>NC_069501.1:186436725-186788601 GCF_027579735.1 Bombina bombina | reverse complement strand
TAATTTAATGATAGTGTAGTGTTAGGTGTAATTGTAACTTAGGTTAGGATTTATTTTACAGGTAAATTTGTATTTATTTTAGCTAGGTAGTTATTAAATAGTTATTAACTATTTAATAACTATTGTACCTAGTTAAAATAAATACAAAGTTGCCTGTAAAATAAAAATAAATCCTAAAATAGCTACAATGTAACTATTAGTTATATTGCAGCTATCTTAGGGTTTATTTTACAGGTAAGTCTTTAGTTTTAAATAGGATTCATTTATTTAACTATAGTAAACTTATTTCGTTTTATTTAAATTATATTTAAGTTAGGGGGTGTTAGTGTTAGGGTTAGATTTAGGTTTAGGGGTTAATAACCTTATTATAGTAGCGGCGACGATGGGGGCGGGAGATTAGGGGTTAATAATTGTAGGTAGGTGGCGGCGATGTTAGGGAGGGCAGATTAGGGGTTAATAAAATGTATTATAGTGTTTGCGAGGCGGGGAGTGCGGCGGTTTAGGGGTTAATACATTTATTATAGTGGCGGCGATTTGCGGTCGGCAGATTAGGGGTTAATACTTGTAGTTAGATTGCGGCGACGTTGGGGGGAGGCAGATTAGGGGTTAATAACTATAATGTAGGGGTCGGCGGTGTTAGGGACAGCAGATTAGGGGTTAATAGCTATAATGTAGGCGGCGGCGATTTGCGGTCGGCAGATTAGGGGTTAATACTTGTAGTTAGATTGCGGAGACGTTGGGGGAGGCAGATTAGGGGTTAATAACTATAATGTAGGGGTCGGCGGTGTTAGGGACAGCAGATTAGGGTTAATAGTTATAATGTAGGCGGCGGCGATATCGGGTCGGCAGATTAGGGGTTAATACTTGTAGTTAGATTGCGGCGACGTTGGGGGAGGCAGATTAGGGGTTAATAACTATAATGTAGGGGTCGGCGGTGTTAGGGACAGCAGATTAGGGGTTAATAGCTATAATGTAGGTGGCGGCGATATTCGGTCGGCAGATTAGGGGTTAATAAAATAATGCAGGTGTCAGCGATAGCGGAGGCCAGCAGATTAGGGGTTAATAAGTGTTAGATTAGGGGTGTTTAGAGACTCGGGGTACATGTTAGGGTGTTAGGTGCAGACTTAGTGTTTCCCCATAGGAAACAATGGGGCTGCGGTGTTAGTTTTTTTTCAGCCGAAACTCCCATTGTTTCCTATGGGGAAATGCCGAATTTTAACGAGCTAATTCGGATTTATTCGGAGATACGGCAGCTATTTCGGATTCATTCGGTAGATTCGGAAGTATTTTAATTCGGAAATCCGAATCGATCCGAATCTCCGAATTTAACGAATTTACCGAATTTCCGAATTAATCCGAAACGAACCGCACATGTCTAAAAGGAAGCAGCAGCAGGTACAACATCATCATCATCATCATCACACCGTACCTCCATGTCGGTAATGCTGCCTGACTGAGACTGATCACTATTATCTACATCCTCTGTCAATGATGGTTGCGCATCACTCATTTCTTCCAACTGATGTGTCAATAACTCCTGTGACAGATCAAGTGAAGCAGCTGTGGTGCTAGTGTTGGTGGTGGCGACAGGCGGGGGAGTGTCACTGGTCACTTGAGACCTGCCCAAAGCACAGCTGGACGTAGAATGTGCGTCAAGGTTAGGAGGACTAGCAGCGGAAGCTGAAGAAGATTGGGTGTCCTGTGTTAGCCATTCAACTAGGTCCTCCTCAGAAGTTTTTGCGTCCCCCCTGGCACCCGGCGTCTGAACAATAGGCATATTTGTAGGGTCTAAAGGAATCACAGCACCACGACCACGGAACCTGCGGGGTGGCCTGCCTCTGCCTGTCATTTTTTTAAAATGGACACTAACAATACTATTACACCAATTGAGTGGTGGCACTGTGAAAGTGGGCACAGTATACGCTGTGAGACTGACAACAACAAAAAAGACAGATGTTTTAAAAATCACAAATTGTTAATTTTTTAAAATAAAACAAGTACTGTGACAACAAATATGATTGTTTGGCACTAGTTGGCAAATGGGCCTGTCTGGCACACACGCTGGGAGAAAGGAAACTGCAATTCAATGGCACTAGGAGACTGAAGAATCACAGTCAAAACAGTTATGATTAACAGAAATTCCAATCCTGTTACAATAAATATGATTGGTGGCACTAATTGGCTAGTTGGGACTGGCACACAGGCTGGCAGGCAGTAGAAAAGTGCAATTCAATGGCACGAGCAAACTGAGGATTAAGATCAACAATCAAATTTTTTTTAATTTTAATTAGTAACTATACTGTGACAACAATTATGATTGGTGTAAATAGTTGGCAAGACGGCCTGGCACAAAAGGCTGGCAGGCAGGAAGTAGATGCAATTCAAGGACACTAGGAGACTGATTACTGACAGTCAAAACAGTGATGATTGACAATTTTGGCAATACTGTTAAAAGAAATATGATTGCTGGCAATAATTGGCTAGGTGGGCCTAGCACACAGCAGGCTGCAAGACAGGAGGAAAGTGCAATTCAATGGCACCAGCAAACTGAGGATTCACAACAACTATTACCAAAAATTTTAATTTTTAATTCTTAAGAATACTGTGACAACAAATATGATTGGTGTAAATATTTTTCAAGTAGGCCTGGCACACAGGCTTGGAAGGCAGTAGAAAAGTGCAATTCTAGGGCACGAGCAAACTAAGGATTAAGATCAACAATCAAGAATTTTTAAATTTTATTTAGTAACTATACTGTGACAACAATTATGATTGGTGTAAATAGTTGGCAAGACGGTCTGGCACAAAAGGCTGGCAGGCAGGAGGTAAATGCAATTCAAGGACACTAGGAGACTGATTACTGACAGTCAAAACAGTGATGATTGACAATTTTTGCAATAGTTAAAAGAAATATGATTGCTGGCAATAATTGGCTAGGTGGGCCGGGCACACAGCAGGCTGCAAGGCAGGAGGAAAGTGCAATTCACTGGCACCAGCAAACTGAGGATTCACAACAACTATTAACAAAAATTTTAATTTTTAATTATTAAGAATACTGTCACAACAAATATGATTGGTGTAAATATTTTTCAAGTAGGCCTGCACACAGGCTTGGAAGGCAGTAGAAAAGTGCAATTCTAGGGCACAAGCAAACTGAGGATTAAGATCATCAACAATCAAGAATTTTTTAATTTTAATTAGTAACTATACTGTGACAAAAAATTATGATTGGTGTAAATAGTTGGCAAGACGGCCTGGCACAAAAGGCTAGCAGGCAGGAGGTAGATGCAATTCAAGGACACTAGGAGACTGATTACTGACAGTCAAAACAGTGATGATTGACAATTTTTGCAATACTGTTAAAAGAAATATGATTGCTGGCAACAATTGGCTAGGTGGGCCTGGCTCACAGCAGGCTGCAAGGCAGGAGGAAAGTGCTATTCAATGGCACCAGCAAACTGAGGATTCACAACAACTATTACCAAAAATTTTAATTTTTAATTATTAAGAATACTGTCACAACAAATATGATTGGTGTAAATATTTTTCAAGTAGGCCTGGCACACAGGCTTGGAAGGCAGTAGAAAAGTGCAATTCTAGGGCACGAGCAAACTGAGGATTAAGATCATCAACAATCAAGAATTTTTTTATTTTAATTAGTAACTATACTGTGACAAAAAAATTACGATTGGTGTAAATAGTTGGCAAGACGGCCTGGCACAAAAGGCTGGCAGGCAGGAGGTAGATGCAATTCAAGGACACTAGGAGACTGATTACTGACAGTCAAAACAGTGATGATTGACAATTTTTGCAATACTGTTAAAAGAAATATGATTGCTGGCAATAATTGGCTAGGTGGGCCTGGCTCACAGCAGGCTGCAAGGCAGGAGGAAAGTGCAATTCAATAGCACCAGTAAACTGAGGATTCACAACAACTATTACCAAAAATTTTAATTTTTAATTATTAAGAATACTGTTACAACAAATATGATTGGTGTAAATATTTTTCAAGTAGGGCCTGGCACACAGGCTTGGAAGGCAGTAGAAAAGTGCAATTCTAGGGCACGAGCAAACTGAGGATTAAGATCATCAATCAAGAATGTTTTAATTTTAATTAGTAACTATACTGTGACAACAATTATGATTGGTGTAAATAGTTGGCAAGACGGCCTGGCACAAAAGGCTGGCAGGCAGGAGGTAAATGCAATTCAAGGACACTAGGAGACTGATTACTGACAGTCAAAACAGTGATGATTGACAATTTTTGCAATACTGTTAAAAGAAATATGATTGCTGGCAATAATTGGCTAGGTGGGCCGGGCACACAGCAGGCTGCAAGGCAGGAGGAAAGTGCAATTCACTGGCACCAAGCAAACTGAGGATTCACAACAACTATTAACACAAATTTTAATTTTTAATTACTAAGAATACTGTGACAACAAATATGATTGGTGTAAATATTTTTCAAGTAGGCCTGGCACACAGGCTTGGAAGGCAGTAGAAAAGTGCAATTCTAGGGCACGAGCAAACTGAGGATTAAGATCAACAATCAAGAATTTTTAAATTTTATTTAGTAACTATACTGTGACAACAATTATGATTGGTGTAAATAGTTGGCAAGACGGCCTGGCACAAAAGGCTGGCAGGCAGGAGGTAAATGCAATTCAAGGACACTAGGAGACTGATTACTGACAGTCAAAACAGTGATGATTGACAATTTTTGCAATAGTTAAAAGAAATATGATTGCTGGCAATAATTGGCTAGGTGGGCCGGGCACACAGCAGGCTGCAAGGCAGGAGGAAAGTGCAATTCACTGGCACCAGCAAACTGAGGATTCACAACAACTATTAACAAAAATTTTAATTTTTAATTATTAAGAATACTGTCACAACAAATATGATTGGTGTAAATATTTTTCAAGTAGGCCTGGCACACAGGCTTGGAAGGCAGTAGAAAAGTGCAATTCTAGGGCACAAGCAAACTGAGGATTAAGATCATCAACAATCAAGAATTTTTTAATTTTAATTAGTAACTATACTGTGACAAAAAATTATGATTGGTGTAAATAGTTAGCAAGACGGCCTGGCACAAAAGGCTAGCAGGCAGGAGGTAGATGCAATTCAAGGACACTAGGAGACTGATTACTGACAGTCAAAACAGTGATGATTGACAATTTTTGCAATACTGTTAAAAGAAATATGATTGCTGGCAACAATTGGCTAGGTGGGCCTGGCTCACAGCAGGCTGCAAGGCAGGAGGAAAGTGCTATTCAATGGCACCAGCAAACTGAGGATTCACAACAACTATTACCAAAAATTTTAATTTTTAATTATTAAGAATACTGTCACAACAAATATGATTGGTGTAAATATTTTTCAAGTAGGCCTGGCACACAGGCTTGGAAGGCAGTAGAAAAGTGCAATTCTAGGGCACGAGCAAACTGAGGATTAAGATCATCAACAATCAAGAATTTTTTAATTTTAATTAGTAACTATACTGTGACAAAAAATTATGATTGGTGTAAATAGTTGGCAAGACGGCCTGGCACAAAAGGCTGGCAGGCAGGAGGTAGATGCAATTCAAGGACACTAGGAGACTGATTACTGACAGTCAAAACAGTGATGATTGACAATTTTTTGCAATACTGTTAAAAGAAATATGATTGCTGGCAATAATTGGATAGGTGGGCCTGGCTCACAGCAGGCTGCAAGGCGGGAGGAAAGTGCAATTCAATAGCACCAGTAAACTGAGGATTCACAACAACTATTACCAAAAATTTTAATTTTTAATTATTAAGAATACTGTCACAACAAATATGATTGGTGTAAATATTTTTCAAGTAGGCCTGGCACACAGGCTTGGAAGGCAGTAGAAAAGTGCAATTCTAGGGCACGAGCAAACTGAGGATTAAGATCATCAATCAAGAATGTTTTAATTTTAATTAGTAACTATACTGTGACAACAATTATGATTGGTGTAAATAGTTGGCAAGACGGCCTGGCACAAAAGGCTGGCAGGCAGGAGGTAAATGCAATTCAAGGACACTAGGAGACTGATTACTGACAGTCAAAACAGTGATGATTGACAATTTTTGCAATACTGTTAAAAGAAATATGATTGCTGGCAATAATTGGCTAGGTGGGCCGGGCACACAGCAGGCTGCAAGGCAGGAGGAAAGTGCAATTCACTGGCACCAGCAAACTGAGGATTCACAACAACTATTAACACAAATTTTAATTTTTAATTACTAAGAATACTGTGACAACAAATATGATTGGTGTAAATATTTTTCAAGTAGGCCTGGCACACAGGCTTGGAAGGCAGTAGAAAAGTGCAATTCTAGGGCACGAGCAAACTGAGGATTAAGATCATCAACAATCAAGATTTTTTTAATTTTAATTAGTAACTATACTGTGACAAAAAATTATGGCCTAGATTTAGAGTTTGGCGGTAGCCGTGAAAACCAGCGGTTAGAGGCTCCTAACGCTGGTTTTAGGCTACTGCCGGTATTTGGAGTCAGTCAGGAAAGGGTCTAACGCTCACTTTGCAGCCGCGACTTTTCCATACCGCAGATCCCCTTACGTCAATTGCGTATCCTATCTTTTCAATGGGATCTTTCTAACTCCGGTATTTAGAGTCGTGTCTGAAGTGAGCGTTAGAATTCTAACGACAAAACTCCAGCCGCAGAAAAAATTCAGTAGTTAAGAGCTTTATGGGCTAACGCCGGTTTATAAAGGTCTTAACTACTGTGCTCTAAAGTACACTAACACCCATAAACTACCTATGTACCCCTAAACCGAGGTCCCCCAACATTGCCGCCACTCGATTAAAATGTTTTAACCCCTAATCTGCCGACCTCCACCTACGTTATCCTTATGTACCCCTAATCTGCTGCCCCAACACCGCCGACCCCTATATTATATTTATTAACCCCTAACCTGCCCCCCCCCATCGTCGCCGCCAGCTACCTTCAATAATTAACCCCTAATCTGCCGACCGCAAAGAGCCGCCACCTACGTTATACTTATGTACCCCTAATCTGCTGCCCCTAACACCGCCGACCCCTATATTATATTTATTAACCCCTAATCTGCCCCCCTCAACGTCGCCTCCACCTGCCTACACTTATTAACCCCTAATCTTCCGAGCGGATCTCACCGCTACTATAATAAAGTTATTAACCCCTAATCCGCCTCACTCCCGCCTCAATAACCCTATAATAAATAGTATTAACCCCTAATCTGCCCTCCCTAACATCGCCGACACCTAACTTCAATTATTAACCCCTAATCTGCAGACCGAATCTCGCCGCTACTGTAATAAAATGGATTAACCCCTAAAGCTAAGTCTAACCCTAACACTAACACCCCCCTAAATTAAATATAATTTAAATCTAACGAAATAAATTAACTCTTATTAAATAAATTATTCCTATTTAAAGCTAAATACTTACCTGTAAAATAAACCCTAATATAGCTACAATATAAATTATAATTATATTATAGCTATTTTAGGATTTATATTTATTTTACATTTAACTTTGTATTTATTTTTAACCAGGTACAATAGCTATTAAATAGTTAAGAACTATTTAATAGCTAAAATAGTTAAAATAATTACAAAATTACCTGTTTAAAAAATCCTAACCAAAGTTACAATTAAAATTAACACTACAATATCAATAAAATAAATTAAATAAAATACCTACAATTACCTACAATTAAACCTAACACTACACTATCAATAAATAAATTTAAATACAATTCCTACAAATAAAAACAATTAAATAAACTAACTAAAGTACAAAAAATAAAAAAGAACTAAGTTACAAAAAATATTTACAAACATTAGAAAAAAATTACAACAATTTTAAACTAATTACACCTACTCTAAGCCCCCTAATAAAATAACAAAGCCCCCCAAAATAAAAAAAATGCCCTACCCTATTCTAAATTACAAAAGTTCAAAGCTCTTTTACCTTACCAGCCCTGAACAGGGCCCTTTGCGGGGCAAGCCCCAAAGAATTCAGCTCTTTTGCCTGTAAAAAAAAACATACAATACCCCCCCCCAATATTACAACCCACCACCCACATACCCCTAATCTAACCCAAACCCCCCTTAAATAAACCTAACACTAAGCCCCTGAAGACCTTCCTACCTTGTCTTCACCATGCCAGGTATCACCGATCGTTCCAGACTCCGAAATCTTCTTCCAAGCCCAAGCGGGGGCTAGATATCCATCATCCGGCTGAAGTCTTCTATCAAGCGACGGCTGAAGAAGTCCCGAAGAGGCTCCAAAGTCTTCATCCTATCCGGGAAGAAGAGTAGATCCGGACCGGCAACCATCTTCTTCCAAGCGGCATCTTCTATCTTCATCCGATGAGGACCGGCTCCATCTTGAAGACCTCCACCGCGGACCCATCTTCTTCTTCCGACGACTTCCCGACGAATGACGGTTCCTTTAAGGGACGTCATCCAAGATGGCGTCCCTCGAATTCCGATTGGCTGATAGGAATCTATCAGCCAATCGGAATTAAGGTAGGATAATTCTGATTGGCTGATGGAATCAGCCAATCAGAATCAAGTTCAATCCGATTGGCTGATCCGATCAGCCAATCAGATTGAGCTCGCATTCTATTGGCTGATCGGAACAGCCAATAGAATGCGAGCTCAATCTGATTGGCTGATTGAATCAGCCAATCGGATTGAACTTCTTTCTGATTGGCTGATTCCATCAGCCAATCAGAATTTTCCTACCTTAATTCCGATTGGCTGATAGAATCCTATCAGCCAATCGGAATTCGAGGGGTCGCCATCTTGGATGACGTCCCTTAAAGGAACCGTCATTCGTCGGGAAGTCGTCGGAAGAAGAAGATGGGTCCGCGGTGGAGGTCTTCAAGATGGAGCCGGTCCTCATCGGATGAAGATAGAAGATGCCGCTTGGAAGAAGATGGTTGCCGGTCCGGATCTACTCTTCTTCCCGGATAGGATGAAGACTTTGGAGCCTCTTCGGGACTTCTTCAGCCGTCGCTTGATAGAAGACTTCAGCCGGGTGATGGATGTCTAGCCCCCGCTTGGGCTTGGATGAAGATTTCGGAGCCTGGAACGATCGGTGATACCTGGCATGGTGAAGACAAGGTAGGAAGATCTTCAGGGGCTTAGTGTTACGTTTATTTAAGGGGGGTTTGGGTTAGATTAGGGGTATGTGGGTGGTGGGTTGTAATGTTGGGGGGGGGGTATTGTATGTTTTTTTTTTACAGGCGAAAGAGCTGAATTCTTTGGGGCATGCCCCGCAAAGGGCCCTGTTCAGGGCTGGTAAGGTAAAAGAGCTTTGAACTTTTGTAATTTAGAATAGGGTAGGGCATTTTTTTATTTTGGGGGGCTTTGTTATTTTATTAGGGGCTTAGAGTAGGTATAATCAGTTTAAAATTGTTGTAATTTTTTTTCTAATGTTTGTAAATATTTTTTTATTTTTTGTAACTTAGTTCTTTTTTATTTTTTGTACTTTAGTTAGTTTATTTAATTGTTTTTATTTGTAGGAATTGTATTTAATTTATTTATTGAAAGTGTAGTGTTAGGTTTAATTGTAGGTAATTGTAGGTATTTTATTTAATTTATTTATTGATATTGTAGTGTTAGGTTTAAATTGTAACTTAGGTTAGGATTTATTTACAGGTAATTTTGTAATTATTTTAAACTATTTTAGCTATTAAATAGTTCTTAACTATTTAATAGCTATTGTACCTGGTTAAAATAAATACAAAGTTACCTGTAAAATAAATATAAATCCTAAATAGCTATAATATAATTATAATTTATATTGTAGCTATATTAGGGTTTATTTTACAGGTAAGTATTTAGCTTTAAATAGGAATAATTTATTTAATAAGAGTTCATTTATTTAGTTATATTTAAATTATATTTAATTTAGGGGGGTGTTAGGGTTAAAGTTAGACTTAGCTTTAGGGGTTAATAAATTTATTAGAGTAGCGGTGAGCTCCTGTCGGCAGATTAGGGGTTAATACTTGAAGTTAGGTGTCGGCAATGTTAGGGAGGGCAGATTAGGGGTTAATACTATTTATTATAGGGTTATTGAGGCGGGGAGTGAGGCGGATTAGGGGTTAATACATTTATTATAGTAGCGCTCAGGTCCGGGTCGGTAGATTAGGGGTTAATAAGTGTAGTTAGGTGGAGGCGACGTTGGGGGCGGCAGATTAGGGGTTAATAAATATAATATAGGGGTCGGCGGTGTTAGGGGCAGCAGATTAGGGGTACATAGGGATAATGTAGGTGGCGGGGTTGTACGGAGCGGCAGATTAGGGGTTAAAAATAATATGCAGGGGTCAGCGATAGCGGGGGGCGGCAGATTAGGGGTTAATAAGTGTAAGGTTAGGGGTGTTTAGACTCGGGGTACATGTTAGAGTGTTAGGTGCAGACGTAGGAAGTGTTTCCCCATAGGAAACAATGGACTGCGTTAGGAGCTGAACGCGGCTTTTTTGCAGGTGTTAGGTTTTTTTTCAGCTCAAACAGCCCCATTGTTTTCTATGGGGGAATCGTGCACGAGCACGTTTTTGAAGCTGGCCGCGTCCGTAAGCAACTCTGGTATCGAGAGTTGCAGTGGCGGTAAATATGCCTGTAACGCTCCCTTTTTGGAGCCTAACGCAGCCATTCTGTGAACTCTCAATACCAGAGGTATTTAAAAGGTGCGGGCCAGAAAAAAGCCAGCCTTAGCTACGCGGGTCGTTACAGACAAAACTCTAAATCTAGCCGTAAGAATTGGTGTAAATAGTTGGCAAGACGGCCTGGCACAAAAGGCTGGCAGGCAGGAGGTAGATGCAATTCAAGGACACTAGGAGGACTGATTACTGACAGTCAAAACAGTGATGATTGACAATCTTTGCAATACTGTTATAAGAAATATGATTGCTGGAAAGCACCAGCAAACTGAAGATTCACAACAACTATTACCAAAAATTTTAATTTTTAATTATTAAGATCACTGTCACAACAAATATGATTGGTGTAAATATTTTTCAAGTAGGGCCTGGCACACAGGCTTGAAAGGCAGTAGAAAAGTGCAATTCTAGGGGCACGAGCAAACTGAGGATTAAGATCAACAATCAAAATTTTTTTAATTTTAATTAGTAACTATACTGTCTGTGACAACAATTATGATTGGTGTAAATAGTTGGCTAGACGGCCTGGCACAAAAGGCTGGCAGTGGCAGGCAGGAGGTAAATGCAATTCAATGGCACTAGGAGACTGAATATTTGCAGTCCAAAAAATTATGATTTTTATTTTTTATATACTGTTACAAGAATTATGATTGGTGCCACTAATTGGCTAGGTTGGGCCTGGCACACAGGCTGGCAGATATGAGTCGTGGATGGTAGGTAGGGCAGCAATTTAACACAGTATGCTGTGTGAGTGACAAAAACACAGGCCTGATAGAAAATTAAGGTTAGATTACACTAGCAAAATATTTTAAAATTTTAGATTTTAATATTAAAATTATGTTAAGAAGGGCAATGCACATATGACTCTATGAGTGGGTCGCACTGGCTGGCTGCTACGTAGGGCAGCAATTAACAACAGTATGCTGGTGTAAGTCAGATAGACAGTTAGACACAGGCCTGATAGAAAATAAAATTAGATTACACTAGCATAATGATTTAAAGACTTTTTTTGGGGGAATTTAAAGAAAAAGGTTAAGCACATACATATGAGTCGTGGCTGATGAAGCCTTGGAAGGGCAGCTATTAAAAACAGTAGGCTCTGTAAAGTCAGATACACACACGCCTGATAAGGAAATACTATCTAATTATTTATTTAAAACAGAGTATATGCGTTCTTTGTCAAAAGAATTGTTAATTACTTTGGATATTGAGGAAGCTAGTCCTCTTGATAGTAAAAACCAGTAAACGTTTAAATTCTGTTTTTAAACCTACTGTGGGTTACTCCAGAGGTTTTTCCTATTCCTGAGGCTATTGCTGACATGATTTCTAAGGAATTGGAATAAGCCAGGTACTCATTTTAATCCTTCTGCAAGGTTTAAAAAATTGTATCCTTTACCAGCAATTGCAATAGAATTTTGGAAAAGATCCCAAAGTTGATGGGGGCTATTTCTACTCTTGCTAAATGAACAACTATTCCTATGGAAGATAGTACTTCCTTTAAAGATCCTTTAGATAGGAAGATTGAATCTATCTAAGGAAAGCCTATTTATATTCAGGTCATCTTCTTAAGCCTTGCAATTACTTTGGCTGATGTTGCAGCTGCTTCAACTTTTTGGTTGGAGAATTTAGCGCAACAAGAATTGGATTCTGACATATGTAGCATTGTTCGCTTACTGCAACATGCTAATCATTTTATTTGTGATGCCATTTTTTTAGCTAGAAAAGCCTTGTGGCTTAAATCTTGGAATGCTGATAGACATCTAAGTCTAGATTGCTATCTCTTTATTTCCAAGGGTAATAATTTATTTGGTTCTCAGTTGGATTCTATTATTTCAACTGTTTACTGGGGGAAAGGAGTTTTTTTTGCCTCAGGATAAAAAACCTAAGGGTAAATCTAAGGCTTCCAATCGTTTTCGTTCCTTTCGTCAAAATAAGGAACAAAAACCTAATCCTTCCCCCCAAGGAATCTGTTTCCAATTGGAAGCCTTCCTCAAATTGGAATAAATCCAAGCCTTTTAAGAAACCAAAGTCAGCCCCTAAGTCCAGCATGAAGGTGCGTCCCTCATTCCAGCTCAACTGGTAGGGGGCAGATTAAAGGTTTTTCAAGGATGTTTGGATAAATTGTGTCCAAAATCAATGATTCAGAGCATTGTCTCTCAGGGGGTGGTACCGAATTGGATTCAGAGTAAGACCTCCTGTGAGGAGATTTTTCTCTTCACGCCTTCCCAGTAAATCCAGTAAAAGCCAGGCTTTCCTGAAGTGTGTTTCAGGTCTGGAGGGTTTCAGGGGGTAATCATGCCGGTTCCTTTTCCTAGGAACAAGGCCTGGGGTTTTATTCAAATGTATTCATTGTCCCAAAGAAAGAAAATCATTCAGACCCAGTTCCTGATCTGAAAATTTTGAATCGTTATGTAAGCAGTACCAACTTTCAAGATGGTGACTATAAGGACTATTCTGCCTTTTGTTCAGCAAGGACATTATATTCTACAATAGACTTGCAGGGATGCTTACCTTCATATTCCGATTTATCAGAACATTATCAGTTCCTGAGATTCTCTTTTCTAGACAAGTAATACCAATTTGTTGCTCTTCCATTTGGCCTAGCAACAGCTCCAAGAATCTTTTCAAAGGTTCTGGGTGCCCTACTCTCTGTAATCAGAGAACAGGGTATTGCGGTGTTTCCTTATTTGGACGATATCTTGGTACTAGCTCAGTCTTTACGTTCTGCAGAATCTCACACAAATCAACTTGTGTTGTTTCTTCGAAAACATGGTTGGAGGATCAATTTACCAAAAAGTTTTTTGATTCCTTAGACAAGGGTCACCTTTTTAGGTTTCCAGATAGATTCAGTGTCCATGTCTCTGTCTCTAATAGACAAGAGACGTTTGAAATTGGTTGCAGCATGTCGGCGCCTTCATTCTCAGTCATTCCCTTCAGTGGCTATGTGCATGGAAGTTTTTAGGCCTCATGACTGCAGCATCGGACGTGATTCCTTTTGCTCGTTTTCACATGAGACCTCTCCAGCTTTGCATGCTGAATCAATGGTGCCGGGATTATACAAAGATATCACAATTAATATCCTTAAATCCCAATATTCTACACTCTCTGACGTGGTGGTTAAATCACCAGCGTTTAATTCAAGGAGCCTCTTTTGTTTGGCCAACCTGGACTGTGATCACACCAGATGCGAGTCTTTCAGGTTGGGGAGCTGTCTGGGGATCTCTGACAGCACAAGGAGTTTGGAAATCTCAAGAGGCGAGATTACAAATCAATATTTTAGAACTCCGTGCAATTCTCAGAGCTCTTCAGTTTTGGCCTCTGTTGAAGAAAGAACCGTTCATTTGTTTTCAGACAGACAATATCACAACGGTGGCATATGTCAATCATCAGGGTGAGACTCACAGTCCCCCTAGCTATGAAAGAAGTATCTCGGATACTTGTTTGGGCGGAATCCAGCTCTTGTCTAATTTCTGTGGTTCACATCCCAGGTGTAGACAATTGGGAGGCGGATTATCTCAGCCGTCAGACTTTACATCCAGGGGAGTGGTCTATCCATCCGGATGTGTTTTCTCAGATTGTTCAGATGTGGGGTCTTCCAGAAATAGATCTGATGGCCTCTCATCTAAACAAGAAACTTCCCAGATACCTGTCCAGGTCCAGGGATTCTCAGGCGGAAGCAGTGGATGCGCTGACACTTCCTTGGTGTTATCAACCTGCTTACATCTTCCCGCCTCTAGTTCTTCCGAGAGTGATCTCCAAGATCATCATGGAACAATCGTTTGTAATGCTGGCCACTTCCGTTAAGGCCGGACCTACTGTCTCAAGGTCTGTTTTTACATCAGGATCTCAAATCATTAAATTTGAAGGTATGGAAATTGAACGCTTAGTATTAAGTCATAGAGGTTTCTCTGACTCAGTAATTAATACTATGTTACAAGCTCGTAAATCTGTCTCTAGGAAAATTTGTTATCGAGTTTGGAAGATTTACATTTCATGTTGTTCTTCTCATAAATTCTCTTGGCATTCTTTAGAATTCCTAGAATTTTACAGTTTCTCCAGGATGGTTTGGATAGGGGTTTGTCTGCAAGTTCCTTGAAGGGACAAATCTCTGCTCTTTCACTTTATTTCACAGAAAGATTGCTAAACTTCCTGATATTCACTGTTTTGTACAGTTTATATTAAGCCCGCCATTAAATCAATTTCTCCTCCTTGGAGTCTTAATTTGGTTTTGAAGGCGTTACAGGCTCCTCCGTTTGAGCCTATGCATTCTTTGGACATTAAACTACTTTCTTGGAAAGTATTGTTCCTTTTGGCCATCTCTTCTGCTAGAAGAGTGTCTGAGCTATCTGCTCTTTCTTGTGAATCTCCTTTTCTGATTTTTTATCAGGATAAGGCGGTTTTGCAGACTTCATTTGAATTTTTACCTAAGGTTGTGAATTCTAACAACATTAGTAGAGAAATTGTTGTTCTTTCTTTGTGTCCTAATCCTAAGAATCCTTTGGAAAGATCTTTACATTCTTTGGAGGTGGTAAGAGCTTTGAAATATTATGTTGAAGCTACTAAAGATTTCAGAAAGACTTCTAGTCTATTTGTTATATTTTCTGGTCCTAGGAAAGGTCAGAAAGCCTCTGCCCATTTCCTTGGCCTCTTGGTTAAAGCTTTTGATTCTTCAAGCTTATTTGGAGTTGGGTCAAGCCCCGCCTCAGAGAATTACAGCTCATTCTACTAGATCAGTCTCCACTTCATGGGCTTTTAAGAATGAAGCTTCAGTTGATCAGATTTGCAAAGCAGCGACTTGGTCCTCTTTGCATACATTTACTAAATTCTACCGTTTTTATGTATTTGCTTCTTCTGAAGCAGTTTTTGGTAGAGAAGTTCTTCAGGCAGCTGTTTCAGTCTGATTCCTCTGCTGATGTTTTAAGTTTTTCTTTTCTTCATGAGAATAACTTATATTTTGGGTTGTGGATTATTTTTTTCATAGTGACTCTTGCATGGAGTTCCACATCTTGGGTATTTGATATCCAATACGGTCACTAGCTCATGGACTCTTGCCAATTACATGAAAGAAAACATAATTTATGTAAGAACTTACCTGATAAATTCATTTCTTTCATATTGGCAAGAGTCCATGAGGCCCACCCTTTTTATGGTGGTTATGATTTTTTGTATAAAGCACAATTATTCCAAATTTCTTTGTTGATGCTTTTTACTCCTTTCTTTATCACCCCACTACTTGGCTATTCGTTAAACTGAATTGTGGGTGTGGTGAGGGGTGTATTTATAGGCATTTTGAGGTTTGGGAAACTTTGCCCCTCCTGGTAGGATTGTATATCCCATACATCACTAGCTCATGGACTCTTGCCAATATGAAAGAAATGAATTTATCAGGTAAGTTCTTACATAAATTATGTTATGTGTGTGTGTGTGTCTATGTGTATATAATTAGTGATGTCGCGAACCTAAAAGTTTGCGTTCGCGAACAGCGAACGCGAACTTCCACAAAGTTCGCAAACCGGGGCGAACCGCTATTGACTTCAATAGGCAGGCGAATTTTAAAAACCCACAGGGGACTCTTTCTGGCCACAAAAGTGATGGAAAAGTTGTTTCAAGGGGACTAACACCTGGACTGTCACATGCCGGAGAGGGATCCATGGCAAAACACACATGGAAAATTACATAGTTGATGCAGAGTCTGTTTTTAATCCATAAAGGGCCTAAATCACCTATAATTCCTAAATTGTTTGGAATAACGTGCTTTAAAACATCAGGTATGATGTTGTATCGTTCAGGTAGTGTAAGGGTTACGTCCGCTTCATAGTGACAGACCAAACTCCCCGTTTAACACACCGCAAACAAACCGCAAATAGTCCATTTGCACAACCGCAAACTCCCCATTTGCACAAGGTTGGATACCAAGCTAGCCATGTCCCATTCCTTGTCCTCACTGATGTCACTGCGCGTGCAATCACTTCCTGGGGTAACAAAATGCTCCACCCACAAGATGCTCCTATTATATTACTGCACTGAGGATGCTGCCTGTATCTGTGTGTCCTGCTCCCTGGCCGAAGAGCACAGGGGACACCAGGTTGAGCTGCTGAATGAGGCTTCTGAGAAGAAGAAAAAGAAACTGAGAAATGTTCTGCAGAAACTGACCACAAAGAGAGAGGAGACTGAGAAAAGAGTCCAGAGTCTGCAGAAGCACAGGAGAGGGGTGCAAGAGAAAGCAGCTGGTGTAACAGAGAGACTCACTGCCCTGATTAGGGACATCAGGAAACAGCTGGAAGACCTAGAGAAGCGAGTCCTGAGTGAGATCACCCGGCAGCAGGGAGCAGGTTTTTACTCACAATCTCTTATCTGATCCAGCAGCTGGGAAAAAGAGAGCGACGAGCTAAACAGGAAGATTTGTCACATTGAAGAGCTGTGCAACATGAACTGACCCATTAACTGTCCTACAAGAACAGGAATCACACAGAGATGAGATGCTTGGTTGGTCCTCCTACTTCCAAGTTCCAATTTGGGGCACTGCGCGTGCAATCTAATGTGCCACCAGATAGGAGTGGTGTGTTAACTAGTACTATTCTTATCAGTTTAATCCCTGTTACGTGCCCTATCAGGGGATGTGTATATGGCATCAATTTTAGGAACCTGGAGATGATTTTAGGAACCGGGAGATGGAAAAAGATGCTTGGTCGGTCCGGCCACGAGATAGATAGATACATAGATTAGATAGAATCAATAGATGCAATAGATACATTTGATGATAGATAGATAGATAGATTTGATAGATAAATAGATAGATTTGATAGATAGATTATTTCCCAGACAGAGAATTACAAGACGTGCAGTCTGGGGGCCCATGGTAAGGTTCCAGAGGCAGTTGCGGTGCCCAAGGCTCTGATTAGAACAGAGCACTCTGTGTATCTGCCCTCGGCCGAAATCGGAACATTCTTTAGCTTTCTGTCTGTCGGGCCAAATGTCCATCTGCCAAATGTCCGTCTGCCAAATGTCTTTCTGCATTTTTGTCAGAGCACTGCGTGCAATCTACTGTGCCACCAGATAGGAGTGGGTGTTAAATAGTACTATTCTTATCAGTTTAATTCCCTGTTACGTCCCCTATCAGGGGATGTGTATATGCATGGATTTTAGGAACCGGGAGATGGAAAAAGATGCTTTGACACCCAGTACAGGTCGTTCTCCTTCAGCCTTTTTTATACGAGGGTCCCCGACCTCAACAGGCATGACAGCATGAAAGACCCCATATGCCATTACTTCCTTTTGCACAATCGAGTAAGGTATGGCATCGATTTTAGGGAACACAAAAGATAATTTTTAGGAACCGGGAGATGGAAAAAGATGCTTGGACACCCAGTACAGGTCGTTCTTCAGCCTTTTTTATGAGGGTCCCCGACCCTCAACAGGCCGACAGTTTGAAAGACCCCATATGCCATGACTTCCTTTTGCACAATCGAGTACAGGTATGCATCGATTTTAGGAACCCGGAGATAATCTAGGAACCGGGAGATGGAGAAAGATGCTTGGACACCCAGTCAGGTCGTTCTCCTTCAGCATTTTTATACGAGGGTCCCCGACCCTCAACAGGCACGACAGCATGAAAGACCCCATATGGCATGACTTCCTTTTGCACAACTAGTACAGGTATTGCATCGATTTTAGGAACCCGGAGATAATTTTAGGAACCGGGAGATGGAAGAAGATGCTTGGACACCCAGTACAGGTCGTTCCCCTTCAGCCTTTTTATACGAGGGTCCCCGACCCTCAACAGGCACGACAGCATGAAGACCCATATGCCATGACTTCCTTTTGCACAATCGAGTACAGGTATGGCATCGATTTTAGGAACCCTGAGTAATTTTAGGAACCGGGAGATGGAAAAGATGCTTGGACACCCAGATACAGGTTCGTTCTCCTTCAGCCTTTTTATACGAGGGTCCCGACCCTCAACAGGCACGACAGCATGAAAGACCCCATATGGCATGACTCCTTTTGCACAACTAGCACAGGTATGGCATCGATTTTTAGAGAACCCAGGAGATAATTTTAGAGAACCGAGTTGAGATGGAAAAAGATGCCTTTGGACCACCCAGTACAGGTCGTTCTCCTTCAGCCTTTTTATACGAGGGTCCAGCCGACCCTCAACAGGCACGACAGCACATGAAAGACCGCATATGCCACGACTTCCTTTTTGCAACAAGTCGAGTTCTCCCTTCAGCCTTTTTATACGAGGGTCCACCGACCCTCAACAGGCACGACAGCCACGAAAGACCCGCATATGCCACGACTTCCTTATGCCACCAATCGAGTACAGGTATGGCATCAATTTTAGGAACCCCGGAGATAATTTTAGGAACGGGAGATGGAAAAAAAGATGCTGGACACCCAGTACCAGGTCGTTCTCCTTCAGCCTATTATACGAGGGTCCCCGACCCACAACAGGCCACGACAGGCATGAAAGACCCATATGCCGCATGACTTCCTTTTGCACAATTGAGTACAGGTTATGGGCAATCGATTTTAGCGACAGCCAGGAGATAATTTTAGGACGGGAGACTGGAAAAAAGATGCTTGGACCACCCAGTACAGGGTCAGTTCTCACTTCAGCCTTTTTATACGAGGGTCCCCGACCCTCCAACAGGCCACAGACAGCATGAAAGGACCCCATATGCAATGACTTCCTTTTGCACAATCAAGTACAGGTTATGGCATTGATTTTAGTAACCCGGAGATGATTTTAGCGAACCAGGAGCATGGAAAAAAGATCCTTGGTCTCGGTACCGGCCACGAGGTTAGATAGATAGATACATAGATATAGATAGATAGATCAATAGATGCAATAGATACATTTTGATGATAGATAGAAGATTTGATAAGATAAATAGATAGATTTGATAGAAAGATAATATTCCCAGACAGAGAAATTACAACATGACGTGCGGTCTGGGGACCCATGGTAAGGTTCCCAGAGGCAGTTGCGGCGCCTGAGGCTCTGATTAGAAACAGAGCACTCTGTGTATCTGCCCTCGGCCGAAATCGGAACATTCTTTAGCTTTCTGTCTGTCGGCCAAAATGTCCGGCTGCCAAATGTCCTTCTGCATTTTGTCAGAGCACTGCGTGCAATCAACTGTGCCACCAGATATGAGTGGTCTGTCAAGTAGCACTATTCTTATCAGTTTAATACCTGTTACGTCCCCCTATCAGGGGACGTGTATATGGCATGGATTTTAGGAACCTGGGAGATGGAAAAAGATGCTTGGTCGGTTCCGGCCACAAGATAGATTTGATAGATAGATAGATAGATAGATACATAGATTAGATAGATCAATAGATGCAATAGATACATTTGATAGATACGATAGATAGATTTGATAGATAAATAGATTTGATAGATAGATAATGTCCCAGACAGAGAAATTTTACAAGACGTGCGGTCTGGGACCCACTGGTAAGGTTACTTCCTTTTGCACAATCGAGTACAGGTTGGGGATTGCCTTTTGTGAAAAGAAATTTCGGCCGTGTACCTTCCACTACGGTGTCCCCCTATCAGGGGACGTGTATAATGCATCGGATTTTAGGAACGGGAAATGGAAAAAGATCCTTCGTCGGTCCTCCTACTTCAAATTTGGGGCACTGAGCGTGCAATCTACTGTGCCACCACGATATGAGTGGTGTGTTAAGTAGTACTATTCTTAGCAGTTTAATCCCTATTATGTGCCTTTTTTTGGTTTGGGTTTTGAAGCCACAGTGCAGCACCAGAGGCCAGAAAAATTAGGCATGTGCACATGCCCTGAAAAATTAGGTATTGTTGCACCCGCTGCTGTAGCAGCGGCCAGAAAAATTAATGTTTGTTTGACAGGTAGAAAGTGCCCTAAAACATTGCGGCTTGAACCCTAGTTGTTGGCAGATAAGTCACGCAAGTCATCGGCATTCGAAGATAAAATACAGCAGCGTGTGGACCATTTTTAGCAAAAGGCAGCTCATCTCATCAGGCCTTTTTTTACTCGAATGTAGTCGCCCAATGTCAGTCCCTTCGGGATCCATCCCTCATTAATTTTAATAAAGGTGAGGTAATCTAGACTTTTTTGACCTAGGCGACATCTCTTCTCAGTGACAATACCTCCTGCTGCACTGAAGGTCCTTTCTGACAGGACACTTGAAGCGGGGCAGGCCAGAAGTTCCGATTGCAAATTGGGATAGCTCAGGCCACATGTCAAGCCTGCATACCCAGTAGTCAAGGGGTTCATCTCTCCTCAGAGTGTCGAGATCTGCAGTTAAGGCGAGGTAGTCTGCTACCTGTCGGTTGAGTCCGTTCTCTGAGGCGGGATCCCGAAGGGCTGTGGCGATGCATAGGAGTTAAAAAGGGTCCGCATGTCCTCCATCAACAACACGTCTGGAAAGCGTCCTTTCCTTGCTGGCATGGTCGTAGGAGGAGGAGTATTACTTTCACCTCTTCCCCTGTTAGATTCCCGTTGTGCTGTGACATCACCCTTATACGCTGTGTAAAGCATACTTTTTAATTTATTTTTTTAACTGCTCCATCCTTTCCGACTTGCGGGAATTCGGTAACATTTCAGTCACTTTATGCTTATACCGGGGGGTCTAGTAGCATGGACAACCCAGTACAGTTCGTTCTCCTTCAGCTTTTTTATAGCAGTGTCCCTCAACAGGCACGACAGCATGAAAGACCCCATTTGCACAAGGTTGGATGCCGAGCTACTCATGGCCCGTTCCTTGTCCTCACTGATCTCACTGAAAGTATCTTCTTCCCCCCAGCCACGTACAACACCACGGGTACCAGATAGGTGACATGAGCACCCTGGGATGCCTGTTGTGCTTGGTCTTCCTCCTCCTCCCTCAAAACCACATTCCTACTCCGACTCCTCTTCCTCACAATCCTCTTCCTGCGTTGCCGCTGGTCCAGCAAGCGATGCTGATAAGGGCTGTTTCTGGTGGTGATGCTGACCACAACTCTTCCTCTTCACGCTCATCTACGGGCCTGATCCAGCACTCTTCGCAGGGCACGCACCAGGAAGAAAACAAATGGTATGATGTAGCTGATGGTGCCTTCGGTGCGACTGACTAGGTTTGTCACCTCCTCAAAAGGACGCATGAGCCTACAGGCATTGCGCATGAGCGTCCAGTAACGTGGCAAAAAATTTCCCAGCTCCCCAGAGGCTGGCCTAGCACCCCGGTCATACAAATACTTGTTAACAGCTTTTTCTTGTTGGAGCAGGCGGTCGAACATTAGGAGTGTTGAATTCCAACGTGTCGGGCTGTCGCAAATCAAGCGCCTCACTGGCAGGTTGTTTTCGCCGCTGGATATCTGACAAGTACGCCATGGCCGTGTAGGAACCCCTGAAATGGCCACACACCTTCCTGGCCTGCTTCAGGACGTCCTGTAAGCCTGGGTACTTATGCACAAAGCGTTGTACAATCAGATTACACACATGTGCCATGCACGGCACATGTGTCAACTTGCCCAATTTCAATGCCGCCACCAAATTACTTCCGTTGTCAGAAACCACTTTGCCGATCTCCAGTTGGTGCGGAGTCAGCCACTGATCCACCTGTGCGTTCAGGGCGGACAGGAGTGCTCCTGCGGTGTGACTCTCTGCTTTCAGGCAAGTCAAACCCAAGACGGCGTGACACTGCCGTATCCGGGATGTGAATAGTACCTGGGGAGCTGGGGGGGTGCCGTTGATGTGGAGCAAGAAGCAGCAGCAGAAGAGGACTCAGCCGAGGAGGTTATGGAAGAGGATGGAGTAGAGGAGGTGGCAGCAGGCCTGCCTGCAAGTCATGGCGGTGTCACCAACTCCTCTGCAGAGCCAAGCATTCCATGCTTGGCTGCCGTCAGAAGGTTTACCCAATGCGCAGTGTAGGTGATATACCTGCCCTGACCATGCTTTTGCAGACCAGCTATCAGTGGTCAGATGGACCCTTGCCTCAACACTGTGTGCCCAGACATGCCATTACTTCCTTTCGCACAATCGAGTACAGGTTGGGGATTGCCTTTTGTGCAAAGAAATTTCAGCCGGGTACCTTCCACTGCGGTGTCCCAATAGCTACAAATTTTTTGAACGCCTCAGACTCCACCAGCTTGTATGGTAAAAGCTGGCGGGCTAAGAGTTCAGACAAGCCAGCTGTCAGACGCCGGGCAAGGGGTGACTTGGTGACATTGGCTTCTTATGCTCAAACATGTCCTTGACAGACACCTGACTGTGGGCAGATGAGCCAGGAACTGCTCCGGAAGAGAGACGGATTTGCGGATGGTTGAGAGGGGGCAAGGAGCACAGCAGTGGTTGACGTGGCTGAAGATGCTGGACCAGGAGGAGGATGGCGGCTTTGAGTTTGTGTGCTGCTTGTCCTCATGTGTTCATCCCATAGGCGTTTGTGATGTGAGATCATGTGCCTTCGTAAAGCAGTTGTACCTAGGTGGGTGTTGGACTTCCCACGACTCAGTTTCTTTTGGCACAGGTTGCAAATGGCATTGCTGTTGTCAGAGGCAAACACACAAAAAAAATGCCACACTGCTGAGCTCTGCGATGACGGCATTCTGGTGGTGGCAACAGCATGCGTTGATTGGCGTGCTGTCTGGCTGACCCCGGGTGCTGATGCATTCTGTCTGACTGTGCCACTAGCTCCTTGCGACGACCTCCCCCTGCTTCCAACTCGTCTCCTCCTCTTGCTCCTCTCTGTCTCCCCATCTGAACTTTCCCCCTGTTCTTCTTCTCTTCTACCAGGTGCCCACGTGACATCCATGGACGCATCTTCATCATCAACCCCTTCACTTGTATCTGACAACTCAACAACGGAAGCAACGGCGGGTACAACATCATCATCACACCGTGCGTCATCCATGTCTGTAATGCTGCCTGACTGAGACATATCACAGTTATCTACATCCTCTGTCAATGATGGTTTTGCATCACTCATTTCTTCACACTGAGGTGTACATAACTCCTCTGACAGATCAAGTGAGGCGGCTGTGGTGCTAGTGACGGTGGTGGCGGCAGGCGGGCGAGTGGTAAGTTGAGAGGTGCCCGAAGCTAAGCTGGAGGAGGATGGTGCGTCAAGGTTACTAGCGGAAGCTGTAGAAGATTGGGTGTCCTGTGTTATAAAGTCAACTATTTCATCAGAACTTTTCGTGTTCATGGTACGTGGCCTAACACTTGGCATTATTCTATGGCCAAAGGGAATCACAGCCCCACGACAATGACAGCCCCTGCGGGTTGGCCTTCCTCTGCCTGTCATTTTTTTTTTCCAATTAGTGCTACTATGCGTGCAAGCTACTGTGAGTGGGCACAGTATACGCTGTGAGCCTGACACAAAAAATCAGACTGTTTCACAGTCAAAAAAGTTTTTTGTTTTTTTTTTAAATGTACACTGACACTACTATTAAACAAGATAATATGAGTGGTGGCACTGGTCAAGTGGGCACAGTATACGCTGTGAGCCTGACACAAAAAGCAGACTTATGTTTCACAGTCAAAATAGTTTTTTTATTTTTAAAATGTACACTTACACTACTATTAAACAAGATAATATGAGTGGTGGCACTGGGCAAGTGGGCACAGTATACGCTGTGAGCCTGACACAAAAAAGCAGACTGATGTTTCAAAGTCAAAATAGTTTTTTTATTTTTAAAATGTACACTTACACTACTATTAAACAAGATAATGTGAGTGGTGGCACTGTACAAGTGGGCACAGTTTACGCTGTGAGCCTGACACAAAAAAGCAGACTGATGTTTCACAGTCCCAAAAAGTTTTTTTATTTTTAAATGTACACTTACACTACTATTTAAACAAGATATGAGTGGTGGCACTGGGCAAGTGGGCCTGGCACACACGCTAGCAGGCAGGCAACTGCAATTAGATTACACTAGCAGACTGATGTTTCACAGTCAAAAAAGTTTTTTTTTTAAATTTACACTACTGTTACAACAGATATGAGTGGTGGCACAAGTTGGCAAGTGGGCCTGGCACACACGCTGGCAGGCAGGCAACTAGAATTAGATTACACTAGCAGACTGATGCATCACAGTCAAAAAAGTTTTTTCTCTTGTAAGGTGTATCCAGTCCACGGATTCATCCATTACTTGTGGGATATTCTCCTTCCCAACAGGAAGCTGCAAGAGGATCACCCACAGCAGAGCTGTCAATATAGCTCCTCCCCTAACTGCCACCTCCCAGTCATTCTCTTGCAGCTCTCAACAAGGGAAGCAGCTAGAGAGATGTGGTGCATTAATGTAGTTTATCTTCAATCAAAAGTTTGTTATTTCTCTTGTAAGGTGTATCTAGTCCACGGATCATCCATTACTTGTGGGATATTCTCCTTCCCAACAGGAAGTTGCAAGAGGATCATCCACAGCAGAGCTGCTATATAACTCCTCCCCTAACTGCCATATCCAGTCATTCTCTTGCAACTCTCAAACAACCATGGAGGTAGTAAGAGGAAAGTGGTGTAATGTAGCTGTTATCTTGCTTCAATCAAAAGTTTGTTATTTTTAAATGGTACCGGAGTTGTACTATTTTGTCCCAGGCAGAAAAATAGAAGAATCTGCCTGTGATTTCTATGATCTTAGCAGGTTGTAACTAAGATCCATTGCTGTTCTCACACATGACTGAAGAGAGAGGTAACTTCAGCAGGGGAATGGTGTGCAGTTTATCCTGCTATGAGGTATGTGCAGTTAAGATTTTTTCTAGAAGATGTGAATGCTAGAAAATGCTGCTGATACCAAATTTATGTAAGGTAAGCCTGAATACAGTGATTTAATAGCGACTGGTATCATGATTACTTTCTGAGGTAATACTCTTTTATATTTACAATATAAAACGTTTGCTGGCATGTTTAAACGTTTTTATATATACTTTGGTGATAAAACTTTATTGGGGCCTAGGGGGGCGGAGTTATCCATCTAACAGGAGAGACGTGTTTTGGAGAGTGCTCCCTGTCAGATTTGTTCATAACTTATAAAAAAGTGCTGAATAAGGAATTATAGTACCCCTTTATGGACTTTGCAGTCTCTCCTTTAAGGGTTTAGGAAGCTGTGGACTGCCTGGAGACAGAGTCGCGCAAACTATCTTGAAGGCAGATTTATCTGCGGGGGGGCCCTGAGGCGACACCCAGCTCTACTGCCAAGCGGACTCTGCTGCGGCCCCTGACATACCGCCGCCTCTCTGCCGACCCCTGATCGAGGACCCGCAGCAACACTACTTGACCTGAACTGCTGACCGGAGGGTCGGGGCTCCGCTCCGGTACAGCAGTATCGCACCTGACAGCTAAATAGAGGGGGTTGGGAGTCTGCATTCCTCCTACGTGGCACTTTGGCTGACTGGACTCACCCCCCAACGATCCTCCGTCTGTGACCGGAACCTGACCCTGACCGGGAGCTGATACAGCTCCGTGAGCGACAAGAAAAGAGTTGAGCTGCGCCATACCCTTTCGGCGCGAACACCCGCCATCTTGGGATCAGCTCTCCTGCCTTCACTGACGTCGCTCCTACAGCTGGGCCCCTCTGGACACACTGGGAGTGGGTAAGACCAGCGGACATATAGATTAGCTGAAGCCTGCTCATTCCTGACCCTAAACACTAACGCTGCTCATGTAATTACTAAGCCCTTGCACCCAGAATATAGCTCTCACAAATCAGAACCATAGACTACCGGTACTGTCACATATTGGTCTGTTATTTACCCCTGGGTCAGAGAGGCTTGTTTTGATCTCCTTGTTGCCTGCCACTGCCCCTGCTGTTGCAGATAGCAGGAGACCCTTAACCACCTAGAGTTTGAGACCTGTTTTGAAGTAAAAGCCTACTGATGGCAGCCAGACCCGCTGCTGAGAATTTCTCCCTGCTGCCTTAGGCCCTTTATACCTAGGAGGGTAATTATTACACCAAGCACAGTCTACCTTATTGCTACCACCCCTGCTAAATTAATATCTACAGGAGACCAGGAACACTTCTCCCTGCAGCATTCTATCATCATTTCTGTGGCTACTTTACCTACATATCCTGCCACAGCACACCTTCATACAACCTGAGGTGCCCCTTAAAGCTTATGAACTTTACATAACACGCTGGTTTTCAACTGACTTTTTGCCACCCACAGAGAGGTTGCACCCCTCCTCTTATAAACTCACCAGCCATTCACCTCAAAGCTGCTGCGCCAGCACCTTTACTTATTCTGATGTTTTGAGTATTAGGCATAGAATGTAATGTGATGCTTGATTGTGCTCTGTGCCCTCTTCAATAACAGCTTATAAGCAGATATTGCCTAAAAGGTGCTACATGTGTTTCTAATTGTAGCAGGTATATGCAGTGTTCATTTGGGGGGACCATTACAATCTGGACTTTATTGTCTGTCTAACCTCCTTTACATCCTGACAGGTTGCCTTAATTTCTGTCTCATTTATTGCAATTGATAGATCATCTCTCTCTTCCTTTTGCCAAGGTGGTTACCCTTCAAGACCAATCCTTTCCGGCCTAGCTAGTCTAGGTTGCTCACTACCACTTCCTCTTTTCCCTTCCGCAAGGTCGTATCCCCTGTTCCCGAGTCGAGAGGGGTCCTGGGTGTCCTGGTAATAGCCAGTCCAGTAGCAGCATTATATGTGAAAGTGTATACGTGATTCTTAAATTTTACTGATAGCACAATTTCCAACCATTTCTTTCCACTGTAATGCATTTTGAAAACATGTAGGCTGTTGTTTCTCTTATGCTTTGACCCCAGTCGGCCTGATATAAGCCTATCATTATAGTGTTGTCCTGTGTCTGCAAATCATACTGAAAACCCATGCAAGCCCGCAAAATGCCTCAAACGTTTAAAAGAAAACAAAAACCTCTTAATACCCCCAAACGCACAGTGGTGGACCACTTTAGCAATCCCCTCCCTAGATCTCAGGTTGGCTCAGATGAAGAGCTCACGGACGCTAGTAGCTCCACTGAGACAGCTGGTGAGACTACCCTGTCCCAGGCTGTGGGACGCTCACTGCGTGCTGAAAAATAAGTCAATAACAACCTTATGGATTCTATCACAACACTTCTGGCTTCTCACCATGATTCTCTGACCAAAAAATTAGAGAAGAGCCACGCAGATTTGAAGCGCGACATAGCCTCCATAGGTGAGCGCACAGACATAATAGAGCGCAAACAGGAGGATCTGATGATTGACCATACCAATCTACTTAGTTTACTCCCAGTGCCTAGCTGAGCAAATATCAGATCTAGAACTCAAATTGGCCGATTTGGAAGACCGCACCCGACGCAACAATATCCGGGTGAAGGGTATCCCTGCAACTGTCCCCCCACAGGACCTAGAGAAGTACCTTCGGGAGTTGTTCACTACAATAGTATGCCCAGAAGAAGGGCACGAGATGATGATTGACCGGGCGCACAGGGCGTTGAGACCTAGATCCAGTGATGGCGAGAAACCCCGAGATGTCATAATTCGCCTCCACTATTATACCTTTAGAGACAAACTCCTTCGGGCTCTTGCGGAGGCAGAACCCTTTCCAGGCCAATACTCAGAGGTGCAGGTTTACCAAGATCTCTCGCCACACACTCTTCAAATACGGCGTCATTACCAACCATATACAAGACTGATGAGAGATAAAGCAATTAAGTACCGATGGGGTTTCCTGTCAAGTTACATATCACCAAGGAAGGCCATCAGTACACGGTCTCTTCCCCGGAAACAGGCTAGAGAGCTCATGCAAAAATGGGATCTGCTAACCCCTGACCCGCCTAACTCTCAACAACAAAAAGACCCATCCAGGGGACTACGGGCTGCAGCCCCCGAGTGGCGACCTCTCCCCCAGAGAGTGGGAAATCCTCAGAAAAAAACTCTTCCTAATGGGATCTTGCATGGTGTTTTCAGTCCCTCCTACTCTATGGTTCCTCCCCATTCCCCCTCTCCGTCTTTCCTCTTTCCCCTTTACTTTGAGCTTCCCTTTCTATGCTGAGAGATAAGTAAGGGTTAATATGTTGCAGCACTTTTTATTACCGTTAGTAATTGTATGTTTATACTATGTAGAGCAGGGAGTCTTGTTATAGATATAACTTAATTATCTCAGCCATAAGTATAGATTTTTACTCAATTGTATTTTTTTGATGCTTGAGATATTGTTCAGTAGTGAAAATATTCCCTAAGGTAAACATACATCGCTACCCCTTTATACTTTCTACTTGCAACTACTCACAATGTACACTGTGGGAAGAGATGCTCTTCCACCAAATTGCTACCTCTAATACGTAGATTGTTAAAGGAGGAACCACCCTGCAGGAATATTATGTTTAGAAATATTGTTAACGTTGTTATGTGTGCAAGTTCTTATTCTATAGTTACTAGCATAGTTTTATTCTGTACCATGTGCTTAACCCTATTGAAATGTGATAACATGTGCTTTCTGTAGAGCTGTGTATTTGTTACGCTTGACCTGACACATGCTGTAGGGGAAATGATACACATGACACAGACCAGTAAACCTTGACATCTGTAGACACTTGACACATGCCACAAAATGACCAACTGGGGTCAGGCTTTCTATGCTGACCTCCCCCCCACCTTAATAGTTGTGACCTCTTGCTACTCTAAGTAAGAGCACTCATAGAGATCATGTATTTTACACATCATTGAGTATCCTGACTGTTGTTTAAATAATCCATACAGTCCCTTGAGTACGGATAGACCCACCTCTCCCTCCCTTTACTCTTCCCTCCTTTTTTCTTTCTCTTTTCCCTTTTTTTTTTTTTTTTTTTTTCAGCCTCTCTAGTGCGCACCCCACTTCCCATTCCACCCCTACCCTACTGGAGACATGGAATCTCCTAGCCATATGGCGCCTATAACTGTAGCCACTCTTAACGCCCAGGGCTTAAACTCCCCCCACCAAACGGAGTCTTTTATCTAGCTACCTTGACTCCCAAAACTACACATTGTGTTTCTCCAAGAGACCCATTGGGATAACACAGCCAGGCCGTTTCGTGCCCCGATACACTATCCCGTATGTGAAATGGCTTCTTTCTCTGAAAAAAAGAGAGGGGTTGCGATCTTGGTCCACAGAGACATTAGTTGTGCCATAGAATATGTTGACCGAGACCCCGAAGGCAGATACCTGATCTTGATCTGCTTATTAATGGGATCTTATATACCCTAGCCTCTGTCTACTTCCCAAATGTCAAACAGATTCCATCCTGAGAAAGTTTCTGAGGAGACTTGGAGAGGTTAAGAGAGGGCACCTGTTGCTAGGGGGGGATCTTAACTTGGTCTGGGACCCCCACTCTAGATAAAAAGTCTCCGAAAGCATACCCCTCTGACCGAAATCTCAATACCCAATCCAACGCGCTGTGCAGGATCATGTACCAGTATGGCCTCTATGACATTTGGCGTTGCCTTGCTCCAACTGAGCGAGACTACACACATCACTCCAAGCCACATAACTCCTACTCCAGGATCGATTATCTCTTGTGTGACACTTGGACTTTAGATCAGTTCTGCACTCCACGGATAAGACCGTGCCCCTGGTCGGACCATGATCTTGTCAGTGCCAGGTGTTCAATACTAGGTCCACCTGATTGCAGACCATCCTGGAGGTTGCCAGATCATCTTCTCTCTGAGAGGGAAATCCCCAATTATGTAGAGACTATCTCAGATTTTCTGGACATAACAACACGGGTGACACGAGCCAGGGTATCCTCTGGGCTGCGCTCAAAGCATATCTTAGAGGCTATATCATTAAAAAAAGCGCGCTGTTGCGAGCTACAAACAGGGGTGTCCCTTGCTAAACTGTATGCAGAGTTGAGACAGACTGAACTGGCTAACAAGAACAATCCAACCCCCGCTTTGGGCGACCAGGTTGGTGCTGTTAGAGAGGAAATTAATAAAAGGGAGCAGTTGCAGGCAAACTTGCTTCGACTCCGACAGGTGAACTTTTATAAAGGAAATAAAGCTGACAGGCTACTAGCCCGTAAGGCTTAGAGACCGTGCGGTTCAGGCCAGAATCCCCACGATCTCTACGGTAGCAGGCACAGTTCGCTCTCCAAAAGAAATAGGGAAGGCATTCGCTGGCTACTATACTTCACTGTATAGCCTAAATAACGACTCGTTAGGAGTCGACCGCTCGCAGAGCAGTGACCCAACAGTTGCTGGAGGGTTTGGAACTTCCCTCCCTAGAGGCAGACGCGATTGATGATCTTAATACCCCTTTTACTTTGGAGGAAATCAAGGCGGCCATTCTGGCCTTGAAGCCACACAAGGCTCCGGGTCCGGATGGATTCACGGGCCTCTTCTATCGTACCTTTGTCCAGCTGCTGTCCCCTATTCTACTCCACCTTTTGATGAAGTAAGAGAGAGAGGAGCTTTTCTCCCCAAATTTTTGGAAGCAAGTATCCTGACTATCCCCAAAGAAGGGAAAGATCCGGCTCTATGTGAGAGCTACGTCCTATCTCCCTTATTAATGTGTATGTGAAGGTCTATGCCAAGGTCCTTGCGACCAGGCTGGAAAACACTTACCCTCGCTGGTCCATTTGGACCAAGTGGGTTTTGTGCAAGGAAGGCAAGGTACAGATAACACACGTAGGCTACTAAACATTTTCATGGAGGCGGCGGATATGGGATTACCCTCCTCACCCTGTCTATAGACGCGGAAAAGGCGTTTGACAGGGTGGGGTGGGATTATATGTTCTGTGCCTTAGAACGTTTTGGGATTCCTGAGGCGTTTCGCTCCGCTATCTGCTGCCATCTACACCTCCCCGACGGCTGTGGTCAAGTGTATGGGCTTTTGCTCCCCTAAAATTGCGATCAAGAATGGGACCAGACAGGGATGCCCCTTGTCCCCACTCCTTTTTGTGTTGGTGATGGAACCTCTCGCGGAAGCCATTAGAGAATGCCCTGAGGTCCAGGGCCTTCAGATACATGATACACTTCAGAAATTGGCACTCTTCGCTGATGATCTCACTCTCTTCCTCACTGATCCTGTAGAGTCACTTCCCCATCTTTTCGGGATTATTGAGTCCTTCAGTAGTATTTCAGTAGTAGTATTTCAGTAGTATTTCGAACAGAGGCCTACATGATCCATATTGCGCCACCAGAACAGAAACGTTTACAGCGGCTCTACTCGTTCAAGTGGTCGACAGATGGGATCAGACACCTAGGGGTCTTCTTGTCTCATGACAAAAACATAGTATTACTGGAAAACTACGCTGCTCTGCAGCGGGAAGTTGAGGTGAGACTGAAGTCTAAAAAATATGAGGAAATCTCTTGGATGGGCAGAATTGCCGCTCTAAAGATGATGATCCTTCCCAAATTAAACCTACATAATGAGGTGTATCCCCATCCCTGTGCCGGAGAAGACTTTACGTGGCTTCCAAACCTCATTTAACTCTTATGTCTGGGACAATAAGCGACCGAGAGTGGCGGCGGCCATCCTTCAGGCCCCAATAGATCGAGGAGGGTTGGGTCTACCTTGCGTCCAACTATACCACCAAGCGGCGATGCTATCGCACATCTCAGCGTGGGGACCCACCCCTGCCCCCAACGAGGTGGAGGGAACTGGAGCAGGCTTCCCTCCCTGCCTATGTTGACCTCTCGGACTGTTGTGGGTCCTCCGCATCTGGCCACACGGATTCCGATTTCTAACCATCTAGTCAAAGACTGTCAACTGGCCTGGTTCCGCCTAAGACACCACCAGTTGATAGCCCTGCATCCCTCTCCTATACATCCAGTCACGTCGCTCCTGCAGGAGCTCCCTAATACTCGGCTTGCTCCTTGGAGGGAAATAGAGATTTACACATTGAGTGACTTCTTCCTGACGAGAGTCTTCTTCCGTCCCAGGACATGATTGCCAAATACGGAATTCCCCGACACCTGGAGTTTGACTTTGTGAGACTTAGATCCATAATGAAGGCGTGGGGATTCCTGGTCAATAAGATCGGGGACCCACGATCTGGGAGATTAGATGGGGGGCGAATCTGCAGTTGTTCAAACCCCTCACTACCCATTATGGAGCCCTCCTGGGGTCCCCCACCCTAGTGAAAACCGGACATATGGCTTCCCTGGGAAGCTGAACTGAGAGTTACTTTCACGTCACTCGAGTGGACAAAGGCGATACAACTGACTAAAGCTGCTCTCCATTGCACCACGATGTACGAACTCTATTTCAACTTCTCACCAGATGACACTTAGTGCCGACCAAGCTTCGGACTCTCTACCCTAAGCATTCGCCCTTGTGCTGGAGGGAATGCGGGGAGATAGGGACCCCACTTCATATATGGTGGTCATGTGACAGACTCCGACCACTCTGGTCGAAAGTCAGCGTGGCCTGTATGGTCCTAGAGCTCCCGATCCCGGATACTCCGGGCCTCGCCCTCCTACATCTAGGGGTAAAAAAGCTTCCAAGACACAAGAGATACCTACTAACCTACCTATTGACATCAGTTAAGATGTTAATTGCTAGGAATTGGAAAAAGCAGCAGCCCCCGAGATGGCAAGCAGTCATTGATTACTTGCAATACGTTAAAGCAATGGAAGACTATGTCTTTAGAACAAGGAAACAGTCAGATCTCTTCTGCCTAATATGGGAACCATGGGAGGCCTACCTAAACCAAACGCATAATGTCCTACTCCCTTGTACCCTAGAGACCCCCTTCCGACTGTCGTATTTCCCCCCCCCTGAAGATGCATCTCGCTATGTGCGACCTGAGGTGCACTTCGCTTCTCGGACCCTTCCCCCCCTCCCTCTTGACGTCCCTACATCTTTTCCTAACATTCCCCCCCCCCTTCCCTTTGGGAGAGGTGGGTGACGGACTTCGTCAGTATTATCCTCATCCAGACCACCACTCGCCCTAACTATCCTACCTCACTTAGATGTCAGGCTCACTGGGTTTGACGTATATAACCATACGTTACCTAGAATACTGAATTTAAAAGGAAAAGAAAAACCAAACCTTCCTTCTAGACAAACCACTATTCACCCCCGGGAAAGTGACTATACACAGCTCTATATGATTACTAGGCAAACTTAACCCCTATACAGGGCTGATTGAACCACTCTGAATGTTATTGGCCCTCTGCAAAACCGCGTGTAATTGTGCTTACAAATATGTCTAATGAAAACTGTGTTGTGGTTTGATCTTGTGTGTTTATTGTTAATAAAAACTTTCTTCAAAAAAAAAACAAAAAAAAAACTTTATTGGGGCCTAGTTTTTTTACACATGGCTGGCTTAAATTTGCCTAGAAACAGTTTCCTGAGGCTTTCCACTGTGTTACTATGAGTGGGAGGGGCCTAATTTAGCGCTTTTTTGCGCAGTAACTTTTACAGACTGAGTCATCCAGCTTCCTCCAGGAGTCCCCTGAATGCTATAGGACATCTCTAAAGGGCTCTTAGGCTTTCCAAAATCGTTTGTTGGGGAAGGTAGGCCCACAGCAAGGCTGTGGCAGTTGGTGTGACTGTTAAAAAATGTTTATATCGTTTTTTTATCTGTTTGTTGAACTAAGGGGTTAATCATCCATTTGCAAGTGGGTGCAATGCTCTGTTAGTTATTATACACGCTGTAAAAATTTGTTTGATTTACTGCCTTTTTTCACTGTTTTTCAAATTCTGACAAAATTTGTTTCTCTTAAAGGCACAGTACCGTTTCTTATATTTGCTTGTTAACTTGATTTAAAGTGTTTTCCAAGCTTGCTAGTCTCATTGCTAGTCTGTACAAACATGTCTGACATAGAGGAAACTCCTTGTTCATTATGGTTAGAAGCCATGGTGGAACCCCCCTCTTAGAATGTGTGCCAAATATACTGATTTCACTTTAAGCAATAAAGATCATATTCTGTCTTTAAAAAAATTTATCACCAGAGGAATCTGACGAGGGGGAAGTTATGCCGACTAACTCTCCCCACGTGTCAGATCCTTTGACTCCCGCTCAAGGGACTCACGCTCAAATGGCGCCAAGTACATCCAGGGCGCCCATAGCGTTTACTTTACAAGACATGGCGGCAGTCATGGATAATACACTGTCAGCGGTATTAGCCAGACTACCTGATTTTAGAGGAAAGCGAGATAGCTCTGGAGTTAGACGAAATACAGAGCATACTGACGCTTTAAGAGCTATGTCTGATACTGCCTCACAATATGCAGAAGCTGAAGAAGGAGAGCTTCTTTCTGTGGGTGATGTTTCTGACTCAGGGAAGATGATGCAACCTGATTCTGATATTTCTACATTTAAATTTAAGCTTGAACACCTCCGCGTGTTACTCAGGGAGGTTTTAGCTGCTCTGAATGACTGTGATACAATTGCAGTGCCAGAGAAATTGTGTAGACTGGATAAATACTATGCAGTGCCGGTGTGCACTGATGTTTTTCCAATACCTAAAAGGTTTACAGAAACTATTACTAAGGAATGGGATAGACCAGGTGTGCCGTTCTCTCCCCCTCCTATTTTTAGAAAAATGTTTCCAATAGACGCCACCACACGGGACTTATGGCAGACAGTTCCTAAGGTGGAGGGAGCAGTTTCTACTCTAGCAAAGCGTACTACTATCCCTGTCGAGGACAGTTGTGCTTTTTTCGATCCAATGGATAAAAGTTAGAGGGTTACCTTAAGAAAATGTTTATTCAACAAGGTTTTATCCTACAGGCCCCTTGCATGCATTGCTCCTGTCACTGCTGCTGCGGCGTTCTGGTTTGAGTCTCTGGAAGAGGCTTTACAGGTAGCGACTCCATTGGATGACATACTTGACAAGCTTAGAGCACTTAAGCTAGCCAATTCTTTTGTTTCTGATGCCATTGTTCATTTGACTAAACTAACGGCTAAGAATTCTGGTTTTGCTATCCAGGCGCGCAGATCGCTATGGCTTAAATCATGGTCAGCTGACGTTACTTCAAAGTCTAAGCTGGCTTAACATTCCCTTCAAGGGGCAGACCCTATTCGGGCCTGGTTTGAAGGAAATTATTGCTGATATCACTGGAGGAAAAAGGTCATGCCCTTCCTCAGGATAGGTCCAAATCAAAGGCCAAACAGTCTAATTTTCGTGCCTTTTGAAACTTCAAGGCAAGTGCGGCATCAACTTCCTCTAATGCAAAACAAGAGGGAACTTTTGCTCAGTCCAAGACGGTCTGGAGACCTAACCAGGCCTGGAACAAAGGTAAGCAGGCCAAAAAGCCTGCGGCTGCCTCTAACACAGCATGAAGGAACGGCCCCCTGTCCGGTAACGGATCTAGTAGGGGGCAGACTTTCGCTCTTCGCCCAGGCGTGGGCAAGAGATGTCCAGGATCCCTGGGCGTTGGAGATTATATCCCAGGGATATCTTCTGGACTTCAAGGCTTCCCCCCAAAAAGGAGATTTCACCTTTCACAATTATCTGCAAACCAGATAAAGAGAGAGGCATTCTTACACTGTGTACAAGACCTCCTAGTTATGGGAGTGATCCATCCAGTTCCAAAGGAGGAACAGGGACAGGGATTTTACTCAAATCTGTTTGTGGTTCCCAAAAAAGAGGGAACCTTCTGACCAATTTTGGATCTAAAGATCTTAAACAAATTCCTCAGAGTTCCATCATTCAAGATGGAGACTATTTGTACCATCCTACCTATGATCCAGGAGGGTCAATACATGACTACAGTGGATTTAAAGGATGCTTATCTTCACATTCCGATACACAAAGATCATCATCGGTTTCTCAGGTTTGCCTTTCTAGACAGGCATTACCAGTTTGTAGCTCTTCCCTTTGGGTTAGCTACAGCCCCAAGAATTTTTACGAAGGTTCTGGGGTCGCTTCTGGCGGTCCTAAGGCCGCGGGGCATAGCAGTGGCCCCTTATTTAGACGACATCCTGATTCAGGCGTCAACTTCCAAATTGCCAAGTCTCATACGGACATAGTGTTGGCATTTCTGAGGTCGCATGGGTGGAAGGTGAACGAGGAAAAGAGTTCTCTATCCCCCCTCACAAGAGTTTCCTTCCTAGGGACTCTGTTAGATTCTGTAGAAATGAAATTTTACCTGACGGAGTCCAGGTTTATCAAGACTTCTAAATTCCTGCTGTGTTCTTTATTCCATTCCTCGCCCTTCGGTGGCTCAGTGCATGGAAGTAATCGGCTCTAATGGTAGCGGCAATGGACATAGTGCCGTTTGCACGCCTACATCTCAGACCGCTGCAACTCTGCATGCTCAGTCAGTGGAATGGGGATTACACAGATTTGTCCCCTCTACTAAATCTGGATCAAGAGACCAGAGATTCTCTTCTCTGGTGGCTAATTTGGGTCCATCTGTCCAAAGGTATGACTTTTCGCAGGCCAGATTGGACAATTGTAACGACAGATGCCAGCCTTCTAGGTTGGGGTGCAGTCTGGAACTCCCTGAAGGCTCAGGGATCGTGGGACTCAGGAGAAGTCACTCCTTCCAATAAATATTCTGGAACTGAGAGCGATATTCAATGCTTTCAGGCTTGGCCTCAGTTAGCAACTCTGAGGTTCATCAGATTTCTGTCGGACAACATCACGACTGTGGCTTACATCAACCATCAAGGGGGAACAAGGAGTTCCCTAGCGATGTTAGAAGTCTCAAAGATAATTCGCTGGGCAGAGATTCACTCTTGCCACCTATCAGCTTATCCATATCCCAGGTGTAGAGAACTGGGAGGCGGATTTTCTAAGTTGTCAGACTTTTCATCCGGGGGAGTGGGGAACTCCATCCGGTAGGTGTTTGCACAATTGATTCATCGTTGGGGCAAACCAGAACTGATATCATGGCGCCTCGCCAGAACGCCAAGCTTCCTTGTTACGGATCGAAGTCCAGGGACCCCAAGGCAACGCTGATAGATGCCTAGCAGCGCCTTGGTCCTTCAACCTGGCTTATGTGTTTCCACCGTTTCCTCTGCTCCCTCGTCTGATTGCCAAAATCAAGCAGGAGAGAGCATTAGTGATCTTGATAGCGCCTGCGTGGCCACGCAGGACTTGGTATGCAGATCTGGTGGACATGTCATCCTTTCCCACCATGGACTCTGCCGCTGAGTACAGGACCTTCTACTTCAAGGTCCTTTCAACCATCCAAATCTAATGTCCTCTGAGGCTGACTGCCTGGAGATTGAACGCTTGATTTTATCAAAGCGTGGTTTCTCCGAGTCATTCATTGATACCTTAATTCAGGCACGAAAGCCTTGTCACCAGGAGATCTATCATAAGATATGGCGTAAATATCTTTATTGGTGTGAATCCAAGGCTACTCATGGAGTAAGGTCAGGTTTCCAGGATATTATCTTTTCTCCAAGAAGGATTGGAGAAAGGATTGTCAAGCTAGTTCCTTAAAGGGACAGATTTCTGCACTATCTATTCTTTTGCACAAGCTTCTGGCGGATGTCCCAGACGTTCAGCGCATTTTGTCAGGCTTTAGTTAGAATCAAGCCTGTGTTTAAACCTGTTGCTCCTCCTTGGAGCTTAAATTTGGTTCTTAAAGTTCTTCAAGGGGTTCATTCCATAGATATCAAACTTTTATCTTGGAAAGTTTTTTTTTTGGTAGCTATTTCCTCGGCTCGTAGAGTTTCCGAGTTTTCTGGCTTTCAATGTGATTCTCCTTATCTGATCTTCCATGCAGATAAGGTAGTTCTGCGTACCAAACCTGGGTTTTTACCTAAGGTGGTATCTAATAAGAATATCAATCAAGAGATTGTTGTTCCAATCTTTGTGTCCTAATCCTTCTTCAAAGAAGGAACGTCTATTATACAATCTTGACGTGGTTCGTGCTTTAAAGTTTACTTACAAGCTACTAAAGATTTTCATCAAACATCTGCTTTGTTTGTTGTCTACTCTGGACAGAGGAGAGGTCAAAAGGCTTCGGCAACCTCGCTTTCCTTTTTGGCTAAGAAGCATAATCCGCTTAGCCTATGAGACTGCTGGCCAGCAGCCTCCAGAAAGGATTACAGCTCATTCTACTTGAGCTGTGGCCTTCCACATGGGCCTTTACAAATGAGGCTTCTGTTGAACAGATTTGCAAGGCGGCGACTTGGTCTTCGCTTCATACTTTTTTCAAAATTCTACAAATTTGATACATTTGCTTCTTCGGAGGCTATTTTTGGGAGAAAGGGTTTTACAGGCAGTGTACCTGCCTTGTCCCTTCCGTTCATCCGTGTACTTTAGCTTTGGTATTGGTATCCCACAAGTAATGGATGATCCGTGGACTGGATACACCTTACAAGAGAAAACATAATTTATGCTTACCTGATAAATTTATTTCTCTTGTGGTGTATCCAGTCCACGGCCCGCCCTGTCATTTTAAGGCAGGTATTTTTTTCATTTTAAACTACAGTCACCACTGCACCCTATGGTTTCTCCTTTTTCTGCTTGTTTTCGGTCGAATGACTGGATATGGCAGTTAGGGGAGGAGCTATATAGCAGCTCTGCTGTGGGTGATCCTCTTGCAGCTTCCTGTTGGGAAGGAGAATATCCCACAAGTAATGGATGATCCGTGGACTGGATACACCACAAGAGAACTAAATTTATCAGGTAAGCATAAATTATGTTTTTCAAGTGGTACCGGAGTTGTACTATTTAAGCCTCAGGCAGAAAGAGTCTGCCTGTGGTCTTTGATGATCTTAGCAGGTTGTAACTAAGATCCATTGCTGTTCTTACACATAACTGAAGAGATGGGTGACTTCAGCTGGGGGAATAGCATGCAGGGTCTCCTGCTCTGAGGTATGTGCAGTTTTAAATTTTTCTAGAGAAATGATAAGCTAGAAAATGCTGACAATACCGGATTTATTTAAGGTAAGTCTGATTACAGTGATTTAATAATGACTGGTATCATGCTTGCTGTAAAGGGTAATATTTTTATTATTTACTCACATTACTGAATAGATATAACGTTTGCTTGAGGTGTATAAACGTTTATTTCATATTGGTGATAAAACTTTATTCTGGGGCCCAGTTTTTCCACATGGCTGACTAGATTTTGCCTAGGGATAGTTTTTTAAGGCCCTCTCACTGTGAGTACAGGTTGGGAGGGGCCTATTTTCCATTAGTTTTTGCAGCTTGAGACATCCAGCTTCCCTGAAAGAGTCCCCTGAACATATAGGACCTCTCTAAGGGGTTTTTGTGCCTTCCAAAGTCGTTGTATGGGCAGGTAGTGGCCACAGTAGAGCTGTGGCAGTTTGTTGTGACTGTTTAAAAACGTTGATATCGTTTTTTTGATCCGGTTTTGAAACTAAGGGGTTAATCATCCATTTGCAAGTGGGTGCAATGCTCTTTCAGCCTATTATACACACTGTACAAATTTCGTAAGATTTACTGCTTTTTTCACTGTTTTAGAAGTTTCTGTGTGTTTTTTTTTCTCTTAAAGGCACAGTACCGTTTTTATTTTTTGCTTGTTCACAGTTATTAAAGTGTTTTCCAAGCTTGCTGGTCTCATTACTAGTCTGTTTAAACATGTCTGACATAGAGGAAACTCATTGTTCATTATGTTTAGAAGCCATTGTGGAACCCCCTCTTAGAATGTGTACCAAATGCACTGATTTTACTATAGATTACAAAGACCATATTCTGGCTTTAAAAAATTTATCACCAGAAGAAATTGACAAGGAGGAAGTTATGCCGTCTAACTCTCCCCACGTGTCAGATCCTATAAATCCCGCTCAGGGGACGCCAAGTACATCTAGCGCGCCCATTGCGTATACCTTGCAAGACATGGCGGCAGTTATGAATCATACCCTTACAGAGGTATTATCTAAACTTCCAGGATTGCAAGAAAAGCGAGACAGCTCTGGGACTAGAATAAATACAGAGCTCTCTGACGCTTTAGTAGCTATCTCTGATACACCCTCACAATATAATGAAGCTGAAGCAGGGGAGCTTCAATCTGTGGGTGATTTTTCTGATTCAGGGAAGATACTTCAATCTGATTCTGATATGTCTACATTTAATTTAAGCTTGAACACCTCCGCGTATTGCTCAGGGAGGTTTTAGCAACTCTGGACGACGGTGACACTATTGTAGCCCCAGAGAAATTATGTAGATTGGATAAATACTATGCAGTACCTACTTACACTGATGTTTTTCCAATCCCTAAAAGGTTTTCTGAAATTATTACTAAGGAATGGGATAGACCAGGTGTACCATTTTTCCTCCCCCTCCGTTTTTAAAAAGATGTTTCCTATAGACGCCGCTACACGGTACTTATGGCAGACGGTCACTAAGGTGGAGGGAGCAGTTTCTACTCTAGCTAAGCGTACCACTATCCCTGTCGAGGACAGTTGTGCTTTTCTAGATCCAATGGATAAAAATTAGAGGGTTACCTTAAGAAAATTTTTATTCAACAAGGTTTTATTCTCCAGCCTCTTGCATGCATTGCCCCATTGCCCCAGTCACTGCTGCCGCAGCTTTCTGGTTTGAGTCCCTAGAGGAGGCTCTACAGGTTGAAACCCCTTTGGAAGATATTATTGACAAGCTTAGGGCCCTTAAGCTAGCCAATTCATTTGTTTCTGATGCCGTTGTTCATTTAACCAAGCTAACGGCTAAAAATTCAGGTTTTGCTATTCAGGCGCGTAGGGCGCTATGGCTTAAATCCTGGTCAGCTGACGTGACTTCAAAGTCTAAACTTCTCAACATTCCCTTCAAAGGACAGATCCTATTCGGACCCTGGACTGAAGGAGATCATTTCTGACATCACTGGAGGAAAAAGTCACGCCCTTCCTCAAGGACAGGTCAACAAATTAAGGACCAAACAGTCTAGTTTTCGGCCCTTTCGAAAACTTCAAGAGTGGCACAGCTTCAACTTCCTCTAACACAAAACAGGAGGGAACTTTTGCCAGTCTAAGCCGGTCTGGAGACCTAACCAGGCTTGGAACAAGGGGAAACAGGCCAAGAAGCCTGCTGCTGCCTCTAAGACAGCATGAAGGAGCAGCCCCCGATCCGGAAACGGATCTAGTAGGGGGCAGACTCTCTCTCTTTGCCCAGGCTTGGGCAAGAGATGTCCAGGATCCCTGGGGCATTGGAAATTGTGTCCAAGGGTTATCTTCTGGAATTCAAAACCTCTCCCCCAAAAGGGAGATTTTCATCTCTAACTTTTATCTGCAAACCAGATAAAGAGAGAAGCATTCTTACATTGTGTTCAAGACCTCCTAGTTATGGGAGTGATCCACCCAGTTCCGCAGGAGGAACAGGGACAGGGCTTTTATTCAAATCTGTTTGTTGTTCCCAAGAAAGAGGGAACATTCAGACCAATCTTAGATCTCAAGATCTTAAACAAATTTCTCAGAGTCCCACCCTTCAAGATGGAGACTATTCGAACCATCCTTCCTATGGTCCAGGAGGGTCAATACAGGCACTACCAGTTTGTGGCTCTTCCCTTCGGGTTGGCCACGGCACCAAGAATCTTTACAAAGGTTCTAGGGTCCCTTTTAGCGGTCCTAAGGCCGCGGGCTATAGCAGTAGCCCCTTACTCAGACGACATTCTGATTCAGGCGTCGACTTTTCAAGTTGCCAGGTCTCACACGGACATTGTTCTGGCATTTCTGAGGTCGCATGGGTGGAAAGTGAACAAAGAAAAAAGTTCTCTATCCCCTCTCACAAGAGTTTCCTTCCTCTGTACAAATGAAGATTTACCTGACAGAGGCCAGGTTGTCAAAACTTCTAAATTCCTGCCGTGTTCTTTATTCTACTTCTCGCCCTTCAGTGGCTCAGTATATGGAAGTAATCGGCTTAATGGTAGCGGCAATGGACATAGTGCCGTTTGCCCGCCTACATCTCAGACCGCTGCAACTCTGCATGCTCATTCAGTGGAATGGGGATTACACAGATTTGTCCCCTCTACTAAATCTGGATCAAGAGACCAGGGATTCTCTTCTCTGGTGGTTATCTCGGGTCCATCTGTCCAAGGGTATGACCTTCCGTAGGCCAGATTGGACAATAGTAACGACAGATGCCAGCCTTCTGGGCTGGGGTGCAGTCTGGAACTCCCTGAAGGCTCAGGGCTTGTGGACTCAGGAGGAGACACTCCTTCCGATAAACATTCTGGAACTAAGAGCGATATTCAATGCTCTTCAGGCTTGGCCTCAGCTAGCTGTGGTCAGGTTCATCAGATTTCAGTCGGACAACATCACAACTGTGGCTTACATCAACCATCAAGGGGGAACAAGGAGTTCCCTAGCAATGTTGGAGGTTTCAAAAATAATTCTATGGGCAGAGGTTCACTCTTGCCATCTAGCAGCTATCCATATCCCAGGAGTAGAGAACTGGGAGGCGGATTTTCTAAGTCGACAGACTTTTCATCCCGGGAAGTGGGAACTCCATCCGGAGGTGTTTGCACAGTTGATTCAACTTTGGGGCAAACCAGAACTGGATCTCATGGCGTCTCGTCAGAACGCCAAGCTTCCTGTTACGGTTCAGGTTCCAGGGATCCCAAGGCAGCGCTGATAGATGTTCTAGCAGCGCCTTGGTCTTTCAACCTGCTTATGTGTTTCCACCGTTTCCTCTGCTCCCTCGTCTGATTGCCATATCAAGCAGGAGAGAGCTTCGGTGATTTTGATAGCTCCTGCGTGGCCACGCAGGACTTGGTACGCAGATCTGGTGGACATGTCATTCTTTCCACCTTGCACTCTGCCGCTGAGGCAGGACCTTCTACTTCAAGGTCCCTTCAAACATCCAAATCTAATTTCTCTGCGTCTGACTGCTTGGAGATTGAACGCTTGATTTTGTAAAAACGTGGGTTTTTCCGAGTCGGTCATTGATACCTTAATTCAGGCTCGAAAGCCTGTCACCAGGAAAATCTATCATAAGATATGGTGTAAATATCTTCATTGGTGTGAATCCAAGGGTTACTCATGGATTAAAGTCAGGATTCCCAGGATATTGTCTTTTCTCCAAGAAGGATTGGAGAAGGGATTGTCAGTTAGTTCCTTAAAGGGACAGATTTCTGCTCTGTCTATTCTTTTGCACAAGCGTCTGGCGGATGTTCCAGACGTTCAGGCGTTTTGTCAGGCTTTAGTTAGAATCAAGCCTGTGTTTTAAACCTGTTGCTTCCGCCATGGAGTTTAAATTTAGTTCTTAAAGTTCTTCAAGGGGTTCCGTTTGAACCTCTGCATTCCATAGATATCAAGCTTTTATCTTGGAAAGTTCTGTTCTTGGGTAGCTATCTCTTCGGCTCGAAGAGTTTCAGAGTTATCTGCCTTGCAGTGTGATTCCCCTTATCTGATCTTCCATGCAGATAAGGTAGTTTTGCGTACCAAATCTGGGTTTCTTCCTAAGGTGGTATCCAATAAGAATATCAATCAAGAGATTGTTGTTCCGTCACTGTGTCCTAATCCTTCTTCAAAGAAGGAACGTCTATTACACAATCTTCACGTGGTTCGTGCTTTAAAGTTTGATTTACAAGCTACTAAAGATTTTCGTCAAACATCTGCATTGTTTGTTGTCTACTCTGGACAGAGGAAAGGCCAAAAGGCTTCAGCAACTTCTCTTTCTTTTTGGTTAAGAAGTATAATCTGCTTATCTTATGAGACTGCTGGCCAGCAGCCTCCTGTAAGAATTACAGCTCATTCCACTAGAGCGGTGGCTTCCACATGGGCCTTTAAAAATGAGGCTTCTGTTGAAAATATTTGTAAGGCGGCGACTTGGTCTTCGCTTCATACTTTTTCTAAATTCTACAAATTTGATACTTTTGCTTCTTCGGAGGCTATTTTTGGGAGAAAGGTCTTACAGGCAGTGGTGCCTTCCGTTTAAGCGTCTGCCTTGTCCCTCCCTTCATCCGTGTCCTATAGCTTTGGTATTGGTATCCCACAAGTAATGGATGAATCCGTGGACTGGATACACCTTAGAAGAGAAAACAAAATTTATGCTTACCTGATAAATTTATTTCTCTTGTGGTGTATCCAGTCCACGGCCCACCCTGTCATTTTAAGGCAGGTGTTTTTTAATTTTTAAACTAGTCACCACTGCACCCTATAGTTTCTCCCTTTCTCTTGCTTGTCTTCGGTCGAATGTCTGGGAGGTGGCAGTTAGGGGAGGAGCTATATAGACAGCTCTGCTGTGGGTGATCCTCTTGCAGCTTCCTGTTGGGAAGGAGAATATCCCACAAGTAATGGATGAATCCGTGGACTGGATACACCACAAGAGAAATAAATTTATCAGGTAAGCATACATTTTTTTTTTTTTTAAATTTACACTACTGTTATAACAGATATGAGTGGTGGGACTAGTTGGCAAGTGGGCCTGGCACACACGCTGGCAGGCAGGCAACTGCAATTAGATTACACAAGCAGACGTATGTTTCACAGTCAAAAAAGTTTTTTTTACAAAATTTACACTACTGTTAAAACAGATATGAGTGGTGGCACTAGTTGGCAAGTGGGACTGGCACACACGCTGGCAGGCAGGCAACTGCAATTCGATTACACTAGCAGACTGCTGTTTCACAGTCAAAGTTTTTTTTAAATTTACACTACTGTTACAACAGATATGAGTGGTGGCACTAGTTGGCAAGTGGGCCTGGCACACACGCTGGCAGGCAGGCAACTGCAATTAGATTACACAAGCAGACTGATGTTTCACAGTCAAAAAAAGTTTTTTTTACAAAATTTACACTACTGTTACAACAGATATGAGTGGTGGCACTAGTTGGCAAGTGGGCCTGGCACACACGCTGGCAGGCAGGCAACTGCAATTAGATTACACAAGCAGACTGATGTTTCACAGTCAAAAAAGTTTTTTTTACAAAATTTACACTACTGTTACAACAGATATGAGTGGTGGCACTAGTTGGCAAGTGGGACTGGCACACACGCTGGCAGGCAGGCAGGCAACTGCAATTCGATTACACTAGCAGACTGCTGTTTCACAGTCAAAGTTTTTTTTTTAAATTTACACTACTGTTACAACAGATATGAGTGGTGGCACTAGTTGGCAAGTGGGCCTGGCACACACGCTGGCAGGCAGGCAACTGCAATTAGATTACACTAGCAGACTGATGTTTCACAGTCAAAAAAGTTTTTTAAAAAAAAATTACACTACTGTAACAACAGATATGAGTGATGGCACTAGTTGGCAAGTGGGCCTGGCACACACGCTGGCAGGCAGGCAGGCAGGCAGGCAACTGCTATTAGATTACACTAGCAGACTGATGTTTCACAGTCAAAAAAATTTTTTAAAAATTTTTTTACACTACTGTTAGAACAGATATGAGTGGTGGCACTAGTTGGCAAGTGGGCCTGGCACACACACAGGCAGGCAGGCAGGCAGGCAGGCAACTGCTATTAGATTACACTAGCAGACTGATGTTTCACAGTCAAAAAAAGTTTTTTTTTTTAAAATTTACACTACTGTTACAACAGATATGAGTGGTGGCACTAGTTGGCAAGTGGGCCTGTCACACACGCTGGCAGGCAGGCAACTGCTATTAGATTACACTAGCAGACTGATGTTTCACAGTCAAAAAAGTTTTTTTTTTTAAATTTACACTACTGTTACAACAGATATGAGTGGTGGCACTAGTTGGCAAGTGGGCCTGTCACACACGCTGGCAGGCAGGCAACTGCAATTAGATTACACTAGCAGACTGATGTTTCACAATCAAAAAAAATTTGGACAAATATTTAGAGGTTCCTGTTTACACTGATGTTTTTCCAGTCCCTAAGAGGATTTCAGACATTGTTACTAAGGAGTGGGATAGACCAGGTATTCCGTTTGCTCCCCCCTCCTGTTTTTAAGAAAATGTTCCCCATTTCTGACACCATAAAGGACTCATGGCAGACGGTCCCTAAGGTGGAGGGAGCTATTTCTACTCGGGCTAAGCGCACAACTATACCTATTGAAGACAGTTGTGCTTTCATTGATCCTATGGATAAAAAGTTAGAGGGTCTCCTAAAGAAAATTTTTGTTCATCAGGGTTTTCTTCTTCAACCTATAGCGTGCATTGTTCCGGTAACCACTGCAGCTGCTTTTTGGTTTGAGGCTCTAGAAGAGGCTCTTCAGATGGAGACCCCACTAGATGATATTTTGGACAGAATTAAGGCCCTTAAAGGGACAGTAAACCTTAAAAATAATGTTATATAATTCTGCACATAGTGCAGAATTATATAACATTATTTAGGTGCTATAGCCATAAACGCCTTTTTTACCTTTTAATTTGCTAAAAATATGGCGCTTTTACAGACCCGCTCTCTGCTCTCTGCTGAGCGGGTCTGTTATTTTTAGTCAGCGCATTGGGCCAGCTGTATAGTCACAGCTCGGCCCGACCGCGCCATAAGACTAAGTGCAGCTCACTCCTGTGACAGGAGCGAGCTGCTCTTAGTGCTATGGCGCGGTCGGGCCGGGCTGTGACTATACAGCTGGCCCGATGCGCTGACTAAAAATAACAGACCCGCTCAGCAGAGAGCAGAGAGCGGGTCTGTAAAAGCGCCATATTTTTAGCAAATTAAAAGGTAAAAAAGGCGTTTATGGCTATAGCACCTAAATAATGTTATATAATTCTGCACTATGTGCAGAATTATATAACATTATTTTTAAGGTTTACTGTCCCTTTAAGTTGGCTAATTCTTTTATTACAGACGCCGCTTTTCATCTTGCTAAGTTAGCGGCAAAGAATTCAGGTTTTGCCATTTTAGCATGAAGAGCGTTATGGCTGAAGTCCTGGTCAGCTGATGTGTCATCTAAATCTAAGCTTTTGTCCATCCCTTTCAAAGGTAAGACCCTATTCGGGCCTGCACTGAAAGAGATCATTTCAGAAATTACTGGAGGGAAGGGTCATACCCTCCCTCAGGATAAGTCAAATAAGTCAAGGACCAAACAAAATAATTTTCGTTCCTTTCGAAACTTCAAGAGTGGTCCCAATTCCTCTTCCCCTGCTGCAAAGCAAGAGGGGAACTTTGCTCAACCCAAGCCAACCTGGAGACCTAATCAGGCTTGGAACAAGGGTAAGCAGGCCAAAAAGCCTGCTGCTGCCACTAAGCATGAAGGGGTAGCCCCCGATCCGGGACCGGATCTAGTAAGGGGCAGACTATCTCTCTTTGCTCAGGCCTGGGCAAGAGACATTCAGGATTCATGGGCAGTAGAAATTGTAACCCAGGGATACCTTCTAGATTTCAAGGATTCCCCTCCAAGGGGAGGTTCCATCTTTCTCAATTGTCTGTAAACCCAACAAAAAGAGAGGCGTTCTTACGCTGTGTAGAAGACCTTTTTACCATGGGAGTGATCTGCCCAGTCCCAAAAGCAGAGCAGGGACAGGGGTTCTACTCCAATCTGTTTGTGGTTCCCAAGAAAGAGGGAACTTTCAGACCAATTCTAGATATCAAGATCCTAAACCAATTCCTAAGAGTCCCATCCTTCAAGATGGAGACCATTCGGACAATCTTACCATTGATCCAGGAGGGTCAATATATGACTTCCGTGGACTTAAAGGCTGCATATCTACACATTCCTATCCACAAAGATCATCACCAGTTCCTCAGGTTCACCTTTCTGGACAAGCATTATCAGTTTGTGGCTCTTCCCTTCGGTTTGGCCACGGCGCCACGAATCTTCACAAAGGTGCTAGGGTCCCTTCTTGCGGTTCTAAGGCCACGGGGCATAGCAGTGGCCCCTTCTCTAGACAACATTCTTATTCAAGCGTCGACTTTCCAACTAGCCAAGTCCCACACAGACTTAGTGTTGGCTTTTCTAAGATCTCACGGGTGGAAGGTGAACGTAAAAAAAGAGTTCTCTTTCCCCCCTCACAAGGGTTTCCTTTCTAGGGACTCTGATAGACTCGGTGGAAATGAAAATATTTCTGACGGAGGTCAGGAAATCAAAGATTTTGTCCACCTGCCGAGCTCTTCATTACATTCCTCGGTCGTCAGTGGCTCAGTGTATGGAGGTAATCGGGCTAATGGTAGTTGCAATGGACATAGTTCCGTTTGCTCGCTTGCATCTCAGACCACTGCAACTATGCATGCTCAATCAGTGGAATGGGGATTATGCGGATTTATCTCCTCAGATAAATCTGGATCAAGAGACCAGAGGCTCTCTTCTTTGGTGGTTGTCACAGGATCATCTGTCCCAGGGAATGTGTTTCCGCAGGCCAGATTGGGTTATAGTGACGACAGACGCCAGCCTTCTGGGGTGCAGTCTGGAATTCCCTGAAAGCTCAGGGTTTGTGGACTCGGGAGGAGGCCCTCCTACCGATAAATATTCTGGAATTAAGAGCGATATTCAATGCTCTCCAGGCATGGCCTCAGCTGGCTTCGGCCGGATTCAACAGGTTTCAGTCGGACAACATCACGACTGTGACTTATATGAATCATCAGGGCGGAACAAAGAGTTCCTTGGCAATGACAGAAGTCTCAAGGATAATTCGATGGGCAGAGGATCACTCTTGCCATCTGTCAGCAATCTATATCCCAGGAGTAGAGAACTGGGAGGCGGATTTTCTAAGTCGTCAGACTTTTCATCCGGGGGAGTGGGAACTCCATCCGGAGGTGTTTGCTCACCTGGTTCGGCTATGGGGCACACCAGAATTGGATCTGATGGCATCTCGTCAGAACGCCAAACTTCCTCGTTACGGATCCAGGTCAAGGGATCCTCAGGCAGTACTGATAGATGCTCTAGCAGTACCCTGGTCGTTCAACCTGGCTTATGTGTTTCCACCTTTTCCTCTCCTTCCTTGTTTGATTGCCAGAATCAAACAGGAGAAAGCTTCGGTGATCTTGATAGCTCCTGCGTGGCCACGCAGGACTTGGTATGCAGACCTGGTGGACATGTCATCTCTGCCACCATGGACTCTGCCACTGAGACGGGACCTTCTCATTCAAGGTCCATTCCAGCATCCAAATCTAATTTCTCTGCAACTGACTGCGTGGAGATTGAATGCTTGATTTTATCAAAGCAGGGTTTCTCTGAGTCGGTCATAGATACCTTGATTCAGGCTCGAAAGCCTGTTACCAGGAAAATCTATCATAAGATATGGCGTAAATATCTTTTTTGGTGCGAATCCAAAGGCTTCTCCTGGAGTAAAATCAGGATTCCTAGGATTTTGTCTTTTCTCCAAGAGGGATTGGAGAAAGGATTGTCAGCTAGTTCCCTAAAAGGACAGATATCTGCTCTGTCTATTCTGTTGCACAAGCGTCTGGCAGATGTCCCAGACGTTCAGGCTTTTTGTCAGGCTTTAGCTAGAATTAAGCCTGTGTTTAAATCTGTTGCTCCGCCATGGAGTTTAAATTTAGTTCTGAGAGTTCTTCAGGGGGTTCCGTTTGAACCCATGCATTCAATGGATATTAAGCTTTTATCTTGGAAAGTTTTATTCCTAGTTGCTATTTCTTCAGCTTGAAGAGTTTCTGAACTATCTGCATTACAATGTGACTCACCTTATCTTGTGTTCCATGCTGATAAGGTGGTTTTGCGTACCAGGCCTGGGTTCCTACCTAAGGTTGTTACTGACAGGAATATCAATCAGGATATTGTTGTTCCATCTCTTTGTCCTAATCCTTCTTGTAAGAAGGAACGTCTGTTGCACAACTTGGACGTGGTTCATGCTTTGAAATTCTATTTACAAGCAACCAAAGATTTTCGTCAAACATCTTCTTTGTTTGTTGTCTATTCTGGAAAGCGTAGGGGTCATAAGGCAACGGCGACTTCTCTTTCCTTTTGGCTGAAAAGCATCCTCCGTTTGGCTTATGAGACTGCTGGACAGCTCATTCTACTAGAGCGGTAGCTTCCACATGGGCTTTTAAAAATTGATGCTTCTGTTGAACAGATTTGTAAGGCTGCGACTTGGTCTTCCGTCCTGGTCTTCCGTCCATACCTTTTCAAAGTTTTACAAATTTGATACTTTTGCTTCTTCGGAGGCTATTTTTGGGAGAAAGGTTTTGCAAGCAGTGGTGCCTTCCATTTAGGTTTCTGTCTTGTCCCTCCCTTCATCCGTGTCCTAAAGCTTTGGTATTGGTATCCCACAAGTAAGGATGAATCTGTGGACTCGGTACATCATGCAAAAGAAAACAAAATTTATGCTTACCTGATAAATTTCTTTCTTTTGCGATGTACTGAGTCCACGGCCTGCCGTGTCTATCAAGACAGATAGTATTTATTTTTTTTAAAACTTCAGTCACCTCTGCACCTTATAGTTTCTCCTTTTCTTCCTTGGCCTTCGGTCGAATGACTGGGGGGTGGAGTTAAGGGGGGAGCTATATAGACAGCTCTGCTGTGGTGTTCTCTTTGTTACTTCCTGTTAGGAAGGGCAATATCCCACAAGTAAGGATGAATCCGTGGACTCGGTACATCGCAAAAGAAAGAAATTTATAAGGTAAGCATAAATTTTGTTTTTGTTGGCCTTAATTGGCACTGGTTTACTTTATCTGGGGTTAAAACGTAATCTTTTTCCGCTACAGTGAATAATAGAATATTGCCTAGAGATATTACATACCACTTTTAATATGTGGGCATATATTTGTGAACTTTGGGGACTAGACTGCTAGAATTTCTCCCTAACCAGCCGGTCATTGTATCTTAGGCAATAATAGAAACCCTATAAATTAAACCATATAGACATTTAATAAGCATCACTACCTATATGTAGTAATAACTAATCTCTTGACTCGGGTATACATCTTTATACCGTATTTTCCACAGGAGAAGCGTGTATTAGAGAAATGGAATATGTATATAGAGTCGCTGGTCTTGAATCTCATATGTATTATGGTACACACTGAATCGAAAACAATTTACTGCTCTTGAAAAAGACGATTCAGTCGTTGAAACGCGTAGAGCTAAGCTAAAAAGAGCCTTTTATATGTTTTAATAAATATTTGTTTGTTATAACAAGTATTTTTGCTGCCTTTCTTGGAAGTATTCTAAAGTTACCAACCACTTTTGAGCAGCCGGATTCCGAATTACTCGGAGTGAGTATACTGCACTTTATATCAATTTAAAGATACAATTACCTGCAGTGTAATTTCCATTGTCTACAGATACTAAAGCACATTATGGGAAAATCAGGATATAGATCCTTATGAAGAAGCTGAACTCTGAAATTTTCGGAGTGAGTATACTGCACATTATTTTGTTGTTAACTCCTGCAAATCACAAGTCAAGTTTCTTTCTTCAGTGTGTACCATAATACATATGAGATTCAAGACCAGCGCCCAGGGCCATCTTTAATATTGACTGGACCCTGGGCAAAAAAATTCTTGGGCCCCCCACCCCATGCAATTTCGCTCTCCACCACAACATCCCAAAAAACAACTAAATCAATTTATTTTATAATTGTTTTCAAATTATTAGCCCAGCAGTGGATCATCACTGCTGGGCTAATCGTTTTTAAAAAAAATAAAAGAAATTGCAATATGTGAAACTGGACCTAAGCAGTATTAATAAGTAAATAAATATATAAATTCCTCCACTGTGGATTCATTTAATATTCTTTTGAATGTGATTCTGGTGTGAGTTTAGCTGGTTAAAGAGATTTAGGGCAGCCAACAGGAGCAAAGCAAGTTAAAGACTGAGGAGGAAGCATGTAGGTACAGACAAATATAAGTTTACTGACTGAAACAGCAGAACTACTATGGGTAGTTGTAAAATCTGAGACAGAGAGAAAACAAAAACTATAAAAATCAACCTTACATTAATGTGTGAAGTATCAGCATGACACTATACATCAGCCACAGCAGCACATGTCACTTCTTTGCTAGGAACAAGTTCCCTCTCACCCTGCACTAGACAATGCTGCATGGGGAGGGGCGTGTGTGCACTCACTTATTCTTCCCACTGACACCTTTCTACAAAGCACTATTCCCCTAAAAAACTTCAGTTTGTTGATCTTAGGGCCACAGCAGAAAGAGCAGGGCAAAGGGGACCAGCAGACTGGATGCTGTCTGCCCAAGGCTGCATGGATACAGTGAGAGATGTGTCATACAGCCTCAAGACTGAAGAGAGCAGTGTATGCAGCTGCACCGATGCTCAAATCCTCATGTGCCTGCTTCTCCAGCTTTCTGCTGTATGCACCTACAGTCAGCCCTACCCAGAAACAATCCCCACCACCAGAGCAGTTACCTGGTAACAGTGGTAACCCCAGTAGGACCTTTTCTGATGCAGTGGGAATGGCTGGATACCGAGTTAGGGCTTTGCATTCAGTGCTGCACAGTGCACATCTAAAACAGCACATGGCAATAGCTTGGCATGTCACATGACACCGGCACGGTCTGGCACAGTTTTTAAAAAAAATATATATAAGCAGAGTACTTTCGACTGTGACAGTATTATGACTGAATGTGTGTGTTCCCCATGTCACATCAGCAGTCTGGTATGAACCATAAAAAAAAAATATATATTTTTTTTAGGACTCTTGGGCCCCTCAACAGAGACTGGGCCCTGGGCAGCTGCCCCTTTTGCCCTGTGTTAAAGACGGTCCTGCCAGCGCCTCTATATACATATTCCATAATCTACTCACAGTCCTGTTGGGAGAGACTGTTAGAAGGCTGCGGTCACCTAAGAGGGGAGTATTGTGCTCTATTCTAGTCATTCTGTACATTGTGTTGTTAACATCTAACATATCTGTATAGTTTTTTTGTAATTATCGTGTATTAGAGAAACCTTGTGTTCCTCTCTGTAACACATTTTTATACTTTATCTTTCATTTCTATGTATGTTATGGGCAATTCTGATATCATTCTTTTTAACCCCTTAATGACCACAGCACTTTTCCATTTTCTGTCCGTTTGGGACTAAGGCTATTTTTACATTTTTGCGGTGTTTGTGTTTAGCTGTAATTTTCCTCTTGCTCATTTACTGTACCCACACATATTATATACCGTTTTTCTCGCCATTAAATGGACTTTCCAAAGATACCATTATTTTCATCATATCTTATAATTTACTATAAAAAAATTATAAAATATGAGAAAAAAATGGAAAAAAAAAACACTTTTTCTAACTTTGACCCCCAAAATCTGTTACACATCTACAACCACCAAAAAACACCCATGCTAAATATTTTTAAATTTTGTCCTGAGTTTAGAAATACCCAATGTTTACATGTTCTTTGCTTTTTTTGCAAGTTATAGGGCCATAAATACAAGTAGCACTTTGCTATTTCCAAACCATTTTATTCAAGATTAGCGCTAGTTACATTGGGACACTGATATCTTTCAGGAATCCCTGAATATCCCTTGACATGTATATATTTTTTTTTAGAAGACATCCCAAAGTATTGATCCAGGCCAATTTTGGTATATTTCATGCCACCATTTCACCGCCAAATGCGATCAAATACAAAAAATCGTTCACTTTTTCACAAACTTTCGGTTTCTCACTGAAATTATTTACAAACAGCTTGTGCAATTATGGCATAAATGGTTGTAAATTTTTCTCTTGGATCCCCTTTGTTCAGAAATAGCAGACATATATGGCTTTGGCATTGCTTTTTGGTAATTAGAAGGCCGCTAAATGCCGCTGCGCACCACACGTGTATTATGCCCAGCAGTGCAGGGGTTAATTAGGGAGCTTGTAGGGTTAATTTTAGCTTTAGTGTAGTGTAGCAGACAACCCAAAGTATTGATCTAGGCCCATTTTGGTATATTGCATGCCACCATTTTACCGCCAAATGCGATCAAATAAAAAAAAAAAGTTGAATTTTTCACAATTTTAGGTTTCTCACTGAAATGATTTACAAACAGCTTGTGCAATTATGGCACAAATGGTTGTAAATGCTTCTCTGGGATCCCCTTTGTTCAGAAATAGCAGACATATATGACTTTGGCGTTGCTTTCTGGTAATTAGAAGGCCGCTAAATGCTGCTGCGCATCACACGTGTATTATGGCTAGCAGTGAAGGGGTTAATTAGGTAGTTTGTAGGGAGCTTGCAGGGTTAATTTTAGCTTTAGTGTAGAGATCAGCCTCCCACCTGACACATCAGACCCCCTGATCCCTCCCAAACAGCTCCCTTCCCTCCCCACCCCACAATTGTCCCCGCCATCTTAAGTACTGGCAGAAAGTCTGCCAGTACTAAAATAAAAGTTTTTTTTATTTTAATTTTTTATTTTTTTAAAGCATATTTACATATGCTGTGGTATAGCATCCCCCCTTAGCCCCCAACATCCCTGATCCCCCCCAAAACAGCTCTCTAATCCTCCCCATCTGCCTTATTGGGGGCCATCTTGGGTAATGGCAGCTGTCTGCCAGTACCCATTTTGCAAAATAAAAAGTTTTTTTTTTTTGTTTTTATTTTTATTTTCTGTAGTGTAGCTTCCCCCTTCCCCACAGACCAACCCCCACCACCTGCCTGATCTTTTTTTTTCAACTTTTTTTCCCCTTTTCTGTCCATTTTACTGTTACTTTTTCTGTAGTGCAGCGGTTCCCACCCGCTCCCCTCCCGTGCACGCGCTCGCCCCCACCCTCCCGTGCACGTGCGGGCGCCCGTGCGCACCCCCGGGCATCCCCGCCCCCGATCCCGCCCCCCTCAGCATCATCCAGGGCCATCGATGGCCGCCACCCGCCTCCCACACCGGCTCCCACCCACCAACGAACCTAGCCGTTAATGTCCCGGTGCAGAGAGGGCCACAGAGTGGCTCTCTCTGCATTGGATGGCTAAAAATGGTTATTGCAGGATGCCTCGATATCGAGGCATCACTGCAATAACCGGAAAGCAGCTGGAAGCGAGCAGGATCGCTTCCAGCTGCTTTCCACACCGAGGACGTGCATGGTATGTCCTCAGGCGTTAACTGCCTTTTTTTTGAGGACGTACCCTGCACGTCCTCGGTCCTTAAGGGGTTAATTAAATCTTAACAAGCTTAACACTTAGGATATTTTGAAAACTGACTCCTAGTCAATTAATTATATCTCTTATCTAAAGGAAAACGGTATGTAGATATGATTGTGATGGTAAAATATACCTTTCTATTTAGGAACTGATCTTTACGGTTTTTCTTTCATTTGATAATCGCAGATGGTCTCAATCACTTTATAAAGACCACTATGCCAACACTGATACATGTATAATTGGTCTTCCACAACTCTGAAATTATCCCAATGTGTTATATATGTATCTGTATGTTTTGATTCAATTTTAAATATTGATTAAATAAAAGTTACATTTCTCTTACTTGGTGTATTCAGTCCACGGATTCATCCTTACTTGTGGATATTCTCAATCCCTACAGGAAGTGGCAAAGAGAGCACACAGCAAAGCTGTCCATATAGCTCCCCTCAGGCTCCGCCCCCCCCAGTCATTCTCTTTGCCGCTCTAACAAGTAGCATCTCCACGGGAGGGTAAGGAGTTTGTGGTGTTAGATTTGTAGTTTTTATTTCTTCAATCAAGAGTTTGTTATTTTTAAATAGTGCCAGTTTGTACTATTTACTCTGAAGCAGAAAGTGATGAAGATTTCTGCTGAGAGGAAAAAGATTTTAGCATGTTGTAACTAAAATCCATTGCTGTTCCCACACAGGACTGTTGAGTACCGGAGAACTTCAGTTGGGGGGAACTGTTTGCAGGCTTATACTGCTTAAGGTATGTTCAGTCATTTTTTCTAACAAGACTTGGTAGTGCTAGAAGACTGACAAAAATCCTGTGAGGGAAGGTAAGCCATTTTCTGAGACACAGTATAGAATGATGGCTTCAGTTAAGGGCTTTAATACTGACAGACACTGTGATGGGCTAAATTGATTACTTTATTAAGGTAATCTTATATTTATTAAGCGTTTTAGACGCTGGAAACACTATTTGGGGACTTTTTTACACCTGGCATTTTGTAAGACAGCTAATCTGACTCAGAAAGGCCCCATAACTCTGGAGTAATGAAGGAGGGGGGCCTCATTTTCGCGCCTCAATTGCGCAGTTGATTTGCAACACAGCTCCATGCAGCTTCATGTGCAGAGCCTTAAGAGTACAGGAGGAATTCAGGGAGGCTTGATTTTACACCTGCAAATAACCCTAAAGGAAGGTAAAGCCACAGCAAAGACTGTGGCATCGTACTGTAGTGGGTTAAACCGGGTGTTTACTTCATTTTGCTCCCGTTTGGGCATTAAGGGGTTAATTGATTTGAAAATGTGTGTGCAATCATTTCAAAGCATTAGGATCATGTGGTGAAAATGTCATTAAGATCGGATGTTTTTTGATGATTTGGTAAAAAAGTGTGTGCTTTTTATTATTTAAAGACACAGTAACGTTTTTTCAAGAAGTATTTTTTTCAATATTTTAGTGTTGTCTGAGTCTGTCAAACATGTCTGAGCCTTCAGATAGACCTTGTTCTTTATGTTCAAAAGCCATGGCAGTACCCCCATTGCATTTATGTTTAAAGTGTGCCAAAACATCTAAGCATTTTAAAGATCATCCAGTGACAATTAAAAATGCTGCCCAAGATGATTCGTTAACGGAGGGTAATGAGGATAGTCCTTCTTCCTCCCCCCACGTGTCTACACCAGTTACGCCCGCGCAAGCGATGCCTAGTACCTCTAGCGCATTGGCCCCTATTACTTTACAACAATTAGCAACAGTAATGGATAATTCCCTTGCAGCATTTTTATCCAAACTGCCAGTTTTTCCAAGAAAGCGCGATAGCTCAGTTTTAAATACAGAGGATGAGCAATCTGAAGCTTTGGATAATTTATCTGTAGTACCCTCACAAAACTCAGAGGTAGCAGTGAGGGAAGGTCTGTCTGAGGGAGAAATTTCTGACACAGGAAAAGTTTCTCAGCAGGCAGAGTCAGATTCCTTAGCGTTTAAATTTAAGCTGGAACACCTCCGAGTCCTGCTTAAGGAGGTTTTAGCTACGCTGGATAATTGTGACCCCATGGTGGTCCCTGAAAAATTGTGTAAAATGGGCAGATTTTTAGAGGTCCCTGTATACACTGAGGCATTTCCGATCCCAAAGATGGTGGCGGATATTGTGACTAAGGAGTGGGAGAGACCAGGTGTACCCTTTGTTCCCCCACCTATCTTTAAGAAAATGTTCCCCATAAACGACCCTAGGCGGGACGCGTGCCAGACGGTCCCTAAGGTAGAGGGGGCTGTTTCAACACTTGCTAAACGTACAACAATACCAATAGAGGACAGTTGTGCTTTCAAAGATTCTATGGATAAAAAATTGGAAGGATTGCTGAAGAAAATTTTTGTTCAGCAAGGTTTTCTTCTTCAACCAATTGCCTGCATTATTCCGGTAACTACTGCTGCGGCTTTTTGGTTCGAAGCCTTGGAGGAGTCGCTCCAAAGGGAGACTTCATACGATGAGGTCATGGATAGAATTCATGCTCTAAAGCTGGCTAATTCTTTTATCACTGATGCCGCTCTCCAATTAGCTAAGCAAGCGGCGAAAAATTCAGGTTTTGCCATCATGGCGCGCAGAGCGCTTTGGCTCAAATCATGGTCGGCCTATGTGTCGTCCAAAACGAAACTGTTAAATATTCCCTTCAAGGGGAAGACCCTATTTGGCCCAGAACTGAAAGAAATTATTTCGGATATCACTGGGGGAAAGGGCCATGCCCTTCCACAAGATAGGCCAAAAACAAGGCTAATTTTCACTCCTTTCGCAACTTCAGGAGCGGACCTGCTGCAACCTCTGCTGCCGCAAAGCAAGATAACGATTCACAGCCCAAAGCAACCTGGAAACCCTTGCAGGGCTGGAATAAGGGTAAACAGGCCAAGAAGCCTGCTCCTGCTACCAAGACAGCATGAAGGGGTAGCCCCCGATCCGGGATCGGATCTAGTAGGGGGCAGACTTTCCCTCTTTGCTCAGGCTTGGGCAAGAGATGTTCCAGATCTCTGGGCATTAGAAATAGTCGCTCAGGGGTATCTTCTAGAATTCAAGGATTCTCCCCCAAGGGGAAGGTTCCACATTTCTCGTTTGTCTTCAGACCAAACAAAGAAACAGGCGTTCTTACGCTGTGTAGAAGATCTACTAAAAATGGGAGTGATACACCCAGTTCCAATTGCAGAACAAGGACTGGGCTTTTACTCAAACCTGTTCGTAGTTCCCAAAAAGGAAGGAACTTTCAGGCCAATCCTGGATCTAAAAATTCTAAACAAATTCCTCAGAGTTCCGTCTTTCAGATGGAAACCATTCGGACAATCTTGCTGATGATCCAGGAAGGTCAATATATGACTACCGTGGATCTAAAGGATGCGTACCTACATATTCCTATCCACAAAGATCACCATCAGTTCCTAAGGTTCGCCTTTCTGGACAAACATTACCAGTTCGTGGCCCTTCCTTTCGGGTTGGCCACCGCTCCCAGAATTTTCACAAAATTGCTAGGGTCCCTTCTAGCGGTACTAAGACCGCGGGGCATTGCAGTAGCACCTTACCTAGACAACATATAATACAGGCGTCGTCCTTTCACAGAGCCAAGGCTCATACGGACATCGTTCTGGCCTTTCTAAGGTCTCACGGGTGGAAGGTGAACGTAGAAAAGAGTTCTCTGTCCCCGCTCACAAGGGTTCCCTTTCTGGGAACACTAATAGACTCGGTAGAAATTAAAATCTTTCTGACAGAGGTCAGGAAGTCAAAACTGTTGAATACTTGCCGAGTTCTTCATTCCATTCCTCAGCCTTCCATGGCTCAGTGCATGGAAGTAATTGGTTTAATGGTTGCGGCAATGGACGTAGTCCCTTTCGCCGAATCCATCTCAGACCACTGCACCTGTGCATGCTCAAACAGTGGAATGGAGATTACGCAGATTTGTCTCCTCAAATTCAAATGGATCAAAAAAACCATGGACTCTCTTCTCTGGTGGTTGTTTCAAGATCACCTGTCTCAGGGAATGAGTTTCCGCAGACCGGAGTGGATCATTGTCACGACCAATGCTAGTCTGGTAGGCTGGGGTGCGGTCTGGAACTCCCTGAAGGCTCAGGGACTATGGTCTCTGGAAGAATCTCTTCTCCCGATAAACATTTTGGAGCTGAGAGCGATAATCAATACGCTCCAGGCGTGGCCTCAACTAGCAGAGGCCAAATTCATCAGATTTCAGTCGGACAACATCACGACTGTAGCATACATCAATCATCAGGGAGGAACAAAGAGTTCCCTAGCGATGAAGGAAGTATCCAAGATTATCAAATGGGTGGAGGATCACTCCTGCCATCTATCTGCAATTCACATCCCAGGGGTAGACAACTGGGAGGCGGATTTTCTAAGTCGTCAGACTTTCCATCCGGGGGAGTGGGAACTCCACCCGGAGGTTTTTGCTCAGCTGACCCAGCTTTGGGGCATTCCAGAGTTGGATCTGATGGCGTCCCGTCAGAACACCAAACTTCCCCTTTACGGATCCAGATCCAGGGATCCCAAGGCGGCATTGATAGATGCATTAATAGCGCCTTGGTCATTCAGTCTAGCTTATGTCTTTCCACCGTTTCCTCTTCTCCCTTGGCTAATAGCCAGAATCAAACAGGAGAAGGCTTCGGTAATTCTGATAGTGCCTGCGTGGCCACGCAGGACTTTGTATGCAGACCTAGTGGACATGTCATCGGTCCCACCATGGAAACTGCCATTGAGGCAGGATCTTCTAATCCAAGGTCCTTTCAAGCATCCAAATCTAGTTTCTCTGCAACTGACTGCTTGGAGATTGAACGCTTAATCCTAGCTAAGCGGGGTTTCTCTGAATCAGTTATAGATACTCTGATACAGGCCAGAAAGCCTGTCACCAGGAAAATTTACCATAAGATATGGCGGAAATATCTTTGTTGGTGTGAATCCAAGGGTTACTCGTGGAGTAAGGTTAGGATTCCAAGGATATTGTCTTTTTTCCAAGAAGGTTTGGAGAAAGGTCTGTCAGCTAGTTCCTTAAAGGGACAGATATCTGCTCTGTCTATTCTGTTACACAAGTGTCTGGCAGCTGTACCAGACGTTCAGGCATTTGCACAGGCCCTAGTTAGAATCAAGCCTGTCTACAGACCTGTGGCTCCTCCATGGAGTCTAAATTTAGTTCTTTCAGTTCTTCAAGGGGTTCCGTTTGAACCTTTGCATTCCATAGATATCAAGTTATTATCTTGGAAAGTTTTGTTTTTAGTAGCTATTTCTTCTGCTCAGAGAGTTTCAGAATTGTCTGCTTTACAGTGTGATTCACCCTATCTGGTGTTCCATGCAGATAAGGTTGTTTTGCGTATTAAACCTGGTTTCCTTCCAAAGGTGGTTTCTAATAAGAATATTAACCAGGAAATCATTGTTCCTTCTCTGTGCCCTAATCCAGTTTCTAAGACGGAACGACTGTTGCACAATCTTGATGTGGTTCGTACTTTAAAGTTCTATTTAAAAGCAACTAAAGATTTCAGACAAACATCATCCTTGTTTGTTGTGTATTCTGGTAAGAGGAGAGGTCAGAAAGCAACTGCTACCTCTCTTTCATTCTGTCTGAAAAGCATCATCCGATTGGCTTATGAGACTGCTGGTAAGCAGCCTCCTGAATGAATTACAGCTCATTCCACCAGAGCTGTGGCTTCAACTTGGGCTTTCAAGAATGAGGCTTCTGTTGAACAGATTTGTAAGGCAGCGACTTGGTCTTCACTGCATGCATTCGCCAAATTTTACAAATTCAATACTTTTGCTTCTTCGGAGGCTATTTTTGGGAGAAAGGTTTTACAAGCAGTGGTGCCTTCCGTTTAGGTTACCTGACTTGTTCCCTCCCTTCATCCGTGTCCTATTGCTTTGGTATTGGTATCCCACAAGTAAGGATGAATCCGTGGACTGAATACACCAAGTAAGAGAAAACAGAATTTATGCTTACGTGATAAATTACTTTCTTTTACAGGTGTATGCAGTCCACGGCCCGCCCTGATATTTAAGTCAGGTTCAAATTTAATTTACAATAACTATAGTCACCACTGCACCCTATGGTTCTCCTTTTTCTCCTAACCGTCGGTCGAATGACTGGGGGGGCAGAGCCTGAGGGGAGCTATATGGACAGCTTTGCTGTGTGCTCTCTTTGCCACTTCATGTAGGGATTGAGAATATCCCACAAGTAAGGATGAATCCGTGGACTGAATACACCTGTAAGAGAAAGTAATTTATCAGGTAAGCATAAATTCTGTTTTTAAACTTTATTAGTTAGAGCTGTTCTCTCGGTCCATGTTTTATTTGAGATAAGTCTCTTACATAAAGTGTGCCCCAATATACCTTCTGTTCTTTCCCTTTTATTATCTTGAATGACTATGACTAGTCTGCATTTTGTTCAGCAAGGTCACTTCATGTCCATAATAGACTTACCTTCACATTCCAATTCATCCAGATCACTATCAATTTCTGAGATTTTTTTTTCAAAACAAACATTACCAATTTGTTGCTCTTCTATTTGGCCTAGCAACAGCACCAAGAATATTCTCAAAGGTTCTCGGTGCCCTTCTATCTGTAATCACAGAGCAGGGTATTGCGGTGTTTCTTTATTTGGACAATATCTTGGTACTAGCTCAATCTTTTCATTTAGCAGAATCTCACACGAAACAACTATTGTCGTTTCTTCAAAGACATGGTTGGAGGATCAATTTACCAAAGAGTTTCCTGTTTCAGACAAAGGTCACCTTTTTAGGTTTCCAGATAGATTCATTGTCTATGACTCTATCCCTAACAGAAAGAGACGATTGAGATTGGTTTCAGCTTGTCTAAACCTTCAGTCTCCATCTTTTCATTCAGTGGCTATGTGCATGAAAGTTTTAGGTCTTATGATTGCAGCATTGGATGCAATCCCCTTTGCTTGTTTTCATATGAGACCTCTACAGCTTTGCATGTTGCACCAATCATGAAGGGATTACACTCAGATATTACAACTTATATTCTTAAATCCTTAACTCTCTCAACTCTCTCTAACTTGGTGGTTAAACCATCACCTTATTGTTCAAGGGGCCTCCTTTGTTCATCCTACCTGGTCTGTTATCACAACAGATGCAAGTCTTACAGGTTGGGGAGCTGTCTGGGTGTCTCTGACAGCACAAGGGGTTTGGAATCCTTCGAGAGGCGAGGTTACCAATCAATATCTTAGAACGCTGTGCTATTTTCAGAGCTCTTCAGACTTGGCCTCTATTAAAGAGAGAACCATACATTTCATTTTCAGACAGACAATATCACAACAGTGGCATATGTCAATCATCAAGGGGGGGGGGACTCACAGTCCCTTAGCAATGAAGGAAGTATCTCTAATACTTTCTTGGACAGAATCCAACTCTTGTTTAATCATTGTGATTCATATCCCAGGTGTAGACAATTGAGTAGAGGATTATCTCAGCTGTCAATCTCTCTGGGGGAGTGGTCTCCAACCTCAAATTGTGCAGAAGTGGGGTCTTCCAGAAATAGATCTGATGGCCTCTCGTCTGAACAAGAAACTGCCCAGATACCTCTCCAGGTCCAGGGATCCTCGGGCGGAAATGATAGATGCTCTAACAGTTCCCTGGTTTTACCAACCTGCTTACATTTCTTCTACAAGATACGACGAGTCCACGGATTTCATCCTTACTTGTGGGATATTATCCTCCTGCTAACAGGAAGTGGCAAAGAGCACCACAGCAGAGCTGTATATATATAGCTCCTCCCTTCCCCTCCACCTCCAGTCATTCTCTTTGCCTGTGTTATACTAGGAAGAGGTAAAGTGAGGTGTTAGTTTTATTTTCTTCAATCAAGAAGTTTTTTATTTTAAATGGTACCGGTGTGTACTATTTTCCTGGGTTATGGAAGATTTCTGCCCTGAGGTTGATGATCTTAGCAGCTGTAACTAAGATCCACGCTGCTTCCCACAAGACTTCTGAAGGTAACACATGAGACATCTTCAGTGTGGAGACTGGTTCCATGCTACAAGCAGCATTAAGGTATGTGCAGCCTTTTATTTCTGAGGAGACTTGATATATCAGAACTGGCTTGCATTTATTTCCCTGTATGGGAATAGGGTAAGCAGGGGTGTTACTGGAGTCCCTTGTTTTTTATTTTTTGCTAGTTGACATTATAAGGGCATTATATGACACTATGGGAGAGGCACAAAGAAAAACGGTTCATAGAGTTTTTATTTTTGCATATAACCAGTATGACTTACTGGGATGTGTTTTGGGGTGTATTTTGTTTTCACTTAGCTTGTGTGTAAAACCGCTTCACCATGTGGTTGTGTTTGGGCCTACTCCGGCATCGGCCTTATGGGGCGGGGGCTTGTTTTCACGTGCTCAGATGCACACTTCCTTCTGACTAAGCAGCAGCAAGCAGTAACTCCGGTTGCTCCTGGACAGTGTATCTTTGGTTCGGAGTGTTGGCAAGTCGTTTCGAAGTACCCTGGGGGCAGGTAGGCGCCACAGCAGAGCTGTGGCAAGGTGCAGGGGGTATTTGTGGTGTAAACTGACTTTTCTTCTGATATAAGTTACTTTAGAGCCTTAATTTTCCCCTTACTACTGGGGTGCAGTAATTTTTGGATAAACCAACGAGTTTAAGTTAATTTTTGAGACAAATTAACGTTTTTTTAAGCAGTTTTGGAAAACTTGTTCACTTTTTATTCTCTTAAAGGCGCAGTACACGTTTTTCAAAAGTTTATTTAAAGCAATAAATAAAGTGTTTAAACGACTTCTGTGGTTATTACTAGTCTGTTCAACATGTCTGACATTGAGGAATCTCATTGTTCTATGTGTTTAGAAGCTATTGTGGAACCCCCTCTAGCATTGTGTCCCTCTTGTACTGAAAGGGCCTTACATTGTAAAGACCATATTTTAGGTCAAGAAAGTGTGCCTAAGGATGATTCTCAGTCTGAAGAGAATCAGGATATGCCATCCAATTCTCCCCAAGTGTCACAACCTTTAACGCCCACACAAGCAACACCAAGTACTTCTAGTGCGTCTAATTCCTTTACTCTGCAGGAGATGGCTGCAGTTATGTCAACTACCCTTACAGAGGTATTATCTAAATTACCAGTGTTGCAGGGTAAACACAGTAGGTCAGTTATTAATGTAAATACTGAATCCTCTGATGCTTTATTAGCTATTTACGATGTACCCTCACAGTGTTCTGAGTTGGGGGTCAGGGAATTGCTGTCTGAGGGAGAAATTTCAGACTTAGGAAATGTATTACCTTTAAATTTAAGCTTGAACACCTCAGCCTGTTACTTCGGGAGGTTTTAGCGACTCTGGATGATTGTGACCCTATTGTAATACCACCAGAGAAATTGTGTAAGATGGATAAATATCTAGAAGTACCTACTTACACTGATGTTTTTCCGGTTCCTAAAAGAATTTCGGAAATTATAAAGAAGGAATGGTATAGACCAGGTATACCGTTTTCTCCCCCTCCTAATTTTAAGAAAATGTTTCCCATATCAGACACCATTCGGGACTCGTGGCAAATGGTCCCTAAGTTAGAGGGAGCAATATCTACCCTGGCTAAGCGTACAACTATACCCATTGAGGACAGTTGTGCTTTCAAAGACCCTATGGATAAAAAATTAGAGGGTCTTCTAAATAAATTATTTATTAATCAGGGTTTTCTTTTACAACCTACGGCTTGCATTGTTCCAGTAACTACTGCAGCAGCTTTTTGGGTTGAGGCTCTGGAAGAGTCTCTTAAGGTTGAGACCCCGTTAGATGACATTTTGGATAGAATTAAGGCTCTCAAGCTAGCCAATTCTTTTATTACTTATGCCACTTTTCAAATTGCTAAATTAGCAGCGAAAAATGCAGGATTTGCTATTCTAGCGCGTAGAGCGTTGTGGCTCAAATCTTGGTCTGCTGATGTGTCATCAAAAACTAAGATTTTAGCTATTCCCTTTAAAGGTAAGACCCTTTTCGGGCCTGAATTGAAGGAAATCATTTCTGACATTACAGGAGGTAAAGGCCATGCCCTACCTCAGGATAAGTCTGTTAAGATGAGGGGTAAACAAAATAATTTTCGTTCCTTTCGGAATTTTAAAGGAGGACCCTCTGCTTCCTCTTCTTCCACAAAGCAGGAAGGGATTTTTACCCAATCTAAGTCAGTCTGGAGACCCAACCAGAACTGGAATAAAGGTAAACAATCCAAGAAGCCCGCTGCTGCTACTAAGACAGCATGAAGGGGCGGCCCCCAATCCAGGACCGGATCTGGTAGGGGGCAGGCTCTCTTTGCCCAGGCTTGGGCAAGAGATGTTCAGGACCCCTGGGCGCTGGAAATAGTGACCCACGGTTATCAATTGGAATTCAAGGATTTTCTCCCAAGAGGGAGATTTCATCTTTCAAGATTATCTGCAGACCAGATAAAAAAGAGAGGCGTTCTTACGCTGTGTAAAAGACCTTTTTACTATGGGAGTAATTTGTCCCGTTCTAAGATCGGAACAGGGACAGGGAATTTACTCAAACCTATTCGTGGTTCCCAAAAAAGAAGGAACTTTCAGACCTATTTTAGACCTCAAATGTCTAAACAAGTTTCTCAGAGTCCCATCATTCAAAATGGAGACTATTCGAACAATCTTACCAATGATCCAAGAGGGTCAATATATGACTACCGTGGATTTGAAGGATGCTTACCTTCATATTCCTATCCACAAGGATCATCATCAGTTTCTAAGGTTTGCCTTCCTGGACAAACATTATCAGTTTGTGGCTCTTCCCTTCGGGTTGGCACCCAGAATCTTCACAAAGGTTCTAGGGTCTCTTCTGGCTGTTCTCAGAACGCGAGGCATAGCAGTGGCACCTTATCTGGATGATATTCTAATCCAGGCGTCCACGTATCAACTGACAAAATCTCACACGGACACAGTGTTGTCTTTCCTGAGAACTCACGGTTGGAAGGTGAACATAGAGAAGAGTTCACTAGTTCCACAGACAAGGGTTCCTTTCTTGGGAACTCTGATAGACTCGGTAGCCATGAAAAATATTTCTGACGGAGGTCAGAAAATCAAAGATTCTAAATATTTGCCAAGCACCTTCAGTCCCATTCCTCGGCCATTCAGTAGCTCAGTGTATGGAGGGTAATTGGATTAATGGTAGCGGCAATGGACATCATTCCATTTGCTCGCTTTCATCCTCAGACCATCTGAGTATGTGCATGCTCGGATAGTGGCATGGGGGTTATGCGGATTTATCTTCTCAGATAAATCTAGATCAAGAAGCCAGAGACTCTCTTCTTTGGTGGTTTGTCGCCGGATCATCTGTCCCAGGGGACTTGTTTCCGCAGGACCCTCGTGGGTGATAGTGACAACGGATGCCAGCCTACTGGGCTGGGGGGCAGTCTGGAATTCCCTGAAGGCTTTAGGGTGTTTGGACTCAGGTAGGAGTCCCTCTACTTCCAATCAATATCTGGAACTGAGAGCAATATTCAATGCGCTTCTGGCATGGCCTCAGTTGGCTTCGGCCAAATTCATCAGATTCCAGTCGGACAACATAACGACCTGTGGCATATAATCAATCATCAGGGGGGGAACAAAGAGAGTTCCTTAGAGTTGATAGAAGTATCCAAGATAATCCGATGGGCGGAGGTCCACTTTTGTCATCTGTCAGCAATCTACATCCAGGAGTAGAGAACTGGGAAGCGGATTTTATAAGTCAACGGACCTTTTATCCGGGGAAGTGGGAAACTCCACCCGGAGGTGTTTGCACTCAACTGATTCTCTGATGGGGCAGACCGGAATTGGATCTGATGGCATCTCGACAGAATGCCAAGCTTCCAAGATAACGGATCCAGGTCAGAGGGATCCTCAGGCCGAACTGTATAGATGCCTTGGTCGTTCAGCCTAGCTAATGTGTTTCCCACCATTTCCTCTCCTTCCACGCGTGATTGCTCGAATCAAACAGGAGAGAGCTTCAATATATCATGATAGCGCCTGCATGGCCACGTAAGGACTTGGTATGCAGATCTAGTGGACATGTCCTCTCTGCCACCAGTGAAACTTCCTTTGAGACAGGACCTTCTCATTCAAGGTCCTTTCCAACATCCCAAATCTAATTTCTCTGCAGCTGACTGCGTAGGAGATTAACGCTTGATTTTATCGAAGCGAGGATTCTCTGATTCGGTCATCATACTTTGTCACTTCTGTTTCACAAACGTTTGGCAGATGTGCCCAGATGTTCAGTCTTTTTGTCAGGCTCTATCTAGAATTAAGCCTATATTTAGACCTATTACTCCTCCCTGGAGTTTGAATTTAGTTCTTCGTGTTCTTCAAGGGGTTCAGTTTGAACCATTGCATTCCATAAGATATTAGATTATCTTGGAAAGTACTGTTTTTGTTGCTATTTCTTCTGCTCGAAGAGTTTCTGAGATTTCAGCGTTACGTGTGATTCGCCTTATCTCATTTTTCATTCTGATAAGGTGGTTTTGCATACCAAACCTGGATTTCTTCCTAAGGTTGTTTCAAATAAGTATATTAATCAGGAAATTGTTGTTCCTTCCTTGTGTTCCTAATCCTTCTTCTAAGAAGGAGCGTCTGTTACATAACCCTGGACGGGGGTCCGTGCCTTGAAGTTTTACTTACAGGCAACTAAGGATTTCCGTTAATCTTCTTCATTATTCATTGTTTGTTCTGGAAAGCGTAGGGGTCTAGAAAGCTACGACTACCTCTCTTTCTTTTGGTCTGAGTAAGTATCATCCACCTGCATATGAGACTGCTGGACAGCAGCCTCCTGAAAGAATTACAGCTCATTCTACTAGGGCTGTGGCTTCCACATGATGCATCTGTTGATCAGATTTGTAGGCTGCGACTTGGTCGTCCCTTCATACTTTTTACAAATTTTACAAAATTTTATACTTTTGCTTCTTCTGAGGCTGTTTTTGGGAGGAAAGTTCTCTAAGCAGTGGTGCCTTCCGTTTAGGTCTCTGTCCCTTGTCCCTCCCTTTCATCCGTGTGCTGTGTGCTTTGGTATATGTATCCCACAAGTAAGGATGAAATCCGTGGACTTGTCGTATCTCGTAGAGAAGAAAAGGAAATTTATGCTTACCTGATAAATTGATTTCTCTACGATACGATGAGTCAACGGCCCCTCCTGTCAATTTTAAGACAGATTATATTTTTTATTATTTACATACTTCAGTCACCTCTGCACCTTTTAGCTTTTCTTTCTCTTCCTTATAACCTCTCGGTCGAATGACCTGGAGGTGGAGGGGACGGGGAGGAGCTATATATAACAGATCTGCTGTGGTGCTCTTTGCCACTTCCTGTTAGCAGGAGGATAATATCCCAACAAGTAAAGGATGAAATCCGTGGTGACTCGTCGTATCGTAGAAGAAATCAATTTATCAGGTAAGCATAAATTTCCTTTTTTTCCACCTTCTGGTTCTTCTTCCCAAGAGTGATCTCAAAGATTATAATGGAACAATCTTATGTGTTTCTGATAGCACCAGCATGACCTCACAGTTTTGGTATGCAGACCTTGTCTGAATGTCCTGTTCCCAGCCTTGGTTACTTCCTCTAAGACCAGACCTTCTGTCTCAAGGCCCGTTTTTCCATCCGGATCTCAAATCTCTAAATTTGAAGGCATGGAAATTGAACGCTTAGTTTCTTAGTCATAGAGGTTTCTCTGACTCAGTGATTAAAACACTATGATTCAGGCTCGTAAGCTGTTTCAAGGAAAATATATCACAAGGTTTGGAAAACCTATATTTCATGGTGTTCTACACACACTGATTTATTCCTCAAAAGAATAGACTTGGGTCACCAAGTATGTGAACCAAGTCCAAAAAGACATGCTTCTATGCACTGTTTGGAAACATCAAATTTCTTTATTGGATCACCTCAGTAGACAAAAAGATTAAAATGAGCTTTTATTATATAAATCTAAAAGTGACAGCAAGGTTTCAACTGTCCTCTGCTACCTTCGCACAAAGTAAAAACACATCTCCTTAATGTTAATTATCACTTGTCGATTCGGGTGGGTATGGGAAGCAAAAAAACTTTATTTGAAATTGTAATTTTAACAATGTTGTTAGAATATTTCTCATAGCCTTATTAATGGCTTGCTTCAAATAACAACATTTGTTTGATCTTATTGTATTTTATTCAACATTAAAGTTTGCTTAACCAAAATATTTTGATATATCTGTATTCACTGGATAATATCCAGCTAATGAATTTTGAGTCACCACTGAGAGGGGTTGTGTTGTGAAATCAAGGGTATAGTTTCTTAAATATGTATGTTATGCACCTTTTTATTGAGTGAGCACTGGTAATGCCTTTGGTATCAGATGTATTGATATTCACCGTTTTTACATCCCGTGTCCAGACCTATTGGTTCATAGGGGACTTACCCCTTAAAATATCTCTAGATTTAGGGTTACAGGCACTTTTAGAGAATCTCATGCTTATTATCTGGAACTAATTTCGCTAATCTCTGACTGCTAATATCCTTGATTCAATGTGAAAAAGATGTATTTCCATAAGTATCAAGGTTTTTATCTACTTCATAAAATCTCTATTATAATCAGTTAATACCCTCCATACATATGTTTGCTGGGGTTATCTATTATTACTTGTATACATTTAAAGGGACATTAAACCCAAATTTTTTCTTTCATGATTCAGAAGGAATTCCTCTGAGGAAGCGTATGGGAAACCGCGGCGTCTGGGTTCTCTATTTTAAACTGGCTCTCCTGTAATGTTGCAAATAGATAAGCATGAAGCAATAGTCTAAGGGGGCAAAATAGTATATTAATTTTGTATCGGGTGTTACTTTGAGCTATCAAATGAGTCTATTTAATGTTACATAGTATCTAGGGAATTGCTGAGATTAATCCAGCAGTATTTAGGCGGTTAATTAAAAAGGTAACATATTATATAATCGCCGACACCTAATGAGTACAAACAGCTAGCTTAATGTTAAATGTAGCAGTGGCAATTTTGAACGCATTACTGCAAAAATATTTTTACACCCAGCATTTAAAAGGTACAAACAACCTTATAAGTACAAGCAGGTAACCTAATGCTTAAATATAGCAGTGGCAATGTTTAGGCATTTCAGCAAAAAGATTTTGACACACGGTATCTAACAGGTACAAAAGATTTAACTCTATGGGCAACTGTTTTTTTATGCAATAAATTTTCCCCGGTATTAAAAGGTAATCCATCCTCCGGTTTATTATAACAGAGGATACCATAGTATATCTATATAAAAGGGTATCAAGGGGTACCATCGGACAACAAATACAATAAGCAATTATGGTAAAAATAGGGAACAAATACACTGCTACATAACAAGTACTATCAGCAAATACCAAACCTAACCCACTTAAAAACTGCAATATGTGTAAATATACTACATTCAGGAATAAAACTTTTTCATCTAGTGTCACCAAGAAACTATATAATATTTCTCAATTCTTGACATGTACTTCCACTTATGTTATCTACTTATTGACCTCAAACCTTTGTGGGATCCAATATGTGGGCCGTACTTGCAGATTGATAAGGAACAGGTGGAGATGAACATCTAGAAATATTTAAAAATAAATATCGTAATCATAGTAGTACCTAGACACTGTAATAATACACACAATAGAACAACTAATACATTCAGCATTTGCCCACTTGAGATGATTCCCATTCCCATTTTTACAATAGATTCAATAGGTTGAGACAAAGGGAAAACTTATTGGATTTACAAATTGAAGACTCTATTTCCCTCCGTCTCAACCTAAACATGGACTTAGCAGCATTTTGATTTTTAATCATCATCTCATACTGATATTGGCTCATGAGTATGGATATAGTTATATTAACTGATACACTCTTTCTGGTACCCTCCTCCTTCGTGCCTGTATCTTCTTTTCACCTCTGAATACCTTTGTCTCTCATCTCCTACCCTTATTGTTGCCACTTTGTGCCATGCCTTATATACATGCACGTATCTCTCTTATATATTATCATGTTTTCATTCACATAATATCCTATTCCACATTCTGGTTGTCCCTATCTCTTGCATAATATGCCCCACTCCCCCCACCCACTCTGTCTCTCTATCATCACACCATCCATACATCTCCACATGATGGGTACCATTCGTGGTTTGACCCTTGTCCGTCCCAATAGCCCACATTATCCTCATCTTATTTCTGTCACTGACGTCCATTATTATTATATTTCCCTTCCTCTCTTTTTTCCCCCTGGTCATATGTATTCTTGTTCTATATAGATCATAGCTTATTGTCCATTCCCAAGGCCTTTCGACCAACTTCTGATGCCTCTGACTGAAGACTGTTTTTGTTACCATTTATATTAGCTACAACAGGGCCAAATGTATTGATGATCCCCCACCTATGTATAATGTAGTTAGGTACTCTGGCCATTACCCCCCTGAACACTGATCCATTACTGATCACCACGGATAACCTTTTATCTTCCACCCTTTAGTCAAGTACAACGCTAATATCCTCTTCCCTGTCTATTATGCATTTACTATTCATTCCCCTCTGTAATATATTTCATTTAGGTTCTTTTATATTGACATCGTGTTATGCACGAGATTATGTACAATGCCCCCTTTTTTGCACATCCAGCCTTATACCAGCGGCTGTTTCTGTACTATATTTTGTTCATAATGTTATTGTAGCCTCCTCTATACCATTAGGCTATGAATCACCTTCGGCACGATTTGTTCTGTTACTTTAATTATTTTTTATTTATTTTGTTTCATTATTCTCTGATATCTATCCCAAACATCTCCCTCCCCCTGTATTTTATACATTTATGTATTCTTTTCCCAGTAGGTTATTTATTTAGGTACCCTCACATCGATATTATGTTATGCACCCAGACTTGATATCTACGCCCCTTGTTTACATTCCAGCCATTATCTATTGGCTGTCCTTGGTATCACTCTTTGTTCACATTGCTACTGAACCTTTACGCCTATTTGTTTACAATCAGCCATTCTCTATTGGGCTGTCTTTGCATCACTCTCCGTCACATTGTTACTGAAACTTCCCTATACTACCGCGCTGTTGATTACTAATGGTGCGTCTTGGTTCACACCCTCTCTGACTCACAGCTCACGCCTTTTTGTTAGTATATTAGCTACACACTATTGGGCCGATCGTGCCCCACCCCAAATAATACCCTGATTCCACCTCTCATCTGACATCACAACTCACGCCTCTTTGTTATTATATTAGTTACACGCTATTGGCCGATTGTGCCCCACACCTAATACTTGAGCCCCACCTCTTATCTTTGATTGTTATTATCGCCGATATATGCAACAGCTCAGTTTTATACCATTACTGGTTATATTGTAGTTATCCTTATTCGTTTGTGTACAAGTTAAAGATCCATCATTGAGTTTATATGTTGGGGCTCTCCATATGTAGTAAAGTCTGACATGCCCCTAACCCTCACATCATAGTTCTCACGCCTACTCTTAGTATACTAATGTCTTGTTTGATACTAGTTAATTTTAAAACCCAGCCACTACAGCTTTTTAGGAAATAGCTAGTATATATGAATTGAATTCAAATAGTGTATAATTTTATATTCAAACAATGTGCAACTGAATTTGTTTATTGTTCGCTTTGCAACCTATACTAATTATCTCTATGACTATAGGGCGCAGTGTACTAATACATTATGTTCATTACAGTACAATAAAATTATGTAACACTCTTTGAATATATGTATGTCAATAGTATATTGTTTCTTGATGAGAAGTAAGTTATGTAACTAACCATTATTAATGTAGATTTTTTTCTGTATATTTTAAACTAACTTTTGCACCACTGATCCCTATTTGCATATTGGTATGCCCCACTTAGGGGTGTTAGTTTTTTCTGATCATTGATTGGTTACCAAACTAGTTTAAATATGGCAGCTTAGAGAATGTTTGTATAGCCTGATGAAACAGTGTGTAACACTGAGAAACCGCGTTGCTGTTGTTTTTTATTGTTAATTAAATTTTTTATATATTTTAAATCTCCATCTGCTGCCGGTTATACTTTCTTTCTCCTTGGGCCTGGGCCGGGTTGAAACTCATTTTGGCCTCATCCCTAGCTCTTGGGCCTGGAACTTTGGTGCATAGTTCCTTATCCATTCCACCATCTTGGATTTCCTGGACTCTCCCTGGTGAGACGAGGACCTCCATCTGTGCTACTCCATCTATTGTGGTCGAGCTCGAGACGACGTGTAGTTCCGGACTGCGTCTTCTGCACTCTTATGTGCGCTACAATTTGTGAGTAGGATTCTTATGACCATATTGCTGTGTTGTTTTTACTCATATGATCTGCACCATGTGGTGGCCCCTCTATCCATTTTGTTCTAATAGGCACTTGGTAACAATTGGGTAACATATATACTATTTCTTTCATGTAATTAGCAACGAGTCCATGAGCTAGTGACGTATGGGATATACATTCCTACCAGGAGGGGCAAAGTTTCCAAAACCTCAAAATGCCTATAAATACACCCCTCACCACACCCACAAATCAGTTTTACAAACTTTGCCTCCTGTGGAGGTGGTGAAGTAAGTTTGTGCTAGATTCTTCGTTGATATGCGCTCCGCAGCAGGTTGGAGCCCGGTTTTCCTCTCAGCATGCGGTGAATGTCAGAGGGATGTGAAGAGAGTATTGCCTATTTGAATTCAATGATCTCCTTCTACGGGGTCTATTTCATAGGTTCTCTGTTATCGGTCGTAGAGATTCATACTCTTACCTCCCTTTTCAGATCGACGATATACTCCTTATATTTACCATTACCTACTGATTCTCGTTTCAGTACTGGTTTGGCTTTCTACTACATGTAGATGAGTGTCCTTGGGGTAAGTAAGTTTTATTTTTGTGACACTCTAAGCTATGGTTGGGCACTTTTATATAAAGTTCTAAATATTTGTATTTAAACATTTATTTGCCTTGATTCAGGATGTTCAATATTCCTTATTTCAGCAGTCAGTTTCATTATTTGGGCATAATGCATTTGAATAATCAATTTTTTTCTTACCTTAAAAAATTTGACTTTTTTCCCTGTGGGCTGTTAGGCTCGCGGGGGCTGAAAATGCTTCATTTTATTGCGTCATTCTTGGCGCGGACTTTTTTGGCGCAAAAACATTTCATTTTTGACGTTTTTTGCGCCAAAAGTGTCGGCGTTATTGGGATTGTGGCGTCATTTTTGGCGCCAAAAGCATTTAGGCCGCCAAATAATGTGGGCGTCTTTTTTGGCACTAAAAAATATGGGGCGTCATTATTGTCTCCACAATTATTTTAAGTCTCATTGTTTATTGCTTCTGGTTGCTAGAAGCTTGTTCACTGCATTTTTTCCCATTCCTGAAACTGTCATTTAAGGAATTTGACCAATTTTGCTTTACATGTTGTTTTTTCTATTACATATTGCAGATGTCCCAGATTGACCCTGAATCAGAAGATTACTTCTGGAAAATCGCTGCCTGATGCTGGATCTACCAAGAGTTAAGTGTATTTGCTGTAAACTTATGGTATCTGTTCCTCCAAGCTGTTTGTTTGTAATGAATGTCATGACAAACTTGTTAATGCAGATAATATTTCCTTTAGTAATGTTACATTACCTGTTGTTTTTTTTCCATCAAACATCTAATACTCAGAGTGTTCCTGTTAACATAAGAGATTTTGTTTCTAAATCCATTAAGAAGGCTATGTCTGTTATCCCTCCTTCTAGTAAACATAAAAGGTCTTTTAAAACTTCTCATTTTTCAGATGAATTTTTAAATGAACATCATCATTCTGATTCTGATAATGATTCCTCTGGTTCAGAGGATTCTGTTTCAGAGGTTGATGCTGATAATCTTCATATTTGTTCAAAATGGAATTTATTCGTTCCTTAGCTTAAAGAAGTCTTAATTGCATTAGAATAGAGGATTCCTGGTCCTCTTTGATACTAAATCTAAACGTTTTAAATAAGGTTTTTAAATCTCCTGTAGTTATTCCCAGAAGTTTTTCCTGTCCCTTGATGCTATTTTCTGAAGTAATCTCCAGGGAATGGAATAATTTGGGTAATTCATTTACTCCTGCTAAACGTTTTAAGCAATTATATCCTGTGCCATCTGACAGATTAGAGTTTTGGGACAAAAATCCCTAAGGTTGATGGGGCTATCTCTACTCTTGCTAAGCGTACTACTATTCCTACGGCAGATAGTACTTCCTTTAAGGATCCTTTAGATAGGAAAATTGAATCCTTTCTAAGAAAAGCTTACTTATGTTCAGGTAATCTTCTTAGACCTGCTATATCTTTAGCGGATGTTGCTGCAGCTTCAACTTTTTGGGTAGAAGCTTTAGCGCAACAAGTAACAGATCATAATTCTCATAGCATTGTTAATCTTCTTCAACATGCTAATAATTTTATTTGTGATGCCATCTTTGATATCATTAGGGTTGATGTCAGGTATATGTCTCTAGCTATTTTAGCTAGAAGAGCTTTATGGCTTAAAACTTGGAATGCCGATATGTCTTCTAAGTCCAACTTTACTTTCCCTTTCTTTCCAGGGTAATAAATTATTTGGTTCACAGTTGGATTCTATTATTTCAACTGTTACTGGAGGGAAAGGAACTTTTTTACCACAGGATAAAAAATCTAAAGGTAAATTTAGGTCTAATAATCGTTTTTCGTTCCTTTCGTCACAATAAGGAAACAAAAGCCTGATCCTTCCCCTACAGGAGCGGTATCAGTTTGGAAACCATATCCAGTCTGGGAATAAATCCAAGCCTTTTAGAAAGCCAAAGCCAAGCTCCCAAGTCCACATGAAGGTGCGGCCCTCATTCCAGCCCCGCTGGTAGGGGGCAGATTACATGTTTTTCAAAGAAATTTGGATCAATTCAATTCACAATCTTTGATTCAGAACATTGTTTCAGAAGGGTACAGAATAGGCTTCAAGATGAGGCCTCCTGCAAGAAGATTTTTTTCTTTCCCATGTCCCAGTAAATCCAGTGAAGGCTCAAGCATTTCTGAAATGTGTTTCAGATCTAGAGTTGGCTGGAGTAATTGTGCCAGTTCCAGTTCTGGAACAGGGGCTGGGGTTTTACTCAAATCTCTTCATTGTACCAAAGAAGGAGAATTCCTTCAGACCAGTTCTGGATTTAAAAATATTGAATCATTATGTAAGGGTACCAACATTCAAAATGGTAACTAATAAGGACTATTCTGCCTTTTGTTCAGCAAGGGGCATTATATGTCCACAATAGATTTACAGGATGCATTATCTGCATATTCATTCAGATCACTATCAGTTTTCTGAGATTCTCTTTCCTAGACAAGCATTACCAGTTTGTGGCTCTGCCGTTTGGCCTAGCAACAGCTCCAAGGATTTTTACAAAGGTTCTCGGTGCACTTTCTGTCCTGTAATCAGAGAACAGGGTATTGTGGTATTTCCTTATTTGGACGATATCTTGGTACTTGCTCAGTCTTCAACATTTAGCAGAATCTCATACGAATCGACTTGTATTGTTTCTTCGAGATCATGGTTGGAGGATCAATTTACCAAAAAGTTCATTGATTCCTCAGACAAGGGTATCCTTTTTTAGGTTTCCAGATAGATTCAGTGTCCATGACTCTGTCTCTCAACAGACAAGAGACGTCTAAATTGGTTTCAGCTTGTCGAAACCTTCAGTCTCAATCATTCCCTTCGGTAGCCTTATGCATGGAAATTCTAGGTCTTATGACTGCTGCATCAGACGCGATCCCCTTTGCTCATTTTCACATGCGACCTCTTCAGCTTTGTATGCTGAACCAGTGGTGCAGGGATTATACAAAGATATCTCAATTGATATCTTTAAAACCGATTGTACGACACTCTCTGACGTGGTGGACAGATCACCATCATTTAGTTCAGGGGGCTTCTTTTGTTCTTCCAACCTGGACTGGACTGTGATTTTCAACGGATGCAAGTCTGACAGGTTGGGGAGCTGTTTGGGGGTCTCTGACAGCACAAGGGGTTTGGGAAATCTCAGGAGTGAGATTACCATCAATATTTTGGAACTCCGTGCAATTTTCAGAGCACTTCAGTCATGGCCTCTTCTAAAGAGGAGAGTCGTTCATTTGTTTTCAGATCGGACAATGTCACAACTGTGGCATATATCAATCATCAAGGAGGGACTCACAGTCCTCTGGCTATGAAAGAAGTATCTCGAATACTGGTATGGGCGGAATCCAGCTCCTGTCTAATTTCTGCGGTTCATATCCCAGGTATAGACAATTGGGGAAGCGGATTATCTCAGTCGCCAAACGTTACTTCCGGGCGAATGGTCTCTTCACCCAGAGGTATTTCTTCAGATTGTTCAAATGTGGGGACTTCCAGAAATAGATTTGATGGCTTCTCATCTAAACAAGAAGCTTCCCAGGTATCTGTCCAGATCCAGGGATCCTCAGGCGGAAGCAGTGGATGCATTGTCACTTCCTTGGAAGTATCATCCTGCCTATATCTTTCTGCCTCTAGTTCTTCTTCCAAGAGTAATTTCCAAGATCTGAAGGAATGATCCGTTTGTTCTGCTGGTGGCTCCAGCATGGCCTCAAAGGTTTTGGTATGCGGATCTTGTCCGGAATGGCCACTTGCAACCGTGGACTCTTCCGTTAAGACCAGACCTTCTGTCACAAGGTCCCTTTTTTCCACCAGGATCTCAAATCCTTAAATTTGAAGGTATGGAGATTGAACGCTTGATTTTCAGTCAAAGAGGTTTCTCTGACTCTGTGATTAATACTATGTTACAGGCTTGTAAATCTGTATCTAGGAAGATATATTATCGAGTCTGGAAGATTTACATTTCTTGGTGTCTTTCTCATCATTTTTTCCTGGCATTCTTTTAGAATTCCGAGAATTTTACAGTTTCTTCAGGATGGTTTGGATAAAGGTTGTCTTCAAGTTCCTTGAAAGGACAAATCTCTGCTCTTTCTGTTCTTTTTCACAGAAAGATTGCTAATCTTCCTGATATTCATTGTTTTGTACAAGCTTTGGTTCGTATAAAACCTGTTATTAAGTCAATTTCTCCTCCTCCTTGGAGTTTGAATTTGGTTCTGGGGGCTCTTCAAGCTCCTCCGTTTGAAACCTATGCATTCACTGGACATTAAATTACTTTCTTGGAAAGTTTTGTTTCCTTTGGCCATCTCTTCTGCTAGAATAGTTTCTGAATTATCTGCTCTTTCTTGTGAGTCTCCTTTTCTGATTTTTCATCAGGATAAGGCGGTGGTTGCGAACTTCTTTTAAATTTTTACCTAAGGTTGTGAATTCTAACAACATTAGTTAGAGAAATTGTGGTTCATTCATTGTGTCCTAATCCTAAGAATTCTAAGGAGAGATCATTGCATTCTTTGGATGTAGTTAGAGCTTTGAAATATTATGTTGAAGCTACTAAGAATTTCCGAAAGACTTCTAGTCTTTTGGTTATCTTTTTCCGGTTCTAGGAAAGGTCAGAAGGCCTCTGCCATTTCTTTGGGCGTCTTGGTTGAAAATCTTTAATTCATCATGCTTATGTCGAGTTGGGTAAACTCTGCCTCAAAGGATTACAGCTCATTCTACTAAGGTCAGTTTCTACTTCCTGGGCGTTTAGGAATGAAGCTTCGGTTGATCAGATTTTGCAAAGCAGCAACTTGGTCTTCTTTGCATACTTTTACTAAATTCTACCATTTTGATGTGTTTTCTTCTTCTGAAGCAGTTTTTGGTTAGAAAAGTTCTTCAGGCCTGCTGTTTTCAGTTTGATTCTTCTGCTTTATAATTTCAGTTTTTTCATTATAAGATTTAAACTTTATTTTGGGTGTGGTTTATTTTCAGCGGAATTGGCTGTCTTTATTTATCCACTCCCTCTCTAGTGACTCTTGCGTGGAAGATCCACATCTTGGGTATTCATTATCCCATACGTCACTACGTCATGGACTCTTGCTAACTACATGAAAGAAAACATAATTTATGTAAGACACTTACCTGATAATTAATTTCTTTCATATTAGCAAGAGTCCATGGAGGCCACACTCTTTTTGTGGTGGTTAGATTTTTTTGTATAAAGCACAATTATTCCAATTCCTTATTTTTTATGCTTTCGCACTTTTTGTCTTATCACCCCACTTCTTGGCTATGCGTTAAACTGATTTGTGGGTGTGGTGAGGGGGTGTATTTATAGGCATTTTGAGGTTTGGGAAACTTTGCCCCTCCTGGTAGGAATGTATATCCCATACGTCACTAGCTCATGGACTCTTGCTAATATGAAAGAAATGAATTTATCAGGTAAGTTCTTACATAAATTATGTTATATACGTTTATTTTAACAAACCATACTGCCATTAACAAGAGAATTCAGAAGTAGCACTGTTAATAACAAGTACATAAATCCTGCCTATACAGGTATTCTATAGGGAGGGAGTAGCACATGATACTAAATTGGCCTGCATCGGTAATAAAAGGTAAATACTGCCATATTAAGGGTAATTCCGGGGTACTAAGAGGTAATAAACTGTGATCATAGTGCTAACTATCTTATACAATTGAGGTATCAAAAGGTAATCAACCTATCCCAAACTGGTATCAATTTGTATATATATCAGCTAACTTAATTTAAATGTATACAAGTAATAATAGATAACCCCAGCAAACATATGTATGGTGGGTATTAACTGATTATAATAGAGATTTTATGAAGTAGATACAAACCTTGATACTTATGGAAATATACCCTTTTTGACATTGAATCAAGGATATTAGCAGTCAGAGATCAGCGAAATTAGTTCCAGATAATAAGCATGAGATTCTCTTAAAGTGCCAGTAACCCTAAATCTAGAGATATTTTAAGGGTAAGTCCCCTATGAACTAATAGGTCTGGACGGTTAAAAACGGTGAATATCAATACATCTGATACCAAAGGCATTACCAGTGGCTCACTCAATAAAAAGGTGCATAACCATACATATTTAAGAAACTATACCTGATTTCAGAACACAAACCCCTCTCAGTGGTGACTCAAAATTCTTTAGCTGGATATTATCCAGTGAATACAGATATATCAAATTATTTTGGTTAAGCAAACTTTAATGTGAATAAAATACAATAAGATCAAACACAATGTTGTTATTTGAAGCAAGCCATTAATAAGGCTATGAGAATATTCTAACAACATTGTATAAAATTACAATTTCAAATAAAGTTTTTTTGCTTCCCATACCACCCGAATCGACAAGTGATTAATAACATTAAGGAGATGTGTATTTAACTTTGTTCAGAAGGTAGCAGAGGACAGTGAAACCTTGCTGTCACTTTTAGATTTATATAATAAAAGCTCAATTTTAATCTTTTTGTCTAATGAGGTGATCCAATAAAGAAATTTGATGTTTCCAAACAGTGCATAGAAGCATGGTCTTTTGGACTTGGTTCACATACTTGTGACCCATGTCTATTCTTTTGAATTGTTATTTTTATGCTTACGCACTGCTCCTACAAGAAGACCCAGTTATTATAAGTATTACTATAAAACAAGGGTCTCTAAGGAGAATTCAAACAATATATATGAAACACATAAAAAGAATTGATGTAATTTTGGATAATTGTTTCTCCAATTTTTGTTCTAAACATGATTATTCCTGTCATTCTTTTATAATTCCTAGGTTACTTGAGTTTCTTCAGAATGGTTTGGATACATTTTTGTCCACAATAGGCCCGTAGGATGCATACCTTCACATTCCGATTCATCGAGATCACTATCAGTATCTCAGATTTTCTTTCCTGGACAGGCATTACCAATTCATGGCCATTCCCTTTGGTTTGGCCATGGCTCCCAGAGTCTTCACAAAAGTACTGGGGGCTCTCTTGGCTGTAGTCAGGCTACCAGCCATTGAGGTGGTTGCCATAACTTGGACAAACATATGGTTCAAGCTCCATCTTGACAGTTAGCAACCATACACACAGATAAATTACTTTGGTATCTTCAGGACTCATGGGTTCGACAGATAAATCTAGAAAAGAGCTTTCGTTCCTCGCAAAAGAGTGAGTTTTCTAGGAATTATTATAGATTCAATGGTCATGTGAATTTTCTTAAAAGATAACCGCAGGAGAGAAAACTCCAGTCATTGTACTCCAGTCTACTCCTCACCCTTAGCTCTTTGTATGGAGATAGTAGACTTTATGATAGCGGCCTTGGGTGCTTTTCCCTTCTCTCTTGTTTTCATTTGCGACCTCTACAGTTGTGCATGCTCAGATTACGGGTATTGAGGGGATTACTCAGATTTGTCCCAAGTAATCAGTCTGGACTTGGTCACCAGGAGTTCTCTCTCACTGGTGGAGTGTCCTCAGAACCCATTCTTAAGGGTATTCCTACACCCATCCTGGGATATTATTACCACCTGATGCGAGTCTGTCAGGTTGGGGTGCTGTATCGGAAACTCAAAGAGCTCAGAGAGTATGGTTAGCAGGGGAAGGCAGCTCTCCCTATAAAATGTCTTGGAACTGAGGGCCATCATAAATGCCCTGATATTGTGGCCCTAGTTGCGTTCCGTCCGTTCGATCTCAATCATACAACATCACTACGGTGGCTTATGTCAATCATCAGGGGGGAATTCACAGTTCCTTGGCGATGCAGAAGTTGCTTGCATTCTGCAATGGGCAGAACGATACCAGTGTCATATCTCAGCTATTCACATTCCAGGTGTGGAGAACTGGGAAGCGGATTATTTAAGCAGACTCTTCACTCCAGTGAGTGGTCCCTAAATCAGAAGGTTTTCTGTGAGATCACCCAACAATGGGGGTCTCCAAAGATAGAACTTATGGTGCCTCGTCTCAATTTCAGACTAACGAGATACGGATCTAGGAACCCTCAGGTGGAGTTGGTGGATGTGTTAGGAGTTCCTTGGACTTAACATCTAGTTTATCTATCCCCACCAGTTGTCCTTCTTCCTCATGTAATAGCCTGCCTCAAACAGGAAGGAGTATCAGTGATTCTTATAGCTCCCAAGTGGCCATGCAGTCCTCATATGAATGTTGTCTGCTCCTCCACAGCAACCTCCTCAGAGGCCGGACCTTCTAGCTCAGGGTTCCTTTTTCTATCAAAATCTAGATTCTCTGAGGCTGACTGCATGGAGATTGAACAAACATTATTACTGCTCTAGAGAGGATTCTGAGTCTGTGATTGATACACTGATTCAAGTGTGTAAGCCTGTAACTAAATGTATTTATCATAAGGTATGATAGGTTTATCTGTCTTGGTGCGCGGAACGTGGAATTTCTTGAAAGGTGTTATTTCTTCTGGTGACATCTTCTGTATGAAGAGTTTTGGCATTATCTGCTCTCCAGTGTGATCCTCCTTATTTGGTGTTCCATAAGGATAAGGATGTTCTTCTGACGAAGACAGGTTTCTTAACTAAGGTGGTTTAAACAAATAATATAAACCAGGAGATTGTTGTTCTGTCTCTTTGTCCTAATCCAACTTCTTCCAAATAGTGGTTATTACATAATCTGGATGTCATCAGAGCATTAAAGTTTTACCTTCATGCTACCAAGGAATTTCCTCAATTATCATACCTGTTTGTTCTGTTTTTGGGCAAGCGCAATGGTCAAAAAGCCACTGTTGTTTCTTTGTCCTTCTAGTTGATAAGTCTTATTCAAGTGGCATACTTAGAAGTTGGTCAGCAGCCTAAATGTTTTGAGGACTCCAGAGCTTCGGTATTAGATTCCCATATATAAGAATTGGAATTTGTGGACTCTCACTACCATTAGAAAGAAAATATAATTTATTCTTACCTGATGAATTATTTTCTTTCTTGGTAGTGAGAGTCCACAATCCCGCCCTGAATATATTGTAGTAACAGCAGTGTAATTAGCACCTCTTTACCCCTTTTATCTATTTACTTTTCCTTATCCTCGGCTTGAACTACTGGGAGGGTAGGGGAAGTAGGAGGGATAATGAATGCTCTGTTGGGGTGTCTTTGCCTCCACCTGGTGGCCAGGTGATGTATTTCCCATATGTAAGAATTTGAATTTGGGGACTCTCACTACCAAGAAAGAGAATTTATTAGGTAAGAATAAATTATATTTTTGCATCTCCTTCACATACTTAATGGGACATAAAACCCAAAAATGTTCTTTCATGACTCAGAAAATATAATTTTAAACAACTTTCAAAGTTACTTTGGTTATCTAATTTGCTTCATTTTGGTATTATTTGTTGAAGAAGCAGTAATGCGCAACTGGGATCTAGCTGAATGCATTAAATAAGCCAATAACATACTTTACAACAAAGTATACCAATAGAACAAATTAGATAATATAAGTAATTTGGAAAGTTGATTAAAATCAGCTCTATCTGAATCATTAAAGAAATAAAATGGTTACTGCTGAGATTTCTTAGAGAATATTGCAAGCCCAGACACCTTTAGATAATCGGCCGTATATCTACTGTGCTATTTTCACTGTGCAGCTCAAACATACACACACAACTACTAGGGTAGACAAACTATTCCAGTGCATGACATGCTACAGACAAGAGCTCCACAAACAAAAGGCACAGATACTGTATTGCCTTATGCTTCTAAAATAATGAATCAAAGGAAAAGTGCTAGCTTAATTAATCCCCTAACAATGGGAACACTGAGAAACATCTTCTTAACAATAATTTGATACAACTGGTACCTATTTCTGTTAATAACGTCGCAGATGTAAACTCACATAGACATGATATATAGTTTTTTTTAATTATTATTATTATTAAACAAAAAATATTGTACAACATTTTTCCACTCCTGGCAGGTAATGTGCATGAAAACAACATTGGCTGTGCCACAAATAAAAGAATCAATACATTCAATAATGCCAAGAGGTAGGTTATTCTTTATTTACACATACATACACATTATATATATATATATATATATAAGCAACCCTTACTCCATATAAAAATAGAAAAGAATATATTATAGCTTACATTTTTAGGGGCATTCACCCTACTTTGGTAATATATATATCTTACACAATATTTTATAAGTATATTGGATGCAAAGCCTTTGCATGAATTTTTGAAAAAAAAAAAAAAAACCTAAATCAAAATAAGAGCTACTTTACAAGGAGTTATTTTGTGACATATTTACATAGTGGTTGGAGGCAAACAAAGCAACAGAAAAAAAAACAATATGTTCATTGGCAGTCTCAATTTATAATAATTATTCAGTATTGTCAAAACTTAACAATAAAACACAGTCATTTTTCCAGTCTGTAATTTATTATCCAGGGGTAGCCATTTTAAGCCCCAACTAGCTACCAACAGCTCAATGTTTAAATATTTCTTTGTTAGAGCACATTTTGTAATATTTACCTCAGGACCGGGAGGGTGGGAGCTGAATTGAGTCTGACTGTGGGTGGGTGCTGTATTTCTGGGTGGGGTTTAGAGTTCACTGAGACAATTAATTGGTAGGGAAAGTGGTGGGGGAGGGATAGTGGGACAAAATAGGGACCTATTCCAGTTTAAGAAAGAGCATACTTAAATCCCGATCTTTTATTTGTTAACTAGAAATGTCTGAATGAGTCTTTTAGCTACAAATCAGACAGTATATAGAAGTGCAGCCAGGTTAAATGGTAACTTACAAATTAAACCAGGTAGACCAGGGATGGGGAACCTTGGCACTCCTGATGTTTCAGAACTACATTACCCATGATGCTTAGGCACTCTGAAGTCAAATTGAGCATCATGGGAAATGTAGTTCTGAAACATCTGGAGGGCCAAGGTTCCCCTTCCCTGGGACAGACCATAAGGAGGTCATTTTATAAGCAGCTGTGGCAGCTGTTTGTTTTCAGGAGTGCATGCTAATACATTGTATATCAGATTTACATTTAGTAAGATAGCTGCTGCAATGTTTTGAGAGCTACAGGAATGTGGAGCCCCCTCCAAGACTTATTTGTTAGGGATAAGTCATACTGACAATATATTACCAGTTTAGGCCTAGTTTCCAATGAGTTGGTAAAGTTTGGAAACTGGTGGTAAAAACATTTATATTCATTAAAGTCTATGGAGAATTTTTATGTTACCACCAGTTTGCAAAATTTACCACCGCAATGGAAACAAGGACTTAGTAATCTCCAGCATTTCTAGTTATTCATTATCAACAATACTTTTTAATTGATATGTGCTTGTTGCATGATAATTTAAAACAAAAAAACCCTAACCTCATTCTCTTAGCACATCCTTTGACATATTTTTAAATTAAATAAAAAAAGGCAGCCTGGAACAGAAGTACACATTTTTACAGTCAATGAACAAAAGCATAACAATTGTACAAAACTCTCACTGTCTTTCTTAGGTTCACATAGTGCCCCTTTTTATACAATACAATGTCCTTCATTATAATAAGGTGTTTAGCCATCTGCAAATCAAGGCTAAAAACCATGTGCATAAAATCTCAGTAGTAGTAGCCAAGTTTCCTAGGAATGTGCTGATGGGAATCCTAGAATGCACAGACAGGAACAAGTGCCAATCAGATGTTTCCTTGTGCTCTCACATAATGGAAACCAGGAGTTTCTGTAGGTACTGAAGTGCTTCCTTTTGCACTGCCAACAAAATCATTCAAGGGAAATTTAAAAAAGCAGTTACTGACCAAACACAATTTGTTGATCACACACACAAATGGGATATCAAGACTATTTTCTTTGGAAGTGCATATTTCCTTTTCTATAGAAAAAATATCATTTGTTACTGTTGTAACACGTTTAACTGGTTTTTAATTATAAAATGACATTGGAGTGATGCATTAATGTTGATGCATAGCCTTCAATTCCCTCGGAGGATTGCAGTCCAAGAATGTATTTAAAACATGTATGTTTTGTTCATGCATATTTTAAATTAAACAAGCTACACTCCTGCATACCTGTCCCCCACCCGCCCCCCCAATAGCCAAGCAACTTTTTTATTTATTACTCAAACGGCATCAGGAGCCATTCAGAGGCTGTAGTGCCTACAAAATTATTCTTAATGGTGTTGCTGTTGCAAGTGGTAATTGCCTTGAGAATGTCATGCACAATATCTTTCTATTTCAAAGTAACTAGTACATAGGAGTGTTTCTGCCATTGGACATAAGGACTTGGTGCTGTTGCATTACAGTATATTATAAGTTTTATTAAGGGGACATTAAACATTAAATACATCATTGATATAATGATGTATTCAGAGCAAAGATTAGCCTGACAATAATATAGACATGCTTTTAATTTTTTATATATATAATTTGTTTAAATATTGAAAAAATAAGGACAACATTTTAATGTCCATAAAGAACTGGGCTCCACCATATTGCAACTTAGTTTTTTTTTCTACTAAGACCAATTAGGGACAGTTATAAATGGCTCATTAGAGTGTGCAACCAATGAATGTGTGGATTACAGCTGTGTCTGCACTTCCACTTTTAATAGAATTTTAGGAAGCCAACAATATTCAGAATTAAATTACAGGAAAAGAAAACAAAATAAATAATGAAAGTATATTGCAAAGCTGTTTTACTACATATAATTATACATTTTATATTAATATCTCAAATTGTTTAATGTCCCTTTAAAGAGTGATACTGCATTTTTAATTTAGGCACACATCTCCATTGCACTCTGATTCCTATATCTATGTAAAAACACTTAGCACTCTCCAAATAGTTCATAAAACACATTTTTTATATAGACCACTATTTTTAAAAAAAAGATCTTTGTGGGGGGGGTTTTATGGGTTACTAATCGAATAAAAATATATATGTGTCATGTATATCATTTTCACATGAGGAGTAAATCATATAAGTTATTTACAAATTATCCTGTAGACTTTTGTGGGCAAAAATCTAACTATTCATTATGTACCCTGTTTAGATAAATCTCTCCATTGTTTTGTATTATTATTTTAAGATGATTATCTAAATGTCTCTTTTTATAGTTGCTGAGGCCTGCACCTGTCTACCAAAAGAGCAGCCAGTGAGCGACTGCTTAATGACGTTCTTCCTATTGATTTTTTATATCATCACAGCTTTAACAATCACTCTCATGGAAACATATTTATATTTAAATGCTAATCATTAATGTGCATACCTATATTTTGTAACCATGCTTTTAAGACTCTGTCAGTAAGCAATATACACATATTTAGACCTGTATTTATAGATGAACAGAAATATTATGAAACCAAATATACATTTGGAGGGTTTTGTCTGTGTATGTGTGTATTATATATATATATATATTATATATATAATTATTAAAAAAATATCATTTTCCCTGCAGAAAATCACAATCTTCTCTGCCTGCCTCAGTAGTAAACTATAGTTTGTGTCTAGATCTAGACTATATCTATCTACCTACATATATATATATATTTTCTATTTTCCCCCGCCAGTAAGTCACAATCTTCTCTGCCTGCCGGAGTAGTAAACTATAGTGTGTGTCTATATATATATATATATATATATATACATACACACACACACATATGTATGCATGTACTACACAGAATATACTGTAGCTACATTTCTTCTTCATACATATTTTAAATGTGTATTTGTCTATGATATATGAGAATGAGCACATTCTCACCCTTTGACTTTTGGTTTGTGCCTTAGTTTCTAAGGTCCTCAGATTAAAGTTAGTAACAGGCATAGAATAGTTGAAGTGGTGTGTTTCTTTTATAAATTAATACTCTATTGATTTACAGTAACTAAAAGATCCTGGACCTTGAAGTCTGGAGCATGTCACCTTTGGCCACAAATTGACTTCTGTAAATAACTATATAAAAATATTAAAAAAGGAAGCAGTGCAGCCAAGAATTAACAAGCAAGATGCAATTCCCATCTCGCTTTTCAAAACACGACCTTTACAGTTCGATATGCTGAAACTCCATTGAACTGGATGAGTCCCAGGGATTATCATAATATTACAAAAACTACACTTGACATTTTCCTGGCACTCATTGACAAGTAAAACCAACAAACATGACTTTGCCCATATCAAAGGCAGAAAATTGCACTTGTAAGCAAGATTTAAAGCCTTTTCCTTTAGCACCCTGCCAAGCAGGGTTTTTTTTGTGCAGGATTCCAGTGGAATAGGACTTCAGTAGTTTTTTTCCATAACATTATAGGAAGTAGTTCCATTACATGCAGAGCAAGTTCTTAGATCCTTCACTTGTATAGCCAGATCACAGTATCTCAATGTCCCATTTCTGTGTGAGTTCACTTTCCTGAAACTGATTCACTACTACATGGTTTTGATCATAGTAGTTTCCTCCTGCAAGTAAAGGTGAAGAAATATAATTCCACATATGAACATGAAAACCCTGCAGTTTACACAAATGGGCCTCACAATCCCTGAAACAGTGATCACTTCTTGTAACAGTTAATAGCTCATTCATATTGATGTGTTACAGAACTTATTCAAATTAGTTTTTTCAATTGTTAAATTAAAAATATCAAGTTTTTACCCTGATCCCATACTTAGCAGCTTCTAGTGGGGTGTTGCAGGTGCTAAGTACTCATTCTAGTTGGGTGTTGCGGGTGCTAAGTACTCCTTCTAGGTATGGGTTGCAGGTGCTAAGTACTCCTTCTGATGTGGGGGGTTTGCAGGTGCTAAGTACTCCTTCTGATGTGGGGGGTTTGCAGGTGCTAAGTAATCCTTCTAGGTAATGGTTGCAGGTGCTAAGTACTCCTTCGGGGGGTGGGGGGGGGGGGGGGGGGGGGGGGCTTGCAGGTGGTAAGTACTCCTTCTAGTGGGGTGTTGCAGGTGCTAAGTACACCCTCTAGTGGGGTGTTGCAAGTGCTAAGTACTCCTTCTAGATGGGTGTTGCAGGTGCTAAATACTCCTTCTACATTGGTGTTGCAGGTGATAAGTACTCCTAGTGGGGTGTTGCAATTGCTAAGTACACTTTCTAGCCGGGTGTTGCATGTCTAAGTTCACCTTCTGGGGGGGGGGGGGTGCAGGTGCTAAGTACACATTCTGGGGGGGGGTGCAAGTGCTATGTACACCTTCTAGGTAGGAGTTGCAGGTGCTAAGTACTACTTTGGGGGGGGTATTGCAGGTGCTAAGTAATCCCTTGGGAGGTGTTTTGCAGGTGCTAAGTTATCTTTCGGGGAGAAGGGGGGGCTGCAGGTGCTAAGTACTCCTTCCAGGGGGGGTGTTGCAGGTGTTAAGTACTTCTTCTAAAAGGGGTGTTGCAGGTAACTAAGTATACTCTTAAAACTTAAGTACTCCTTCTAAAGTGTGTTGCCAGTACAAAGTACTCATAGTGGGATGTTTCAGGTACTAAGTACTCCGTCTAGTGCGATGTTGCAGAAGCTACATACTCCTCCTAGGGGCATTGCAGGTGCTAAGTACTCCTTCTAGACGGGTGTTGCAGGTGCTAAGTACTCCTTCTAGATGGGTGTTGCAGGTGCTAAGTACTCCTTATAGACAGGTATTTCAGGTGCTAAGTACTAGGGGTTCCAGGTGCTAAGTACTCCTTATAGACTGGTATTTTAGTTGCTAAGTACTTTTTCAGGGGCAGGGGTTCCAGGTGCTAAGTACTCCTTCGAGGGGTGGTTGTGTTGCAGGTGCTAAGTACTCTTTTACTTGCCACTGTGGAACTCAATGTATAAGCACCTCTCATAGGGTGTTGAGCAGAGGAGAAATCAAGCACATAAAGACTAAAGCCTAAATATTGTAAATTGATAAAGGTGACTACAATCCATAATAGTAAGCATATAATCAAGGCCTGGGTGGTCCAGAGATTTTGGGCAGGGTTACGCGAATTGTGGTCTTTACGGTATTATGGACAAGTTTAGAGTTTTATTGGCAGGGTTAGAGTATTAGAAAGGCAAAAAGGAAGCATTTTAGTGGCACACTTGGGAAGGGTGGTTATGTACAATATGAGCTGTGTGACGTGCAGGTAAATTAAAACATAACATTTAATATGGAATATAAAATAAATGTGGACCATGCCACCAAATAGTTAAAAAAAGAATTAAAATTTCACAAAAATATAGAGTCACTGCCTCCTCTCACTCAACATACAAGATTACCTATGTGGCTTGCAAGCAGTACTTTAACTATGTTTGCTAGGGTTAAACACATAGACTTGCAGGATCGGTAGATCTAAAATGACATACTCTAAGTAATGAGAGCGTGTCATTTTTGCACTGTAATGTCCCTTTAATTATTGAGCAGATCCTGTTAACAACTTCCATCTACATCTGAATGCACTGTAAGGCAAATGCTTTTTTGTGATCAAACAATATAAACAAATCCTGATAAATTACCTTTGAGATCAAGAACAAGATTATCACTTATGTATGATGTAATTGTGCCATCTTTATTAATCCTCCACTTCTGCCTCGTTTTTCCATGCTCTGTCCATAATGACACTTTTGACCCAGGTAGGTTTTTACCCCCTATTACATCCAAACAGGAATCATTGGCCTGGAAAACACATTCAGAAACAGCGTGATCAGCCAATGCAAGAACAAGATGTAAAAAATAAAATGTATGCAGTAAAAAATAGTTACTAAATTAGGAAAATTAGATAAATGCTTTTGAGTATCCAGAATATAAAAACACTCAGATGTAGGTGCTAAAAGAGTAAAATAGGAAAAATGGATTTCTTATCTATAGTTAACCCCTTTTCAAGGGTTAAATACATAGTCAAAGTCTGCATATTTGGATGAAAACACAGGGCTCCATTTATTAGGCTGTGCATGCAGCTTTGGAGTGCTTTTGGTGCAGTGTTGCATGAGCGCTGCTTCCTAACCTGTATTCCAGCTCTTACCTGGCAGATTAAAATCACCCCAAACAAGTCAGACTGGGGTGATTGACAGCCTCTGCTCGCACACAATTGGCCTCGTGTGAGCAGGGTGCGGCATTGCACAAGCAGCTGCTTGTTCAATGTTAAATGCAAGCAGAGTACTGGTTCCGATACTCGGCAGACAAGTTCACAGAAGCAAATCTTGTCTGTGAAATGGGGCCCATAGTGTTGAGTGGTACATACATATGTATGCCGCTCCTGACTGGCTCATCAGCCTACCTTTATCTGTAGTGCTCAGTATTAACATATTGTGCAGGCATGATCACACAGTGACCTTTGCAATAAAACAAGTGATCACCTCTGCACTTCTTTAGAACGATTGAACATCACTGGAAATTTCTTAGCAATGATTCAACAACTATATACTTTACCCTCTGCTTCCCTTATTATTATTTATGTGTAAATATGAGTGTAATACTTTATTTTAATGTATTTATGTTGTGTTTGGTGCAACTGTTTTTAACCTTTACACTAGGTCAGTGTTAATTTTGATAGCAAGTTTTGATTTTAGTTTTAGTCTATTTTTAGTGGACTAAATATAATAGGATTTTAGTAAACTAAATATACAAGTTGAAAGTAAACGGTTGCACTCGATCACACAGTAGTGGTTGAGTAAATGTCTGGTGGAAATGGGTGAAAAGTGGACAAGAGGTGAGGTGCAATATCCTTTGGGGAGATGATGTGGAAGTGGATATGGGGGAAGTGTAGAGACAGTGGGTTCAGTATGGTAGGGGTATATCAAAGAGTAAATGGCGGGGGTTGAAAACAGGGATGAGAAGGCTTTTGCACAGTGACAAGGGATAGCTACAACTTGTAAATGTAAAAATAGTTCAAAAGGAGCGCCACTCAAGAGGCAAGGACTGATAGTCAGCGGGCTCAAATCAATGTGTTGTAAACAGAGATAGAACCAAGATTAAAGTTGAGATAAGGTAATAAGAATATACAGTAAAATATTTAATAACATACAAGTTCTTACAAAAGATAAATATAACTCACCATATGTTGTCAACGCGTTTCGGCCCAATGTAGGGCCTTTATCAAGACTGCCTTGTCTTGATAAAGGCCCTACATTGGGCCGAAACGCGTTGACAACATATGGTGAGTTGTATTTCAATTATCTATACACTTATTCTAGCAATACTGTGCTATGTTGTTATTGTTTTTTCACAGGATTTGAAGATAAACGTTAGGATTTTTCTGGATTTTTTGGATATCGTTTTTAATTTAGGATTTCCTTTTATCCCACTAAGGATTTCCCCTCTAGTTTTGGATTAACTAGTTCACATCTAATTTTGGTTTCCCAATTTATATCATCGTTGAACTTAATATTTTTGGATTTAAGACGTTTTGACACTACTGATTTTTTACCCCAATATTTTTGTATTTATGGCTTTTGGGTTACACTAAGTTCCCATTTTCGTACCACACACATCTTTGGACTTTGTTCACATTATATCACCTTTTCCCATGGCTATAAAGCCAGCATTTTATTTCATTTTTTGGATCATTTTTTTGGATCATTTGACTTTTTTCGGACATTTGTTTTTTATATGTGTACACCATCACTTATCTGAATTTTTCTTTTGCACCAGCACTTTGCATTTTTATGTAATATTGTTGATTTACACTATATTGTATTTTTGAAGCTGATTGTTTCTTGAACTACCTTATTAACCAGATTATCCGTAATCCTGCAAGATACGTAGCTATTATTTTAGAGTTCGTTTTTAGACCGCATTAGCATTGTTCACTTATACTATTATTGTTTTATTTTTACAACTGCTTGTTAACACTTTTAATTATGGATCCATGTATGCATTTTTAATATTGATATATTTATCTTTTGTAAGAACTTGTATGTTATTAAATATTTTACTGTATATTCTTATTACCTTATCTCAACTTTAATCTTGGTTCTATCTCTGTTTACAACACATTGATTTGAGCCCGCTGACTTTCAGTCCTTGCCTCTTGAGTGGCGCTCCTTTTGAACTATTTTTACATTTACATTTTTGTTGGGTGGCTAGGGACCCATTCTTCATTAGGAGCTATAGGACACCTCTTTTACAGCGCTGTTAGATTTACATTTTCCCATAGTGACAACTTGCTAGGAAATGAAGATGGGTTCAGTAAAAATGGCACCAAAATTTCCCGCTTTTATTGCGTTCCCCCTTTTATTGTGTAGTGAATGTGATGGGAGTAAATTGTGTGAAACAGTCCCATGACAGTACTTGCTATGGGTGATTTAAAAGGAGGAGTATCCTTCCTCTGAGCCGCGGTGTGGCCCCAAAATATCTTGGCTCCGTGATGAATAGCCCCAAGTTGGAATGAGGCATTATTCCAGATGGCAGGCAAACAGAGGGAGTGATAAAGGGCTGCAACGGGTATTATTTGAGGCGGCATGCAGACAGAGGGACCCTCAGTATGTGCTGCTGCCGATTGAGGCGGATTGAGTTGGGGGCCTGGAGCTTTGGCGGAGCTCCAATGTTAGCCATCAAGATGGAAACGGAAGTCCAAAGCGTTTAGTTCAGTCTTCCCTCTCTAACATTTTCATCTCATTTTCATTTGTTGATGAAAATGTGAATACATTTTCGTTATAGTTTTGATAATATTAACTTACGGCTAGATTACGAGTTTTGGCGGTAAGGCTGTGCGGTGCTAACGCTCCGTTTTTCTTACCGCTCCCTTTAAACAACGCTGGTATTATGAGTTTTCTGCAAGCCTGCGTTAGCCTCAGAAAAGTGAGTGTTGAGCAAAATTTAGCTCCACATCTCACCTCAATACCAGCGCTGCTTACGGTAGCGGTAAGCTGGAAAAACGTGCTTGTGCACTATTTCCCCATAGGAAACAATGGGGCTGAGCTGGCTGAAAAAAAAACTAACAACTGCAAAAAAGCAGCGTTCAGCTCCTAACGCAGCCCCATTGTTTCCTATGGGGAAAGAAAAAATATGTCTGCACCTAACACCCTAACATGAACCCCGAGTCTAAACACCCCTAATCTGCCGTCCCGACATTGATACAAAGTTGCCTGTGAAATAAATATAAATCCTAAGCTAGCTACAATGTAACTATTAGTTATATTGTAGCTAGCTTAGGGTTTATTTTATCGGTAAGTATTTAGTTTTAAATAGGATTCATTTATTTAATTATGTTCAATTTATTTTGTTTAATTTAAATTATATTTAGGTTAGTGGGGGTTAGGGTTAGGTTTAGACTTAGGTTTAGGGGTTAATACCTTTAATATAGTAGCGGCGATGTTGGGGGTGGCAGATTAGGGGTTAATAAATTTAAATCGGTGTCAGCGATGTTAGGGCAGGCAGATTAGGGGTTAATAAATATAATATAGGTGTCGGCGATGTTAGGGGCAGCAGATTAGGGGTTCATAGGTATAATGTAGGTGGCGGCGATGTCCGGTCGGCAGATTAGGGGTTAAAAATGTTATTTTAGTGTTTGCGATGTGGGGGGGGGGCCTCGGTTTAGGGGTTAATAGGTAGTTTATGGGTGTTAGTGTACTTGTTAGCACTTTAGTTAAGAGCTTTATGTTCCGGCGTTAGCCTATAAAACTCTTAACTACTGACTTTTATATGCGGTAGGAGTCTGGACAGGAGAGGGTCTACCGCTCACTTCTTCCAAGACTCGTAATACCGGCGTTAGGCAAATCCCATTAAAAAGATAGGATACGCAATTGACGTAAGGGGATTTGCGGTAGCCTCGAGTCGCAGAAGAAAAGTGAGCGGTAGATCCTTTCCTGCCTGACTCGTAATACCAGCGGGCGTTAAAAAGCAGCATTGAGACCTCTCAACGCTGCTTTTTAAGGCTAACGCCAAACTTGTAATCTAGGCGTTAGTTTTCATTTAGTTATAGTATCATTTTCATCACTGAAAACATGTTGTTGGCAAAAACTATGATGAAAATTATTTGTTGAAGAAATTAACACTGTGCTAGGTCTTCACTTTTTGTTTGCATTCAAGGTCAACCGCTTACTTTCAACTTGTAATAGGATAGGGCTCGGGTTAGTGTTTTAGCTAGAGTTAAGCTTAAAGGGCCATGAAACCCACATTTTTTCTTTCATGATTTAGAAAGAGAATGTAATTTTAAACATCTTTCTAATTTATTTATATTATCCAATTTGTTTTATTCTCTTGATATTCTTTGCTGAAAAGCATATCTAGATATGCTCAGTAGCTGCTGATTGGTTGCTGCACATAGAAGCCTTGTGTGATTGGCTCACCATGTGCATTGCTTTTTCTTTGACTAAGGATATCTAAACAATGAAGCAAAATAAATAATTGAAGTAAATTGTAATGTTGTTTAAATTTCTATTCTCTATCTGAATCATGAAAGAAAGATTTTGGGTTTAGTGGCCCTTTAAGGCAGAGTTAGGGCTAGGGTGTAGTTAGGGCTAGGGTATAGTTAGGGATAGGGGTGTAGCTATATTTATGGCTAGGTTAGGGTTTTAGATAGTGTTAGGTAGAGGGTAGGGTTAGGGCTACAGTTTTAGCTCCTGGTAAGACTAGGATATGGTTAAGGTGTTAGCTAAAGATAGAGCTAGGGTAGGTTTAGGGGTAGTATTGGGGATAGGGCAAGGATTAAAGTTAGGGTTGTGGTAGAAATAGGGTGACTGGTGGAGTTGGTACAGGGACTAGGGTTAGGCTTATAGATTGCATTTGGGCTACTGTAGTGGCTACAGCTAGGGTTACTTTTTGGCTCACTCTGTCATCTAATTATTTATAGCAATATGATATGACAATTTTACGGTTACCTTTGATTTTAAGAGTCCACGACAAAAATACCAGATCTGAGTACTCTGTCCATTGCTTGGAGAGATACTAACAAAAGTTGCCCTTGTATCCGTCAGTGTCCCAGCTACAGTCAAATATTTGTCTTTGAGTCGATTTTTTATCCTAAAATAAACTGCAGGCTGAAGAAGTAAATGATAATCATTGTTATTTGCATCCAAAATTATACATTGGTATTGTGAGCTAGTCAGAAAGGCACATTTATCTTTACTAAATTTTGAAACTAAAATGTATCCAGATATGATAATCAAAATTTTAATGAGAAAAGTACCTTATGTCAAAACACACCTTAGAGATTAGAACCTTTTAGACCCCCCCCCCCCCCCGAGATTAGTGCATGTGACTCAGGCTCCATAACTGTATGTGCATCAATTAGAGTGTGACAGTGGTGATTCTAGAGGACTATGTGCAGATAAAAAGTATTTCTATAAAACAAGTATATTTTAATAAACTTTAGGCTGGGGCCAAACATTATAAATGCATTTATAATTCTGCATTTAAAAAAAAACAGCATGTTGTGCATTAAAAAAAACCACTGTAAGGTATTCTCCAATTGTAGATATTGGAGAGGATATTAGGGCATATTGTGGTTAAATACAGCTTAAAGGGACATTCTAATTGAAAAATAAAATAAAATAGCTGCACTTTACTGACCCTAGATAACTGTGGGCTAGATTCATAGATACTTCTGAGGTTGCCATGGGGCCTCATTATAAAGAAGACATTATGTTTTCATTGAGTGCCTCTTCACTTATATTTTCTATAGTTCCGTCTTCTGATTGTATCTCACTGTATCAAAGCTGACAAGGATGCTTTATTTTTCATTTTCTTATATTTCTGTGTAACAGTTTTCAATGTTTTTTTTCCCCGTTTTTTTTTCTTTTACTTGTTTGTTTATGCTGTGCTGGGATCCTTCACTGTCTAACTATTCTGTGTGTCACAAAATGAACAGTTACAAGATAGATGTTGCTCCACTGATAAAAACAGAGAGTGGCTTGCAACTCACATATATGATGAGGAGCAGGAACAAATCTTTTAAAATTCCTCAATTTCTAAAGTTGGGATGTCGTGGCAAGTTTATTATGTGAGATATAAGATTAACAAATGGGTTTTATTTATTCTGGAGGTAACATAAGACATCTCGCTAGACTTTAATGGAGATACTTGCAGTTACCACCAGTATGCAGTTTTACAGCAATGGGAATTAGGTCATAGCTACATAGGGTCAGTAACGCAGAATGATAAGCTCTAACAAACTCATTTAATGTAATCTTTTTTGACAGAAAGATTTGAAGATTTACCTTCAGAATAAAGCCATACTTTCAACATTTTTGTGAGGAAAACAGAAAGTCACTGGTGACTCACGCGTTTTGCACAGATGGATTATTAATTTGCTCATGTGATTATCTGGATATTTCTAAGTTTGCTTTACCTGTTTCAAAGGGCGAAGTGAATCAATTGCTTTCCAGCCGCTGAATTCTGCCCAGTTTGAAATTTGTTGTGGCTCAAGTAATATTTGCTTTCCTAGGAAATTGGCTCCTTCATATGCAATCCATCTGTGAGTACAAACACAAGGAGACTGTAATAAACAACTAATTAAGCAGAAAAATGTATTTGCAACCTGGTAAAATGTCTGATTGTAAATATTTGATGACATTGTTAATTATTTTTTTTAAATGGAAATCATCCCACAGAGTGTGACAAATGGAAAAGTAATTGAATCATTACAAATGTGGTTTTCTTGTAAAACAAGCTTGGCATAAAAGCTTTAAAGGGGACATGATTTGATAGACCAATGCAATTTTAAACAACTTCCCAATTTATTTTATTATCAAATTTGCTTCATTCTCATTAGGGTCTCAGGAGCATGCACGTGTCATAGCACTATAGGACAGTGTTGGCAACACTGTATAAAAATTGCTACAACACAATGTTGCCAACACTGCTGTCATAAACTACTAAAGACACGTGCATGCTGAGACCCTATGCGGCTACCTAGATTTACTATTGAATAAAGGATACCAAAAGTACAAAGCAAATTGGTAATAGAAGTAAATTGTTTATTGCTGGTAAGGTAATGGGGGTTTAGGGTTAAAGTAGTGTAGGGATTATTGTGGTGGGGAGGCTATGTCAGTTTAGGAGTTAATAGTTTAGCAGGGTGTAGTTTGCAATGGGGATTTATGGCGGATTTCTTTGCTATGGTAACCCGACCTTACACTATAAAATTCCTTCCTAATAAAATTATAGGAGCTGAGGATGTGGTATATTATATATGTATATACAATGTTTAATGTATATGTATTGTGTAGTGTGTCCATATGCATGTTTTTTAATAACACAATAGCGCATTAGCAATTTTAATATTTCATAATAATGAAATTGCGAATGTGCTGTCACATTTACTGTTAATATTGTGATCCCGAATGCGCCATCTAATTTTACTGTTAATATTGCAACCGTGAATGCGCCATCACTTTTTTAATGTTCATATTGAGATTGCGATTGTGGGGATGCCTGGTCATACTTAAAACTGATGAACATGATCAACAAAAGTCTTAACATTGTACCTTACTTTAGAGAAGTTATTAAAATTGATGCTGCATATTCTTATTTATGGAATAATCCAAGGCTGTGCAAGCCAGAAGATCATTTTCATGGCCAGCTTGGTAATAGCAGTGAGTGAGCAGGGCTAGCTCTGTAATTGAACCAAGTTAGGCCATGTAACCCAGAAAGCACTTGGCATGTAGGGAGACCATATTTCAGGTAATGATGTGTTTTTTTTGTTTGTTTTATTTTAGAGAAATTACTTGCATATGAGGACCATCACCTAGGTATCAGCATGCTCGTATGTGAGATTTAATTAGATGAACTTTAATCTTTGAGACTGTGGACAATGGTCCTGTTTAGAATACAGTGGATGAAGAGTTGGGGGGCATCATTTCATTTTTACCCAGGTAGCACAATATTTTGAGCCAAGAGGACAACTAAACATACCTGTATGTGACTGTGAAAGTTCTCTGCTATCCTAATTCAAATTTTGTGACAACCCTGAGGCAGAAGACATGAAAAAACTCAGTTCTTTTTTAAACAATGCAACTCATTTGAAGTACTCTAGGAACTGGCTCTTGGATATTTTAAACTTAGGGAAAAAGTAAATATAATTTGTGAGTCCAAACCAGCATACTAACACCATCTATTATGGCCTCTATACCCAGGAACGTAACTACAGGGGTCTCAGAGGCCTACACCTATAAGAGGCCTATCTGTGCCTTGCAATAATTTGTGACATCACTCCACCGGTATGACATCTGGCCCCTGTGTGCCCTCCCTGCAAACCAGGCCCACAGATTAAGGAAAGTGTGGGGATTTGCCTTTACAACATGGTTGCAGGCAGTGGTGGTTATATGTGGGTGCTGGAGGGTGCCTTTCTGCAAATAATACAGTAAAGTTAAAATGTATTGTCTGATATAAAATGCACAGTAAGTGTCAAGTCATAATACAATCATTTTTGATGACCCAGAATCTCAGATGATAGGACAATTTAATAATTATTTGTGTTTCATTTGTTTATAAGCTTGGAAAATATTAAACATAAATAGTAATTTTAGATTCCATGATCTGGGACAGTATCAACAATACTTAAAGTTTGCCAATTATACTGCACAATACAAATGAAAAAAAACAAAATACTTTTTAGGTAAATAGCAACAGTAATATACTGTATAAACTAATTGTACACTGCATTAAAACTCATTTTCTACTTGCATGATTATTTAGGAGTATACATTAAAGGGACAGTAATTACAAAACTTTTGTCTGCAGTCTTCCAATTTTACATATCAGCAGAGTTGGACTTTTATTACAACAGATTAACACCTTGTTTTTCTTCAATGGTTAAACTCCATGCACAACTTTCGTTATTTGGATGAGCCAATCCGTACTTGCTTCTGGAGAAGACGGGGCTTGCCACTGTCTTTCATTAACAAAACTCCATAGTTTTGCTTCAGAAGGAAAAGATAAGATAACGCACTGCATTTAAGGAACATATAAACTGTATGGCCAAAAGTATGTGGATACCTGATCATCACACCTGTATGAGCTTGTTGGATATCCCATTTCAAAAACCATGGGCATTGAAGGGACACTAAACCCAATTTTTTTCTTTCAGCAATTTTAAGCAACTTTCTAATTTACTCCTATTATCAATTTTTCTTCGTTCTCTTTGTATTTTTATTTGGAAAAGCAGGAACAAAAGCTTAGTAGCGGGCCCAATTTAGGTTCTGCACCTGGTGTTAGCGCATGCTGATTGGTGGCTAAATGACATGATACAAGCCCTAATGGCTCTCTAAGCAGCTGCAGTATGTAAAATGCTGGCACACTTAGAATATTTAGCTCTACTTCACATGCCCAAGCAGAAAAATGATTAACACTAAAACAGTGATGACTTCTACCAGAAGCACGTTTTGCCAATGTATCTTTATTGTAAATATGTTTCTACTCAAATATGTACTAGCTATGTGCATTTCAATTTTGACCATAATGTCCCATTAAAAATTCAAATGTTCAGGGATGCATACAATGTACGCTAACCTTTTTATTATCTAAGTTCCTTGCCTCTTTTGTCTTTCCCTTTAACCCCCCTTAACATGAAAGCCTATGAGCCCAGCTGTTTTGTTAATCACATTCATGCCTGGCCCCTCCCACAAGTTGTTTTAAACTCTATGCTCTTCTGGTTCATGGGAAAAAAAATTGGGGTTTCATGTTCTTTTAAACCCCTCCCCCAATAAGACGTATATAAATAAATACGTCTTGTGGTACTTTGCCTGTCGTATATATACGTCTTAGCTTCAGGAAGCTCCAGCAGTCTCGGCTATTAAGTTACAGCCGTGAACTGGAGTTACTGAAGCTCCAGGCATCTGCCGCATATTATATATAAATAATATGCATTTGGCAGTGAAATGGTGGCATGAAATATCCCAAAATGGGCCTAGATCAATACCTTGGGTTGTCTACTTAAAATATATATATATAGTTTTGACAGGTAAATAAAAAAACAAGGCTTTATTTCTGTTTAAATTGAGTGATAGCAAAAATGCTAAAATGTATTCATTATTTTGGGCAAGTTTTTCTCTGAAAGTCCCGGTAGTGAAGGGGTTAAAGGGACAGTAAATTAAAAATGAAACGTTTATGATTTAGAAAGAGCATGCTATTTTAAACAACGTTCCAACTTACTTTTAATTTAAATTTTGTTTAGTTCCCTTGGTATCCTTTGTTAAAGAGTAATCGTAGGTCTCCTCAGCCATCTGGCAACAGTGTTTGCAACAATGTTTATTGCAATGTTATAAATAGTAGCAAACTCTGCTGCCATAGAGTATCTGTAGCATTCTATGGCCACAGTATATGTAACTATGTATAACATACATACTGTAGATACAAGAGAACTAAGAAAATGGATTATAGAAGTAAATTAGAAAGTTGTTTAAAATGTCATGCCATTTAAGTTTTTATGTTTGACTTTACTGTCCCTTTAACAAAGAAAATGGTATTTTCCCACTTTCCCAGAAAGGCTAGAGTGAATCCCACACATTTCATAACTTTGACCTTGCAACATTCTACACAGTTATTGCTTGATCAGTGCAGCAGGTTATGTACAACTTTTATTTTTGTACTAAGCACAGACTTCTGATTTTAAAGGGTAGTTAAAGGGACAGTAAACCTTAAAAATAATGTTATATAATTCTGCACATAGTGCAGAATTATATAACATTATTTAGGTGATATAGCCATAAACGCCTTTTTTACAGTTTAATTAGCTAAAATATGGCGCTTTTACAGACCCGCTCTCTGCTCTCTGCCACAGGAGCGAGCTGCACTTAGTCTTATGGCGCGGTCGGGCCGGGCTGTGACTATACAGCTGGCCCGATGCGCTGACTGAATATTACAGACCCGCTCAGCAGAGAGCGGGTCTGTAAAAGCGCCGTATTTTAGCTAATTAAACTGTAAAAAAGGCGTTTATGGCTATATCACCTAAATAATGTTATATAATTCTGCACTATGTGCAGAATTATATAACATTATTTTTAGGTTTACTGTCCCTTTAATATCCTGCAATTGCAAGATATCTCCATTGTATTTCCATAGAATAACATATCAGCCATGTCAGCCAATCAAATGTAACATCTTGTTTGCTGTAATTGTTTATTAGCTAAACTCATCTTATTTGGATGAACCAATCCAAGCATGACTCTGCAGACAACAAGGCCAGTTATGGTCATTATGCTACAATAAAGTGTAAAGTTTTGTAGTTGTTATTTGTTAAACCAAATTAGGGAAATATATGTAGCAAGGTTAGCCTTTGTAGTGTCCATTTCAAGTTCTGAGAAATAGAAAATCCATAATTGTCAGAGCAAATTTACATGAAAAGAGGGCAAAATAATAATGATGTAAAAATGATTACTGTCCCTTTATCTCTTATTCTGGATAGCTTTATAAATGAATCCTAGAGCACCTAACATGCCAGTTTTATGTTATAGTTATAAACGTATCAGTGACAACAAGGCATGGGGTCTTACAGCAGGGGTAGTCTGCCTCTACATCAAGAATAGTTTATTGTCGTCAGGCCCATAAAATGATTTGTAATCTTACAACCTGTAATCAGTCTGATCTCCTGGGGCTGCTTCCATGCAAACTGTGCTGGAATCCACCTGAGGGCTGGCTGCATAAATACCAATACAGAAAAATGCTGTAGAAATAAACATTATCTGTTTAACTGGCTGGCACATTCTTTGTTAAAATAACACACACTTGTCCTACTCAAATAGTTTGTCTAAAACCAATTGATTTTGGAATGTTTTACAATGTCCTCAAGCAACAAAGAGACAGTGATTGTGAACCAGAGTGGCTGCATTCTGTTTGTAACATGTATTAAGCAATAGTTGTGTGACAAGAAAAGCTGTTATTACAGGCCGAGCAATACTCTGACATGAATCCTTACGTACTGCAGGTTAACAACTAGGTGTCGCATGTCTGCAGCCAACATGACATTCACTTTAAGCACAAGAGAGGCATTCCTCTATCAGTATTACTGGATACAGAAGTTAGCTGATTGGTAGCGCAATTCAGCTACATTAAAATATATTCATAATGATATTATTACCGTCTTTTAAAAAGCAAACAAACATCAGTGGTTTCTTGTTATTATTTAGATGCATGGTACAGTGTTTATGCAGTATTACTTATCCTGTATTAAAATACACATTATACTTAAAGGGACATGAAACCCAAAAGGTTTCTTTCATGATTAAGTAGAACATACGATTTTAAACAACTTTCCAATTTACTTCTATTATCAAATTTGTTTCATTCTCTTGGTATCATTTGTTAAAGGAGCAGCAATGCACTACTGGTTTCCAACTAAACACATGGGTGAGTCAATGACAATCAATATAAATATGCAGCCACCAATCAGCAGCTAGAACCTAGGTTCTTTGCTGCTCCGGTGCTTACCTAGATAAACCTTTCAGCAAAGGATAACAAGAGAAGGAAGAAAATTAAATAATAGAAGTAAATTGGAAAGTTGTTTAACCCCTTAATGACAACTGACGTACCAGGTACGTCATGCATTAACTAACAGTTAATGACAATGGACGTACCTGGTACGTCAGTTGTCTAAGAGAGTGCTGGAAGCGATCGCAATCGCTTCCAGCAGCTCTCAGGGTATTGCAGTGATGCCTCCATATGGAGGCATCCTGCAATACCATTTAGAAGACTCCGATGCAGAGAGAGCCACTCTGTGGCCCCTCTCTGCACCGGTAGCGATGGTGCCGGTTCGTTGGTGGGAGCGTAACAGGGAGGCGGGGGGGCGGCCCATCGCTACCCGGCATCCGGTTCCTTGAAGTGCAATGTGCACGCCGGGTGCCGGGAGCGTGCGGGGGCGCGCGTGCGCGATCGCGCATTAGCTGGCACTGACACTGACACCAATGAGGAGGGAAGAGGGGGGGGGGAAATATTTTTTTTAAAAATAATATAAAAGGATCTGGGAGGGGGAGGGGGATAGGGGTATTGTGGGGGGCTGCTACACTACAGAAAAAATAAAAAAAAGCAAAAGAACAAAAAACACTTGTTTTTGGGGCAAATTGGGTACTGGCAGACAGCTGCCAGTACCCAAGATGGCCGCAATTAGATAGGGGAGAGGGTTAGAGAGCTGGGGGGGGGGGGATCATGGAGGTTGGGGCTAAGGCAGGAGTCCATCACAGCTAAAATATTTTAATTTTTTTATAAAAAAAAACAAAAAACTCCATTTATTTAGTACTGGCAGACTTTCTGCCAGTACTTAAGATGGCGGGGACATTTGTGGGGTGGGGGAGGGAAGAGAGCTGTTTGGGAGGGATCAGGGGGTGGGATGTGTCAGGTGGGAGGCTGATCTCTACCCTAAAGCTAAAATTAACCCTGCAAGCTCCCTACAACCTACCTAATTAACCCCTTCACTGCTGGGCATAATTTACGTGTGGTGCGCAGCAGCATTTAGCGGCCTTCTAATTACCAAAAATCAGTGCCAAAGCCATATAAGTCTGCTATTTCTGAACAAAGGGGATCCCAAAGAAGCTTTTACAACAATTTGTGCCATAATAGCACAAGCTGTTTGTAAATAATTTCAGTGAGAAACCTAAAATTGTGAAAAATGTAAAGTTTTTTTTTTATTTGCTCGCATTTGGCGGTGAAATGGTGGCATGAAATATACCAAAATGTGCCTAGATCAATACTTTGGGTTGTCTTCTAACAAAAAATATATACATGTCAAGGGATATTCAGGTATTCCTGACAGATATCAGGGTTCCAATGTAACTAGCGCTAATTTTGAAAAAAAAGTGGTTTGGAAATAGCGAAGTGCTACTTGTATTTATGGCCCTATAACTTGCAAAAAAAGCTAAGAACATGTAAACATTGGGTATTTCTAAACTCAGGACAACATTTAGAAACTATTTAGCATGGGTGTTTTTTGGTGATTGTAGATGTGTAACAGATTTTGGGGGTCAAAGTTAGAAAAAGTGTGTTTTTTTCCATTTTTTCCTCATATTTTATTATTTTTTTGTAGTAAATTATAAGACATGATGAAAATAATGGTATCTTTAGAAAGTCCATTTAATGGCGAGAAAAACGGTATATAATATGTGTGGGTACAGTAAATGAGTAAGAGGAAAATTACAGCTAAACACAAACACAGCAGAAATGTAAAAATAGCCATTGTCATTAAGGGTAAGAAAATTGAAAAATGGTCCGGTCATTAAGGGGTTAAATTGTATGCTCTGTCTAAATCATGAATGTCTAATTATGACTTAACTGTCCCTTTAAAGGAAAATGGAAGTCATAATTAAGCATCCAATTTGTATTGCTGGGAGCTAGCTGGTGATTGGTGACTGCCCATATATGCCTCTTGTCATTGGCTCATCTCTTGTTTAGCTAGGTTCCAGTAGTGCAATGCTGCCCCTCCCACAAAGGATACCAAGAGAATGAAGATTATTTGATAATGGAAGTAAATTGGAAAGTTGTTTAAAATCGTAAGATCTATTTAAATAGTAAGAGAAAAGAACTTGGTTTTTTTTTTTTTCCTTTAATAACTAAAGGGGGCAAATGTAATAGGAGATGTGTGCCACTGAGAAAGTTATCTTACACTAAAGAAAGGGATATTAAACAGTAAATAAATGCTAGATATAGTGATATATTTAAAGGAAAAAATATCCTTAGAATAATACATATATGTTTTTTTTTTACAATTAAATTAGTTATTTAAATATTGAAGATATCACTATAAAGGTTTATTTTCCATAAAGCACGTTAGTTTCTATAAAGTAATGTTTAAATGTAAGTTTTCCCCTGTATCTCTTCTGCTGAGAGCAATTAGGGACAGATACAAATCAGGCAATATAAATGACTGTGCAAATTCTTATTTGTGTGGAAACCCTGCTAGATAATTACTTTAACAATCCTATATTTCACAAAGCCTTGTTTGCAGTCTCTTTTATTGCCTGATTGACCTCAGGAGAAGAGTTAGATAAGGGGGAAACATGGTGGCTCCATCCTATATTATAAAAGACAAGAGTTTGTCTGAAGCCGTCATGCGCAGTTCAGGCAAACACTTGGCCTTAGACAGCAGCTGATCGCACGCGCACCCACCCGACAGCAGCGCGAGGACCCGGCAAGTGGAGGAGAGAGGGCTGATCGCACGCGCACCCACCCGACAGCAGCGCGAGGACCCGGCAAGTGGAGGAGAGAGGGCTGATCGCACGCGCAGGGGTGAATGACAGCAGCGCGAGGACCCGGCAAGTGGAGGAGAGAGGGCTGATCGCACGCGCAGGGGTGAATGACAGCAGTGCGAGGACCCGGCAAGTGGAGGAGAGAGGGCTGATCGCACGCGCAGGGGTGAATGAAGAGAGGGCTGATCGCACGCGCAGGGGTGAATGAAGAGAGGGCTGATCGCACGCGCAGGGGTGAATGAAGAGAGGGCTGATCGCACGCGCAGGGGTGAATGAAGAGAGGGCTGATCGCACGTGCAGGGGTGAATGAAGAGAGGGCTGATCGCACGCGGGGGGGGGAGAGAGAGAGAGAGAGAGAGAGAGAATGAGAGAGAGAGAGAATGAGAGAGAGAGAGAGAATAACACGGCCCGTGTGAACGGGCTTTAGGACTAGTTACTTTATAAAAATTCAGTGGAATTTTGAAATCCAACAATTTACAGAAAAAGGGGACAAAATAAATAATTTAAGTACTGTATATTGCAAAGTTTTTTTTAACTACACAATTAAATATTTTGGTCTAGATTACAAGTGGAGTGCTAATTTATCGCACACCCGCAAATGGGCAAATTTGCCCATTTGTGGACGCGCAATAAATAAGTAGCCATTGCAAGTGGCTGGTTATTGCTTCCGCAAGCTCGCGGTAGCAATTAGCGCTTATAAAATTAACCAAAGATCAGATGTCTGGTTATTTTTATAAATGTCCACCAAATGCCCCCAACTTAAGTGTTGTAGTTTTCTTTTTTTTTTTTTCTCTCTTAAATGTAGCATATAAAAAAAAAGAAAAGAAAACTGCACTTAGCTAAAGTCGGCGGCTGTGGGGTGTTAGAAAATAAATGGCACTGAAAAGTGCCTTTACATTGCCGTCTATGGGAACTGTGTTCCCAGTAAATATATATGCATATGCTTATATACATATATATGTGTTCATATGTGTATATTCATACACCTATTATATATTTACAAATTGCTGCCATCACTGCGCTACTTACCACCTTCACTGGTTCTGTGTTGTGTATGACGGCATCAGAACGAGGTTCCCATTGGAGCCTATGGAAGCGCATTGCTGTCCACTTGTATTATTACTCATTGGAGCGTAAATATTGTTTTTACAAAAACAATATTTAGCCCTTTATATTACAATATCATATCCTTTTATTTAATTACTGTTCTTAGATCTATATTATTACCTTACTGAGAGATCTGTGAAATGTAAAGATCATTCTGAACATGGGTAAAACAGGACCGGAACAACTTCATCAGAAACTACAAAAGTATAACAAAGTTCATAAAGTAACAGAGGACATAATGAGTGACATACAGAAGAATGCACAAATAAAGGTGTGTATTTAAATACCACAGATATAAAAGTTTAAGATAACATTCCAGATTTGTTTAATTTAAAGGTGGCAGTAACTGGTTTGGACATTAAAACAAACTTTATAAGCACAATATGTATCCACAAAAGTGAGGACAAGATCTTCAGATCTGATTACAGATTTAGTGTCCTGACTAATAGTTTGTAAAATCAGCATAAAATAGGAGTTATTGGTTTGAGACAACCAAGCAATTTCTTTTAATTTGTTGTTTATTATGGTTTGATAGGCAATGTTTTTTTTATATATGGTGTGATGTCCAGTCAGTCTCTACTAAATAACGGCTAGATTTAGAGTTTTGTCGGTAAGGACCCGCGTAGCTAACGCTGGCTTTTTTCTGGCCGCACCTTTAAAATAACTCTGGTATTGAGAGTCCACAGAATGGCTGCGTTAGGCTCCAAAAAAGGAGCGTAGAGCATATTTAACGCCACTGCAACTCTCGATACCAGAGTTGCTTACGGACGCGGCCAGCCTCAAAAACGTGCTCGTGCACGATTCCCCCATAGGAAACAATGGGGCTGTTTGAGCTGAAAAAAAACCTAACACCTGCAAAAAAGCCGCGTTCAGCTCCTAACGCAGCCCCATTGTTTGCTATGGGGAAGCACTTCCTACGTCTGCACCTAACACTCTAACATGTACCCCGAGTCTAAACACCCCTAACCTTACACTTATTAACCCCTATTCTGCCGCCCCCCGCTATCGCTGACCCCTGCATATTATTATTAACCCCTAATCTGCCGCTCCGTAAACCGCCGCTACTTACATTATCCCTATGTACCCCTAATCTGCTGCCCCTAACACCGCCGACCCCTATATTATATTTATTAACCCCTAATCTGCCCCCCCACAACGTCGCCTCCACCTGCCTACACTTATTAACCCCTAATCTGCCGACCGGACCTGAGCGCTACTATAATAAAGTTATTAACCCCTAATCCGCCTCACTAACCCTATAATAAATAGTATTAACCCCTAATCTGCCCTCCCTAACATCGCCGACACCTAACTTCAATTATTAACCCCTAATCTGCCGACTGGAGCTCACCGCTATTCTAATAAATGTATTAACCCCTAAAGCTAAGTCTAACCCTAACACTAACACCCCCCTAAATTAAATATAATTTTAATCTAACGAAATTAATTAACTCTTATTAAATAAATTATTCCTATTTAAAGATAAATACTTACCTGTAAAATAAATCCTAATATAGCTACAATATAAATTATAATTATATTATAGCTATTTTAGGATTAATATTTATTTTACAGGTAACTTTGTAATTATTTTAACCAGGTACAATAGCTATTAAATAGTTAAGAACTATTTAATAGCTAAAATAGTTAAAATAATTAAAAATGTACCTGTAAAATAAATCCTAACCTAAGTTACAATTAAACCTAACACTACACTATCAATAAATTAATTAAATAAAATACCTATAATTAACTACAATTAAACCTAACACTACACTATCAATAAATTAATTAAATACAATTCCTACAAATAAATACAATGAATTAAACTAACTAAAGTACAAAAAATAAAAAAATATTTACAAACATTAGAAATAAATTACAACAATTTTAAACTAATTACACCTACTCTAAGCCCCCTAATAAAATAACAAAGCCCCCCAAAATAAAAAAAATGCCCTACCCTATTCTAAATTACTAAAGTTCAAAGCTCTTTTACCTTACCAGCCCTGAACAGGGCCCTTTGCGGGGCATGCCCCAAGAAGTTCAGCTCTTTTGCCTGTAAAAAAAAACATACAATACCCCCCCCAACATTACAACCCACCACCCACATACCCCTAATCTAACCCAAACCCCCCTTAAATAAACCTAACACTAAGCCCCTGAAGATCTCCCTACCTTGAGTCGTCTTCACCCAGCCGAGCCAAATTCTTCATCCAAGCAGAGCAAGAAGAGGTCCTCCATCCGGTAAAAGTCTTCATCCAAGCGGGGCAGAAGAGGTCTTCCATCCGATTGAAGTCTTCATCCAAGAGGCATCTTCTATCGTCATCCATCCGGAGCGGAGCGGCAGCATCCTGAAGACCTCCGACGCGGAACATCCATCCTGGCCGACGACTGAACGACGAATGACGGTTCCTTTAAATGACGTCATCCAAGATGGCGTCCCTCGAATTCCGATTGGCTGATAGGATTCTATCAGCCAATCGGAATTAAGGTAGGAATATTCTGATTGGCTGATTCCATCAGCCAATCAGATTGAGCTCGCATTCTATTGGCTGATCGAACAGCCAATAGAATGCGAGCTCAATCTGATTGGCTGATTGGATCAGCCAATCGGATTGAACTTGATTCTGATTGGCTGATTCCATCAGCCAATCAGAATATTCCTACCTTAATTCCGATTGGCTGATAGAATCCTATCAGCCAATCAGAATTCGAGGGACGCCATCTTGGATGACGTCATTTAAAGGAACCGTCATTCGTCGTTCAGTCGTCGGCCAGGATGGATGTTCCGCGTCGGAGGTCTTCAGGATGCTGCCGCTCCGCTCCGGATGGATGACGATAGAAGATGCCTCTTGGATGAAGACTTCAATCGGATGGAGGACCTCTTCTTGCTCCGCTTGGATGAAGACGACTCAAGGTAGGGAGATCTTCAGGGGCTTAGTGTTAGGTTTATTTAAGGGGGGTTTGGGTTAGATTAGGGGTATGTGGGTGGTGGGTTGTAATGTTGGGGGGGGTATTGTATGTTTTTTTTTTACAGGCAAAAGAGCTGAACTTCTTGGGGCATGCCCCACAAAGGGCCCTGTTCAGGGCTGGTAAGGTAAAAGAGCTTTGAACTTTAGTAATTTAGAATAGGGTAGGGCATTTTTTTATTTTGGGGGGCTTTGTTATTTTGTTAGGGGGCTTAGAGTAGGTGTAATTAGTTTTAAATTGTTGTAATTTATTTCTAATGTTTGTAAATATTTTTTTATTTTTTGTAACTTAGTTCTTTTTTATTTTTTGTACTTTAGTTAGTTTAATTCATTGTATTTATTTGTAGGAATTGTATTTAATTAATTTATTGATAGTGTAGTGTTAGGTTTAATTGTAGGTAATTATAGGTATTTTATTTAATTAATTTATTGATAGTGTAGTGTTAGGTTTAATTGTAACTTAGGTTAGGATTTATTTTACAGGTAAATTTTTAATTATTTTAACTATTTTAGCTATTAAATAGTTCTTAACTATTTAATAGCTATTGTACCTGGTTAAAATAATTACAAAGTTGCCTGTAAAATAAATATTAATCCTAAAATAGCTATAATATAATTATAATTTATATTGTAGCTATATTAGGATTTATTTTACAGGTAAGTATTTATCTTTAAATAGGAATAATTTATTTAATAAGAGTTAATTAATTTCGTTAAATTAAAATTATATTTAATTTAGGGGGGTGTTAGTGTTAGGGTTAGACTTAGCTTTAGGGGTTAATACATTTATTAGAATAGCGGTGAGCTCCAGTCGGCAGATTAGGGGTTAATAATTGAAGTTAGGTGTCGGCGATGTTAGGGAGGGCATATTAGGGGTTAATACTATTTATTATAGGGTTATTGAGGCGGGAGTGAGGCGGATTAGGGGTTAATAACTTTATTATAGTAGCGGTGCGGTCCGCTCGGCAGATTAGGGGTTAATAAGTGTAGGTAGGTGGAGGCGACGTTGAGGGGGGCAGATTAGGGGTTAATAAATATAATATAGGGGTCGGCGGTGTTAGGGGCAGCAGATTAGGGGTACATAGCTATAATGTAGGTGGCGGCTCTTTGCGGTCGGCAGATTAGGGGTTAATTATTGTAGGTAGCTGGCTGCAACGTTGTGGGGGGCAGGTTAGGGGTTAATAAATATAATATAGGGGTCGGCGGTGTTAGGGGCAGCAGATTAGGGGTACATAAGGATAACGTAGGTGGCGGTCGGCAGATTAGGGGTTAAAAAAATTAAATCGAGTGGCGGCGATGTGGGGGGGGCCTCGGTTTAGGGGTACATAGGTAGTTTATGGGTGTTAGTGTACTTTAGAGTACAGTAGTTAAGAGCTTTATGAACCGGCGTTAGCCCAGAAAGCTCTTAACTACTGACTTTTTTCTGCGGCTGGAGTTTTGTCGTTAGATTTCTAACGCTCACTTCAGACACGACTCTAAATACCGGAGTTAGAAAGATCCCATTGAAAAGATAGGATACGCAATTGACGTAAGGGGATCTGCGGTATGGAAAAGTCGCGGCTGGAAAGTGAGCGTTAGACCCTTTTTTTAATGACTCCAAATACCGGCGGTAGCCTAAAACCAGCGTTAGGAGCCTCTAACGCTGGTTTTCACGGCTACCGCCAAACTCCAAATCTAGGCCTTAGTTTGTTACAAGCACAGAACATGATTAAACCTGTCTCTACTTTTCTCCTAATGTTGTAAAATTCAAATAAAGGCTAATAGTTTACATTTTGATTTATTTTGAAGTTTGCGTTAGTTCTTAAAGGGACACTCAAGTCAAAATTAACTTTTATGATTCAGAAAGAGACGCAGTTTTAAGACACTTTCCGATTTACTTCCATTATCAAATTTTGCACAGTCTTGTTATAGTCACACTTTCTGGGGAACAAGATCCTACTGAGCATGTGCACAAGCTCACAGGGTATACGTATACTAGTCTGTGATTGGCTGATGCCTGTCACATGATACAAGGGGGCCAGAAAATGGGAGAATTTTTTTTTTGTAAGAAACAAATCTACTGCTTATTTGAAATTCAGAGTAGGTGTTAAATCCTTTAATTCCGCACTTGTTAATTATGCAATTCTACGGCATTGAGTGGTCCTTTAAGCCTAAAGGATTAAAATAAATGAACCAGTGGTGTACAAAATATAAATCTGAAAAATATAGATACATATTTTAATATAATTAATATTGGCACACCATAAAAGTAAATTTATGCTTACCTGATAAATTAATTTCTTCTATGGTACGACGAGTCCACGGATTCATCCTTTACTTGTGGGATATTATCCTCCTGCTAACAGGAAGTGGCAAAGAGCACCACAGCAGAGCTGTCTATATAGCTCCTCCCTTAGCTCCACCCCCCAGTCATTTGACCGAAGGTACAGGAAGAAAAAGGAGACACTAAAAGGTGCAGAGGTGACTGAAGTTTAAAATCAAAAAATATAATCTGTCTTAAAATGACAGGGCGGGCCGTGGACTCGTTGTACCATAGAAGAAATTAATTTATCAGGTAAGCATAAATTTACTTTTCTTCTATAAGGTACGACGAGTCCACGGATTCATCCTTTACTTGTGGGATACAATACCCTACGCTACAGGACACGGATGAACGGGAGGGACAAGACAGATGGTTAAACAGAAGGCACCACTGCTTGAAGAAATTTTCTCCCAAAAATAGCCTCTGAAGAAGCAAAAGTATCAAATTTGTAAAATTTGGAAAAGGTATGAAGCGAAGACCAAGTCGCAGCCTTACAAATCTGTTCAACAGAAGCATAATTTTTAAAAGCCCATGTGGAAGCCACCGCTCTAGTAGAGTGAGCTGTAATCCTTTCAGGAGGCTGCTGTCCAGCAGTCTCATTTGCCAAACGGATGATGCTTTTCAGCCAAAAAGAAAGAGAGGTAGCCGTAGCTTTTTGACCTCTACGTTTTCCAGAATAGACAACAAACAAAGAAGATGTTTGACGGAAATCTTTGGTTGCTTGCAAGTAAAACTTCAAACACGAACCACGTCCAAGTTGTGCAACAGACGCTACTTCTTAGAGAAAGGATTAGGACACAGAGAAGGAACAACACTTTCCTGATTGATATTCCTATTAGTAACAACCTTAGGAAGGAATCCAGGTTTGGTACGCAAAACCACCTTATCAGCATGGAAAACAAGATAAGGCGAGTCGCATTGTAATGCAGATAGTTCAGAAACTCTTCGAGCCGAAGAGATAGCAACTAAAAACAGAACTTTCCAAAATAGAAGCTTAATATCTATGGAATTCATAGGTTCAAACGGAACCCCTTGAAGAACTTTAAGAACTAAATTTAAACTCCATGGCGGAGCAACAGGTTTAAACACAGGCTTGATTCTAACTAAAGCCTGAAAGAACGACTGAACGTCTGGAACATCTGCCAGACGCTTGTGCAGTAGAATTGATAAAGCAGATATCTGTCCCTTTAAGGAACTAGCTGATAGCCCCTTCTCCAATCCTTCTTGGAGAAAGGACAAAATCCTAGGAATCCTGATCTTACTCCATGAGTAGCCTTTGGATTTGCACCAAGAAAGATATTTACGCCATATCTTATGATAAATTTTCCTAGTGAAAGGCTTTCGAGCCTGAATCAAGGTATCTATGACCGACTCAGAGAAACCCTGCTTGGATAACATCAAGCGTTCAATCTCCAAGCAGTCAGCCGCAGAGAAACTAGATTTGGATGCTGGAACGGACCTTGAATCAGAAGGTCCCGTCTCAGTGGCAGAGTCCATGGTGGAAAGGATGACATGTCCACCAGGTCTGCATACCAAGTCCTTCGTGGCCACGCAGGTACTATCAAAATCACTGAAGCTCTCTCCTGTTTGATTCTGGCAATCAAACAAGGAAGGAGAGGAAATGGTGGAAACACATAAGCTAGGTTGAACGACCAGGGTACTGCTAGAGCATCTATCAGTACTGCCTGAGGATCCCTTGACCTGGATCCGTAACAAGGAAGTTTGGCGTTCTGACGAGACGCGATCAGATCCAATTCTGGTGTGCCCCATTGCTGAATCAATTGTGCAAACACCTCCGGATGGAGTTCCCACTCCTCCGGATGAAAAGTCTGACGACTTAGAAAATCCGCTTCCCAGTTCTCCACTCCTGGGATATAGATTGCTGATAGATGGCAAGAGTGAGTCTTTGCCCATCGAATTATTTTGGTAACCTCTATCATCGCTAGAGAACTCTTTGTTCCCCCCTGATGATTGATATATGCTAAAGTCGTGATATTGTCCGACTGGAATCGTATGAATCTGGCCGAAGCCAGCTGAGGCCACGCCTGAAGCGCGTTGAATATCGCTCTCAGTTCTAGATTATTTATCAGGAGAAGAGCCTCCTCCTGAGACCACAAACCCTGTGCTTTCAGGGAATTCCAGACTGCACCCCAGCCTAATAGGCTGGCGTCCGTCGTCACTATGACCCACGCTGGCCTGCGGAAACACATTCCCTGGGACAGATAATCCTGAGACAACCACAAAAGAAGAGAGGCTCTGGTCTCTTAATCCAGATTTATCTGAGGAGATAAATCTGCGTAATCCCCATTCCACTGATTGAGCATGCATAGTTGCAGTGGTCTGAGATGCAAGCGAGCAAATGGAACTATGTCCATTGCCGCTACCATTAGTCCAATTACCTCCATACACTAAGCCACTGACGGCCGAGGAATGGAATGAAGAGCTCGGCAGGTGGTTAAAATCTTTGATTTCCTGACCTCCGTCAGAATAATTTTCATGTCCACCGAATCTATCAGAGTTCCCAGGAATGGAACTTTTGTGAGAGGAATAAGTGAACTCTTTTTTACGTTCACCTTCCACCTGTGAGATCTTAGAAAAGCTTGGCTAGTTGGTAAGTCGACGCCTGAATTAAGATATCGTCCAGATAAGGCGCCACTTCTATGCCCCTAGCACCTTGAGCAAAATTCCCCTCTGGTTTTGCAGCAGGGGAAGAGGTAGAGGGACCGCCTTTGAAGTTTCAAAAGGAACGAAAATTATTTTGTTTGGTCCTCATCTTATTTGTCTTATCCTGAGGAAGGGCATGACCTTTCCCTCCAGTGATGTCTGAAATTATCTCTTTCAGTTCAGGCCCGAATAGGGTCTTACCTTTGAAAGGGATGGCTAAAAGCTTAGATTTTGATGACACATCAGCAGATAATGCTCTACGCGCTAAAATGGCAAAACCTGAATTCTTTGCCGCTAATTTAGCTAGTTGAAAAGTGGCATCTGTAATGAAAGAATTAGCTAGCTTGAGAACCTTAATTCTATCCAGAATATCATCTAATGGGGTCTCCCTCCCCCTTAGGGACCGTCTGCCACGAGTCCCGCATGGTGTCTGATATGGGAAACATTTTCTTAAAAGCAGGAGGGGGAGCGAACGGAATACCTGGTCTATCCCACTCCTTAGTAACAATGTCCAAAATCCTCTTAGGGACCGGAAAAACATCAGTGTAGGCAGGAACCTCTAGAAATCTGTCCATTTTACACAATTTCTCTGGAACTACAATAGCATCACAATCATCCAGAGTCGCTAAAACCTCCCTGAGCAACAAGCGGAGGGGTTCTAGTTTAAATTTAAAAGCCATCATATCTGAGTCTGTCTGAGGGAACATCTTTCCTGAATCAGAAATCTCTCCCTCAGACATCAAATCCCTCACCCCCAACTCAGAACATTGTGAGGGTACATCGGATATGGCTAATAAAGCGTCAGAGGGCTCAGCATTTGTTCTCACACCAGACCTACTGCGCTTCCCCTGCAACCCAGGCAGCTTAGATAAAACCTCTGTGATGGTAGTATTCATAACTGCGGCCATATCTTGCAGGGTGAAAGAATTAGACGCACTAGAAGTACTTGGTGTCGCTTGTGCGGGCGTTAATGGTTGTGACACTTGGGGAGAATTAGATGGCATAACCTGATTCCCTTCTGACTGAGAATCATCCTGCAACATACTTTTAGTAGCTAAAATATGTTCTTTGCAATTTATTGACCTTTCAGTGCATGAGGGACACATTCTAAGTGGGGGTTCCACAATGGCTTCTAAACATATGGAACATTGACTTTCCTCAATGTCAGACATGTTGAACAGGCTAGTAATGACTACAAACAAGCTTGAAAAACACTTTATTTAGTGAAAAAACAACAATCTTAAAAAACGGTACTGCGCCTTTAAGAGAAAAAAAGCATACATGTTCTGCAAAACTGCTTTAAAATACACCAAACTTTCCAAATTTTTGATAGCAGACTCAATTTGTGTAGTTAAGTTTGCCCCACAAGAAATTAAAACATTTAACCCTTTAATGTGCAAACCAGATTGAAATAAGGCCTAAATCCGGAAAAAAAACACCCCCAGCACCTCGCCACAGGCGCCTACCTGCCCTCAGGGATAGTAAATATGGGGTTAAAGCTTCGATTTGGCCCAAAACATTCACAAGGGCCCTCAGGAGTTGCTGCTTGCTGAGTGAAAACAACTGCGCATCTGAGGCACGAAAATAGGCCCCGCCCATCTCACTTGATGTCTCTACAGCTTTAAAGAACCGCACAAGAGCGGTTTTAAACTAGCCATGTGGGTTCTGAGACCCAAAAAATAAGCCAAGTGTACCCTCAATAAAGTTGCCCAAAAAACGTTATTGCCCACAAAACGTTTAAAGCACTCCCAGTTACAAAATGTTTGCCCACAAACATTCAAAAACTCAGTGTCAACCATTTTTTAATCAGCCCCTTATTGCAAGCTTAGTAATGCCCTTCTATAGCTCTTAGGATTACTGCTTACCCTCATGGGGATACTGTCAGCCTTTCTGAAATACACAGTCTCTGCAGAAAAAATGACTGAACATACCTCACTGCTATATAGCATGAAAACGTTCCTCACACTGAAGTTTCCTGCACTCCTCAGCCTCTGTGGGAACTGTACTGGATCTTAGTGACAAATGCTAAGATCATCATCCTCCAGGCAGAAGTCTTCATCCATCTGCTGCCTGAGAGTAAATAGTACACACCGGTACCATTTAAAACAAAAAACTCTTGCTTGAAGAAATTAAAAACTAATATGTTATCACCTCTTTCACTTTACCATTCCTAGTACTTAGAGTAGGCAAAGAGACTGACTGGGGGTGGAGCTAAGGGAGGAGATATATAGACAGCTCTGCTGTGGTGCTCTTTGCCACTTCCTGTTAGCAGGAGGATAATATCCCACAAGTAAAGGATGAATTCGTGGACTCGTCGTACCTTATAGCAGAAATAATAACTTATTCTGCTATTAAAGTGCTGATATTAAGTAAATGTTAAACCCTTATAAACAGTATATATACATGGTATAGCAAATATTATTTATTACAAAACGTTTTTATGTTTCCAATAATTGCTTGCAAACACATTAAAGTTTTTTTTTTTAAATTCATTTTAGAAATAAATTTAAAAAGTTGTTTAACATTGAGTGCTCTAACTCAATGTTTCTCAACCCCGGTCCTTGTGTACCCTCAACAGGCCAAGTTTTTATTAAAGCTGAACCAGTGCACAAGTGAAATAATCAGCTGATGGGCGAGAGCAGGTTAGTAACCATGGTTACTGATCAGCTGATTCATCTGTGCACTGGTTCAGCTGGCCTGTTGGGGGTACTTGAGGACAGCTGTTGAAAAACACTGATCTAACTGAACCATGGAAGAACATTTTTGGGTTTTATGTCCCTTTAAGTAAAATCTGTTTAAGGTGAAACTAACAAGAAAAGAACATGATTCTGTGCATCTGGATCCTGTGACTCACTGGACAAAACAAGGTATATAGAGAAATACAGCTAGTTATGTTATCACTGTGCGCAATAAAGACAAAACAAGGTATATAGAGAAATACAGCTAGTTATTTTATCACTGTGCACAATAAAGACAAAACAAGGTATATAGAGAAATACATACTAGTTACGTTATCACTGTGCGCAATAAACACAAAGCAAGGTATATAGAGAAATACTGCTAGTTATGTTATCACTGTGCGCAATAAAGACAAAACAAGGTATATAGAGAAATGCTGCTAGTTATGTTATCACTGTGCGCAATAAAGACAAAACAAGGTATATAGAGAAATACAGCTAGTTATGTTATCACTGTGCAATAAAGACAAAACAAGGTATATAGAGAAATACTGCTAGTTATGTTATCAGTGTGTGCAATAAAGACAAAACAAGGTATATAGAGAAATACTGCTAGTTATGTTATCACTGTGCAATAAAGACAAAACAAGGTATATAGAGAAATACTGCTAGTTATGTTATCACTGTGCAATAAAGACAAAACAAGGTATATAGAGAAATACTGCTAGTTATGTTATCACTGTGTGCAATAAAGACAAAACAAGGTATATAGAGAAATACTGCTAGTTATGTTATCAGTGTGTGCAATAAAGACAAAACAAGGTATATAGAGAAATACTGCTAGTTATGTTATCACTGTGCGCAATAAACACAAAGCAAGGTATATAGAGAAATACTGCTAGTTATGTTATCACTGTGCAATAAAGACAAAACAAGGTATATAGAGAAATACTGCTAGTTATGTTATCACTGTGCGCAATAAAGACAAAACAAGGTATATAGAGAAATACTGCTAGTTATGTTATCACTGTGTGCAATAAAGACAAAACAAGGTATATAGAGAAATACTGCTAGTTATGTTATCAGTGTGCGCAATAAAGACAAAACAAGGTATATAGAGAAATACAGCTATTTATGTTATCACTGTGCGCAATAAAGACAAAACAAGGTATATAGAGAAATACTGCTAGTTATGTTATCACTGTGTGCAATAAAGACAAAACAAGGTATATAGAGAAATACTGCTAGTTATGTTATCACTGTGTGCAATAAAGACAAAACAAGGTATATAGAGAAATACTGCTAGTTATGTTATCAGTGTGTGCAATAAAGACAAAACAAGGTATATAGAGAAATACTGCTAGTTATGTTATCACTGTGCAATAAAGACAAAACAAGGTATATAGAGAAATACTGCTAGTTATGTTATCACTGTGCAATAAAGACAAAACAAGGTATATAGAGAAATACTGCTAGTTATGTTATCAGTGTGTGCAATAAAGACAAAACAAGGTATATAGAGAAATACTGCTAGTTATGTTATCAGTGTGTGCAATAAAGACAAAACAAGGTATATAGAGAAATACTGCTAGTTATGTTATCACTGTGTGCAATAAAGACAAAACAAGGTATATAGAGAAATACTGCTAGTTATGTTATCACTGTGCAATAAAGACAAAACAAGGTATATAGAGAAATACTGCTAGTTATGTTATCACTGTGCGCAATAAACACAAAACAAGGTATATAGAGAAATACTGCTAGTTATGTTATCACTGTGCGCAATAAACACAAAGCAAGGTATATAGAGAAATACTGCTAGTTATGTTATCACTGTGCGCAATAAACACAAAACAAGGTATATAGAGAAATACTGCTAGTTATGTTATCACTGTGCGCAATAAACACAAAGCAAGGTATATAGAGAAATACATACTAGTTATGTTATCACTGTGCAATAAAGACAAAACAAGGTATATAGAGAAATACTGCTAGTTATGTTATCACTGTGCGCAATAAACACAAAGCAAGGTATATAGAGAAATACTGCTAGTTATGTTATCACTCTGTGCAATAAAGACAAAACAAGGTATATAGAGAAATACAGCTAGTTATGTTATCACTGTGCGCAATAAAGACAAAACAAGGTATATAGAGAAATACTGCTAGTTATGTTATCACTGTGTGCAATAAAGACAAAACAAGGTATATAGAGAAATACTGCTAGTTATGTTATCACTGTGCAATAAAGACAAAACAAGGTATATAGAGAAATACAGCTAGTTATGTTATCACTGTGTGCAATAAAGACAAAACAAGGTATATAGAGAAATACTGCTAGTTATGTTATCACTGTGTGCAATAAAGACAAAACAAGGTATATAGAGAAATACTGCTAGTTATGTTATCACTGTGCACAATAAAGACAAAACAAGGTATATAGAGAAATACTGCTAGTTATGTTATCACTGTGCAATAAAGACAAAACAAGGTATATAGAGAAATACTGCTAGTTATGTTATCACTGTGCGCAATAAACACAAAGCAAGGTATATAGAGAAATACATACTAGTTATGTTATCACTGTGCAATAAAGACAAAACAAGGTATATAGAGAAATACTGCTAGTTATGTTATCACTGTGCGCAATAAACACAAAGCAAGGTATATAGAGAAATACTGCTAGTTATGTTATCACTGTGTGCAATAAAGACAAAACAAGGTATATAGAGAAATACAGCTAGTTATGTTATCACTGTGCGCAATAAAGACAAAACAAGGTATATAGAGAAATACTGCTAGTTATGTTATCACTGTGTGCAATAAAGACAAAACAAGGTATATAGAGAAATACTGCTAGTTATGTTATCACTGTGCAATAAAGACAAAACAAGGTATATAGAGAAATACAGCTAGTTATGTTATCACTGTGTGCAATAAAGACAAAACAAGGTATATAGAGAAATACTGCTAGTTATGTTATCACTGTGTGCAATAAAGACAAAACAAGGTATATAGAGAAATACTGCTAGTTATGTTATCACTGTGCACAATAAAGACAAAACAAGGTATATAGAGAAATACTGCTAGTTATGTTATCACTGTGCAATAAAGACAAAACAAGGTATATAGAGAAATACTGCTAGTTATGTTATCACTGTGCGCAATAAAGACAAAACAAGGTATATAGAGAAATACTGCTAGTTATGTTATCACTGTGTGCAATAAAGACAAAACAAGGTATATAGAGAAATACTGCTAGTTATGTTATCAGTGTGTGCAATAAAGACAAAACAAGGTATATAGAGAAATACTGCTAGTTATGTTATCACTGTGCGCAATAAAGACAAAACAAGGTATATAGAGAAATACTGCTAGTTATGTTATCACTGCGCAATAAAGACAAAACAAGGTATATAGAGAAATACTGCTAGTTATGTTATCACTGTGTGCAATAAAGACAAAACAAGGTATATAGAGAAATACTGCTAGTTATGTTATCAGTGTGTGCAATAAAGACAAAACAAGGTATATAGAGAAATACTGCTAGTTATGTTATCAGTGTGTGCAATAAAGACAAAACAAGGTATATAGAGAAATACTGCTAGTTATGTTATCGCTGTGCGCAATAAAGACAAAACAAGGTATATAGAGAAATACTGCTAGTTATGTTATCACTGTGTGTGCAATAAAGACAAAACAAGGTATATAGAGAAATACTGCTAGTTATGTTATCAGTGTGTGCAATAAAGACAAAACAAGGTATATAGAGAAATACTGCTAGTTATGTTATCAGTGTGTGCAATAAAGACAAAACAAGGTATATAGAGAAATACTGCTAGTTATGTTATCGCTGTGCGCAATAAAGACAAAACAAGGTATATAGAGAAATACTGCTAGTTATGTTATCAGTGTGTGCAATAAAGACAAAACAAGGTATATAGAGAAATACTGCTAGTTATGTTATCACTGTGCGCAATAAACACAAAACAAGGTATATAGAGAAATACAGATAGTTATGCTATCACTGTGCAATAAAGACAAAACAAGGTATATAGAGAAATACAGCTAGTTATGTTATCACTGTGCAATAAAGACAAAACAAGGTATATAGAGAAATACAGCTAGTTATGTTATCACTGTGCGCAATAAACACAAAGCAAGGTATATAGAGAAATACTGCTAGTTATGTTATCAGTGTGTGCAATAAAGACAAAACAAGGTATATAGAGAAATACTGCTAGCTATGTTATCAGTGTGTGCAATAAAGACAAAACAAGGTATATAGAGAAATACTGCTAGTTATGTTATCAGTGTGTGCAATAAAGACAAAACAAGGTATATAGAGAAATACAGCTAGTTATGTTATCACTGTGCGCAATAAACACAAAGCAAGGTATATAGAGAAATATTGCTAGTTATGTTATCACTGTGTGCAATAAAGACAAAACAAGGTATATAGAGAAATACTGCTAGTTATGTTATCACTGTGCAATAAAGACAAAACAAGGTATATAGAGAAATACTGCTAGTTATGTTATCACTGTGTGCAATAAAGACAAAACAAGGTATATAGAGAAATACTGCTAGTTATGTTATCACTGTGCAATAAAGACAAAACAAGGTATATAGAGAAATACTGCTAGTTATGTTATCACTGTGCAATAAAGACAAAACAAGGTATATAGAGAAATACTGCTAGTTATGTTATCACTGTGCGCAATAAACACAAAACAAGGTATATAGAGAAATACATACTAGTTATGTTATCACTGTGTGCAATAAAGACAAAACAAGGTATATAGAGAAATACAGCTAGTTATTTTATCACTGTGCACAATAAAGACAAAACAAGGTATATAGAGAAATACTGCTAGTTATGTTATCACTGTGTGCAATAAAGACAAAACAAGGTATATAGAGAAATACAGCTAGTTATGTTATCACTGTGCAATAAAGACAAAACAAGGTATATAGAGAAATACTGCTAGTTATGTTATCACTGTGTGCAATAAAGTCAAACAAAGTATATAGAGAAATACTGCTAGTTATGTTATCACTGTGCGCAATAAAGACAAAACAAGGTATATAGAGAAATACAGCTAGTTATGTTATCACTGTGTGCAATAAAGACAAAACAAGGTATATAGAGAAATACTGCTAGTTATGTTATCACTGTGCACAATAAAGACAAAACAAGGTATATAGAGAAATACTGCTAGTTATGTTATCACTGCGCAATAAAGACAAAACAAGGTATATAGAGAAATACAGCTAGTTATTTTATCACTGTGCACAATAAAGACAAAACAAGGTATATAGAGAAATACAGCTAGTTATGTTATCACTGTGCAATAAAGACAAAACAAGGTATATAGAGAAATACTGCTAGTTATGTTATCACTGTGTGCAATAAAGTTAAACAAAGTATATAGAGAAATACTGCTAGTTATGTTATCACTGTGCGCAATAAAGACAAAACAAGGTATATAGAGAAATACTGCTAGTTATGTTATCACTGTGCGCAATAAACACAAAGCAAGGTATATAGAGAAATACTGCTAGTTATGTTATCACTGTGCGCAATAAAGACAAAACAAGGTATATAGAGAAATACTGCTAGTTATGTTATCAGTGTGTGCAATAAAGACAAAACAAGGTATATAGAGAAATACTGCTAGTTATGTTATCACTGTGCGCAATAAAGACAAAAGCAAGGTATATAGAGAAATACTGCTAGTTATGTTATCACTGTGCAATAAAGACAAAACAAGGTATATAGAGAAATACTGCTAGTTATGTTATCACTGTGCGCAATAAAGACAAAAGCAAGGTATATAGAGAAATACTGCTAGTTATGTTATCACTCTGTGCAATAAAGACAAAACAAGGTATATAGAGAAATACTGCTAGTTATGTTATCACTGTGCGCAATAAAGACAAAACAAGGTATATAGAGAAATACTGCTAGTTATGTTATCACTGTGTGCAATAAAGACAAAACAAGGTATATAGAGAAATACTGCTAGTTATGTTATCACTGTGCAATAAAGACAAAACAAGGTATATAGAGAAATACAGCTAGTTATGTTATCACTGTGTGCAATAAAGACAAAACAAGGTATATAGAGAAATACTGCTAGTTATGTTATCACTGTGTGCAATAAAGACAAAACAAGGTATATAGAGAAATACTGCTAGTTATGTTATCACTGTGCACAATAAAGACAAAACAAGGTATATAGAGAAATACTGCTAGTTATGTTATCACTGTGCAATAAAGACAAAACAAGGTATATAGAGAAATACTGCTAGTTATGTTATCACTGTGCGCAATAAACACAAAGCAAGGTATATAGAGAAATACATACTAGTTATGTTATCACTGTGCAATAAAGACAAAACAAGGTATATAGAGAAATACTGCTAGTTATGTTATCACTGTGCGCAATAAACACAAAGCAAGGTATATAGAGAAATACTGCTAGTTATGTTATCACTGTGTGCAATAAAGACAAAACAAGGTATATAGAGAAATACAGCTAGTTATGTTATCACTGTGCGCAATAAAGACAAAACAAGGTATATAGAGAAATACTGCTAGTTATGTTATCACTGTGTGCAATAAAGACAAAACAAGGTATATAGAGAAATACTGCTAGTTATGTTATCACTGTGCAATAAAGACAAAACAAGGTATATAGAGAAATACAGCTAGTTATGTTATCACTGTGTGCAATAAAGACAAAACAAGGTATATAGAGAAATACTGCTAGTTATGTTATCACTGTGTGCAATAAAGACAAAACAAGGTATATAGAGAAATACTGCTAGTTATGTTATCACTGTGCACAATAAAGACAAAACAAGGTATATAGAGAAATACTGCTAGTTATGTTATCACTGTGCAATAAAGACAAAACAAGGTATATAGAGAAATACTGCTAGTTATGTTATCACTGTGCGCAATAAAGACAAAACAAGGTATATAGAGAAATACTGCTAGTTATGTTATCACTGTGTGCAATAAAGACAAAACAAGGTATATAGAGAAATACTGCTAGTTATGTTATCAGTGTGTGCAATAAAGACAAAACAAGGTATATAGAGAAATACTGCTAGTTATGTTATCACTGTGCGCAATAAAGACAAAACAAGGTATATAGAGAAATACTGCTAGTTATGTTATCACTGCGCAATAAAGACAAAACAAGGTATATAGAGAAATACTGCTAGTTATGTTATCACTGTGTGCAATAAAGACAAAACAAGGTATATAGAGAAATACTGCTAGTTATGTTATCAGTGTGTGCAATAAAGACAAAACAAGGTATATAGAGAAATACTGCTAGTTATGTTATCAGTGTGTGCAATAAAGACAAAACAAGGTATATAGAGAAATACTGCTAGTTATGTTATCGCTGTGCGCAATAAAGACAAAACAAGGTATATAGAGAAATACTGCTAGTTATGTTATCACTGTGTGTGCAATAAAGACAAAACAAGGTATATAGAGAAATACTGCTAGTTATGTTATCAGTGTGTGCAATAAAGACAAAACAAGGTATATAGAGAAATACTGCTAGTTATGTTATCAGTGTGTGCAATAAAGACAAAACAAGGTATATAGAGAAATACTGCTAGTTATGTTATCGCTGTGCGCAATAAAGACAAAACAAGGTATATAGAGAAATACTGCTAGTTATGTTATCAGTGTGTGCAATAAAGACAAAACAAGGTATATAGAGAAATACTGCTAGTTATGTTATCACTGTGCGCAATAAACACAAAACAAGGTATATAGAGAAATACAGATAGTTATGCTATCACTGTGCAATAAAGACAAAACAAGGTATATAGAGAAATACAGCTAGTTATGTTATCACTGTGCAATAAAGACAAAACAAGGTATATAGAGAAATACAGCTAGTTATGTTATCACTGTGCGCAATAAACACAAAGCAAGGTATATAGAGAAATACTGCTAGTTATGTTATCAGTGTGTGCAATAAAGACAAAACAAGGTATATAGAGAAATACTGCTAGCTATGTTATCAGTGTGTGCAATAAAGACAAAACAAGGTATATAGAGAAATACTGCTAGTTATGTTATCAGTGTGTGCAATAAAGACAAAACAAGGTATATAGAGAAATACAGCTAGTTATGTTATCACTGTGCGCAATAAACACAAAGCAAGGTATATAGAGAAATATTGCTAGTTATGTTATCACTGTGTGCAATAAAGACAAAACAAGGTATATAGAGAAATACTGCTAGTTATGTTATCACTGTGCAATAAAGACAAAACAAGGTATATAGAGAAATACTGCTAGTTATGTTATCACTGTGTGCAATAAAGACAAAACAAGGTATATAGAGAAATACTGCTAGTTATGTTATCACTGTGCAATAAAGACAAAACAAGGTATATAGAGAAATACTGCTAGTTATGTTATCACTGTGCAATAAAGACAAAACAAGGTATATAGAGAAATACTGCTAGTTATGTTATCACTGTGCGCAATAAACACAAAACAAGGTATATAGAGAAATACATACTAGTTATGTTATCACTGTGTGCAATAAAGACAAAACAAGGTATATAGAGAAATACAGCTAGTTATTTTATCACTGTGCACAATAAAGACAAAACAAGGTATATAGAGAAATACTGCTAGTTATGTTATCACTGTGTGCAATAAAGACAAAACAAGGTATATAGAGAAATACAGCTAGTTATGTTATCACTGTGCAATAAAGACAAAACAAGGTATATAGAGAAATACTGCTAGTTATGTTATCACTGTGTGCAATAAAGTCAAACAAAGTATATAGAGAAATACTGCTAGTTATGTTATCACTGTGCGCAATAAAGACAAAACAAGGTATATAGAGAAATACAGCTAGTTATGTTATCACTGTGTGCAATAAAGACAAAACAAGGTATATAGAGAAATACTGCTAGTTATGTTATCACTGTGCACAATAAAGACAAAACAAGGTATATAGAGAAATACTGCTAGTTATGTTATCACTGCGCAATAAAGACAAAACAAGGTATATAGAGAAATACAGCTAGTTATTTTATCACTGTGCACAATAAAGACAAAACAAGGTATATAGAGAAATACAGCTAGTTATGTTATCACTGTGCAATAAAGACAAAACAAGGTATATAGAGAAATACTGCTAGTTATGTTATCACTGTGTGCAATAAAGTTAAACAAAGTATATAGAGAAATACTGCTAGTTATGTTATCACTGTGCGCAATAAAGACAAAACAAGGTATATAGAGAAATACTGCTAGTTATGTTATCACTGTGCGCAATAAACACAAAGCAAGGTATATAGAGAAATACTGCTAGTTATGTTATCACTGTGCGCAATAAAGACAAAACAAGGTATATAGAGAAATACTGCTAGTTATGTTATCAGTGTGTGCAATAAAGACAAAACAAGGTATATAGAGAAATACTGCTAGTTATGTTATCAGTGTGTGCAATAAAGACAAAACAAGGTATATAGAGAAATACTGCTAGTTATGTTATCAGTGTGTGCAATAAAGACAAAACAAGGTATATAGAGAAATGCTGCTAGTTATGTTATCACTGTGTGCAATAAAGACAAAACAAGGTATATAGAGAAATACTGCTAGTTATGTTATCACTGTGTGCAATAAAGACAAAACAAGGTATATAGAGAAATACTGCTAGTTATGTTATCACTGTGCAATAAAGACAAAACAAGGTATATAGAGAAATGCTGCTAGTTATGTTATCACTGTGTGCAATAAAGACAAAACAAGGTATATAGAGAAATACTGCTAGTTATGTTATCACTGTGTGCAATAAAGACAAAACAAGGTATATAGAGAAATACTGCTAGTTATGTTATCAGTGTGTGCAATAAAGACAAAACAAGGTATATAGAGAAATACTGCTAGTTATGTTATCACTGTGCAATAAAGACAAAACAAGGTATATAGAGAAATGCTGCTAGTTATGTTATCACTGTGTGCAATAAAGACAAAACAAGGTATATAGAGAAATACTGCTAGTTATGTTATCACTGTGTGCAATAAAGACAAAACAAGGTATATAGAGAAATACTGCTAGTTATGTTATCACTGTGCAATAAAGACAAAACAAGGTATATAGAGAAATGCTGCTAGTTATGTTATCACTGTGTGCAATAAAGACAAAACAAGGTATATAGAGAAATACTGCTAGTTATGTTATCACTGTGTGCAATAAAGACAAAACAAGGTATATAGAGAAATACTGCTAGTTATGTTATCAGTGTGTGCAATAAAGACAAAACAAGGTATATAGAGAAATACTGCTAGTTATGTTATCACTGTGCAATAAAGACAAAACAAGGTATATAGAGAAATACTGCTAGTTATGTTATCACTGTGTGCAATAAAGACAAAACAAGGTATATAGAGAAAAACTGCTAGTTATGTTATCACTGTGCGCAATAAAGACAAAACAAGGTATATAGAGAAATACTGCTAGTTATGTTATCACTGTGCGCAATAAAGACAAAACAAGGTATATAGAGAAATACTGCTAGTTATGTTATCACTGTGCGCAATAAAGTCAAACAAAGTATATAGAGAAATACTGCTAGTTATGTTATCACTGTGCGCAATAAAGACAAAACAAGGTATATAGAGAAATACTGCTAGTTATGTTATCACTGTGCGCAATAAACACAAAGCAAGGTATATAGAGAAATACTGCTAGTTATGTTATCACTGTGCGCAATAAAGACAAAACAAGGTATATAGAGAAATACTGCTAGTTATGTTATCAGTGTGTGCAATAAAGACAAAACAAGGTATATAGAGAAATACTGCTAGTTATGTTATCAGTGTGTGCAATAAAGACAAAACAAGGTATATAGAGAAATACTGCTAGTTATGTTATCACTGTGTGCAATAAAGACAAAACAAGGTATATAGAGAAATACTGCTAGTTATGTTATCACTGTGCAATAAAGACAAAACAAGGTATATAGAGAAATGCTGCTAGTTATGTTATCACTGTGTGCAATAAAGACAAAACAAGGTATATAGAGAAATACTGCTAGTTATGTTATCACTGTGTGCAATAAAGACAAAACAAGGTATATAGAGAAATACTGCTAGTTATGTTATCAGTGTGTGCAATAAAGACAAAACAAGGTATATAGAGAAATACTGCTAGTTATGTTATCACTGTGCAATAAAGACAAAACAAGGTATATAGAGAAATACTGCTAGTTATGTTATCAGTGTGTGCAATAAAGACAAAACAAGGTATATAGAGAAATACTGCTAGTTATGTTATCACTGTGCGCAATAAAGACAAAACAAGGTATATAGAGAAATACTGCTAGTTATGTTATCACTGTGCGCAATAAAGACAAAACAAGGTATATAGAGAAATACTGCTAGTTATGTTATCACTGTGCGCAATAAAGACAAAACAAGGTATATAGAGAAATACTGCTAGTTATGTTATCACTGTGTGCAATAAAGACAAAACAAGGTATATAGAGAAATACAACTAGTTATGTTATCACTGTGCGCAATATAGACAAAACAAGGTATATAGAGAAATACAGATAGTTATGTTATCACTGTGTGCAATAAAGACAAAACAAGGTATATAGAGAAATACAGCTAGTTATGTTATCACTGTGCAATAAAGACAAAACAAGGTATATAGAGAAATACTGCTAGTTATGTTATCACTGTGTGCAATAAAGACAAAACAAGGTATATAGAGAAATACTGCTAGTTATGTTATCACTGTGCGCAATAAAGACAAAACAAGGTATATAGAGAAATACTGCTAGTTATGTTATCACTGTGCGCAATAAAGACAAAACAAGGTATATAGAGAAATACTGCTAGTTATGTTATCAGTGTGTGCAATAAAGACAAAACAAGGTATATAGAGAAATACTGCTAGTTATGTTATCGCTGTGCAATAAAGACAAAACAAGGTATATAGAGAAATACTGCTAGTTATGTTATCAGTGTGTGCAATAAAGACAAAACAAGGTATATAGAGAAATGCTGCTAGTTATGTTATCACTGTGTGCAATAAAGACAAAACAAGGTATATAGAGAAATACTGCTAGTTATGTTATCACTGTGTGCAATAAAGACAAAACAAGGTATATAGAGAAATACTGCTAGTTATGTTATCAGTGTGTGCAATAAAGACAAAACAAGGTATATAGAGAAATACTGCTAGTTATGTTATCACTGTGCAATAAAGACAAAACAAGGTATATAGAGAAATACTGCTAGTTATGTTATCACTGTGTGCAATAAAGACAAAACAAGGTATATAGAGAAATACTGCTAGTTATGTTATCACTGTGCGCAATAAAGACAAAACAAGGTATATAGAGAAATACTGCTAGTTATGTTATCACTGTGCGCAATAAAGACAAAACAAGGTATATAGAGAAATACTGCTAGTTATGTTATCACTGTGCGCAATAAAGACAAAACAAGGTATATAGAGAAATACTGCTAGTTATGTTATCACTGTGTGCAATAAAGACAAAACAAGGTATATAGAGAAATACAACTAGTTATGTTATCACTGTGCGCAATATAGACAAAACAAGGTATATAGAGAAATACAGATAGTTATGTTATCACTGTGTGCAATAAAGACAAAACAAGGTATATAGAGAAATACAGCTAGTTATGTTATCACTGTGCGCAATAAACACAAAACAAGGTATATAGAGAAATACAGATAGTTATGTTATCACTGTGTGCAATAAAGACAAAACAAGGTATATAGAGAAATACTGCTATTTATGTTATCACTGTGCGCAATAAAGACAAAACAAGGTATATAGAGAAATACTGCTAGTTATGGTGCATTTTCTATACGCAGTCATTAGTAAAAATAGCAAAACACTAAAAATAGAAATGATCAGGAGACGAGATAGTTGTAGTAGATCTGAGTTCTACTGCAAATGTCCTGGGTTTGGAGCCCCCCGCAACTAAATAAAGTTATTAACCCCTAAACCGCCGCTCCTAGACCCCACCGCAACTCTTATAAATGTATTAACCCCTAAACCGCCGCTCCCGGACACCGCCGCCACCTACATTATACCTATTAATCCCTATCCTGCCCCCCCTATACCGCCGCCACCTATAATAAAGTTATTAACCCCTATCCTGCGGATCCCGGACCTCGCCGCAACTAAATAAATAGTTTAACCCCTAAACCGCCGCTCCCGGACCCCGCCGCAACCTATATTAAACTTATTAACCCCTAATCTGCCCCCCCTACACCGTCACCACCTATAATACATTTATTAACCCCTATTCTGCCCCCCCCTACACCGCCGCCACTGTAATAAAATTATTAACCCCTAAACCTAAGTCTAACACTAACCCTAACACCCCCCTAACTTAAATATTAATTAAATAAATCTAAATAATATTTCTCTTATTAACTAAATTAATCCTATTTAAAAATAAATACTTACCTTTAAAATTAACCATAATATAGCTACAATATAAATAATAATTACATTGTAGCTATTTTAGGATTTATATTTATTTTACAGGTAACTTTGTATTTATTTTAACTAGGTACAATAGCTATTAAATAGTTATTAACTATTTAATAACTACCTAGCTAAAAGAAATACAAAATTACAAGTAAAATAAATCCTAACCTAAGTTACAATTAAACCTAACACTACACTATCATTAAATAAATTAAATACAAATACATACAAATAAATACACTAACTAAAGTACAAAAAATAAAAAAAAGAACTAAGTTACAAAAAATAAAAAAATAATTTACAAACATTATAAAAATATTACAACAATTTTAAGCTAATTACACCTACTCTAAGCCCCCTAATAAAATAACAAAGCCCCCCAAAATAAAAAAATTCCCTACCCTATTCTACATTTAAAAGATACCAGCTCTATTACCTTACCAGCCCTTAAAAGGGCCTTTTGCGGGGCATGCCCAAAAGAAAACTGCTCTTTTGCCTGTAAAATAAAAATACAACCCCCCCCAACATTAAAACCCACCACCCACACACCCCTGTTCTGATCAGCCAATAGAATGCGAGCTCAATCTGATTGGCTGATTGGATCAGCCAATCGGATTGAACTTGAATCTGATTGGCTGATTCCATCAGCCAATCAGATTATTCCTACCTTAATTCCGATTGGCTGATAGAATCCTATCAGCCAATCAGAATTCGAGGGACACCATCTTGGATGACGTCCCTTAAAGGAACCTTCATTCGTCGGGAGTTCGTCATGGAGGAAGGATGTTCCGCATCGGCGGGATGAAGATGGAGCCGGAAGAAAGAAGATTGAAGATGCCGCTTGATAGAAGACTTCAGCCGGATGGAAGACCTCTTCAGCCCCCGCTTGAATGAAGACTTCAGCCGGATGATGGACCTCTTCAGCCCCCGCTTGGATGAAGACTTCAGCCGGATGATGGACCTCTTTAACCCCCGCTTGGATGAAGACTTCAGCCGGATGATGGACCTCTTCAGCCCCCGCTTGGATGAAGACATCGCCCGGATTGGATGAAGAATTCGGCTCGGCTGAGTGAAGACGACTCAAGGTAGGAAGATCTTCAGGGGGGTAGTGTTAGGTTTTTTTAAGGGGGGTTTGGGTGGGTTGTATTTTTATTTTACAGGCAAAAGAGCTGATTTCTTTGGGGCATGCCCCGCTAAAGGCCCTTTTAAGGGCTGGTAAGGTAATAGAGCTGGTATCTTTTAAATGTAGAATAGGGTAGGGAATTTTTTTATTTTAGGGGGCTTTGTTATTTTATTAGGGGGCTTAGAGTAGGTGTAATTAGCTTAAAATTGTTGTAATATTTTTATAATGTTTGTAAATTATTTTTTTATTTTTTGTAACTTAGTTCTTTTTTTATTTTTTGTACTTTAGTTAGTGTATTTATTTGTATTTATTTGTAGGTATTTGTATTTAATTTATTTAATGATAGTGCAGTGTTAGGTTTAATTGTAACTTAGGTTAGGATTTATTTTACTTGTAATTTTGTATTTCTTTTAGCTAGGTAGTTATTAAATAGTTAATAACTATTTAATAGCTATTGTACCTAGTTAAAATAAATACAAAGTTACCTGTAAAATAAATATAAATCCTAAAATAGCTACAATGTAATTATTAATTACATTGTAGCTATCTTAGGGTTTATTTTACAGGTAAGTATTTAGTTTTAAATAGGATTCATTTATTTAATGATAGTGTAGTGTTAGGTGTAATTGTAACTTAGGTTAGTTTTTATTTTACAGGTTAATTTATCTTTATTTTAGCAAGGTATCTATTAAATAGTTCATAACTATTTAATAGCTATTCTACCTAGTTAAAAACATAATTTATGCTTACCTGATAAATTTATTTCTCTTGTGGTGTATCCAGTCCACGGATCATCCATTACTTGTGGGATATTCTCCTTCCCAACAGGAAGTTGCAAGAGGATCACCCACAGCAGAGCTGCTATATAGCTCCTCCCCTAACTGCCATATCCAGTCATTCGACCGAAACTAGCCGAGAAAGGAGAAACCATAGGGTGCAGTGGTGACTGTAGTTTAAAATTTAGACCTGCCTTAAAAGGACAGGGCGGGCCGTGGACTGGATACACCACAAGAGAAATAAATTTATCAGGTAAGCATAAATTATGTTTTCTCTTGTTAGGTGTATCCAGTCCACGGATCATCCATTACTTGTGGGATACCAATACCAAAGCTAAAGTACACGGATGAAGGGAGGGACAAGGCAGGTACTTAAACAGAAGGGACCACTGCCTGTAGAAGCTTTCTCCCAAAAATAGCCTCCGAAGAAGCAAAAGTATCAAATTTGTAAAATTTTGAAGAGGTATGAAGCGAAGACCAAGTCGCCGCTTTGCAAATCTGTTCAACAGAAGCCTCATTTTTAAAGGCCCAGGTGGAAGCCACAGCTCTAGTAGAATGAGCTGTAATCCTTTCAGGGGGATGCTGTCCAGCAGTCTCATAGGCTAAGCGTATTACGCTCCGAAGCCAAAAAGTAAGAGAGGTTGCCGAAGCCTTTTGACCTCTCCTCTGTCCAGAGTAAACAACAAACAGGGAAGATGTTTGACGAAAATCTTTCGTCACTTGTAAGTAAAACTTTAAAGCACGGACTACGTCCAAATTATGTAAAAGACGTTCCTTCTTTGAAGAAGGATTAGGACACAATGAAGGAACAACAATCTCTTGATTGATATTCTTGTTGGAAACTACCTTAGGTAAAAACCCAGGTTTTGTACGCAGAACTACTTTATCTGTATGGAAAATCAGATAAGGAGAATCACATTGTAAAGCTGATAACTCAGAGACTCTACGAGCCGAGGAAATAGCCATCAAAAACAGAACTTTCCAAGATAAAAGTTTAATATCAATGGAATGAAGGGGTTCAAACGGAACTCCTTGAAGAACCTTAAGAACCAAGTTTAAGCTCCATGGAGGAGCAACAGGTTTAAATACAGGCTTAATTCTAACCAAAGCCTGACAAAATGCCTGGACGTCTGGAACCTCTGCCAGACGCTTGTGCAAAAGGATAGACAGAGCAGAAATCTGTCCCTTTAAAGAACTAGCTGATAATCCTTTATCCAAACCCTCTTGGAGAAAGGACAATATCCTAGGAATCCTAACCTTACTCCATGAGTAATTCTTGGAGTCACACCGATGAAGATATTTGCGCCATATCTTATGGTAGATTTTCCTGGTTACAGGCTTTCGTGCCTATATTAAGGTATCAATGACTGACTCGGAGAAGCCACGCCTTGATAAAATCAAGCGTTCAATCTCCAGGCAGTCAGTCTCAGAGAAATTAGATTTGGATGATTGAAAGGACCTTGTAGTAGAAGGTCTTGTCTCAGAGGCAGAGGCCAAGGTGGAAAGGATGACATGTCCACCAGGTCTGCATACCAGGTCCTGCGTGGCCACGCAGGCGCGATCAAGATCACCGATGCTCTCTCCTGTTTGATTTTGGCAATCAGTCGAGGGAGCAGAGGAAATGGTGGAAACACATAAGCCAGGTTGAAGAACCATGGTGCTGCTAGAGCATCTATCAGCGTCGCTTCTGGGTCCCTGGACCTGGATCCGTAACAAGGAAGCTTGGCGTTCTGGTGAGACGCCATGAGATCCAATTCTGGTGTGCCCCAACGATGAACCAATTGAGCAAACACCTCCGGATGGAGTTCCCACTCCCCCGGATGAAAAGTCTGACGACTTACAAAATCCGCCTCCCAGTTCTCTACACCTGGGATATGGATCGCTGATAGATGGCAAGAGTGAGTCTCTACCCAGCGAATTATCTTGGAGACTTCTAACATCGCTAGGGAGCTCCTGGTCCCCCCTTGATGGTTGATGTAAGCCACAGTCGTGATGTTGTCCGACTGAAATCTGATGAACCTCAGGGTTGCTAACTGAGGCCAAGCTAGAAGAGCATTGATTATTGCTCTTAACTCCAGAATATTTATTGGGAGGAGTTTCTCCTTCTGAGTCCACGATCCCTGAGCCTTCAGGGAATTCCAGACTGCACCCCAACCTAGAAGGCTGGCATCTGTTGCTACAATTGTCCAAACTGGCCTGCGAAAGGTCATACCTTTGGACAGATGGACCCGAGATAGCCACCAGAGAAGAGAATCTCTGGTCTCTTGATCTAGATTTAGCAGAGGGGACAAATCTGTGTAATCCCCATTCCACTGACTGAGCATGCATAATTGCAGCGGTCTGAGATGTAGGCGCGCAAATGGCACTATGTCCATCGCCGCTACCATTAAGCCGATCACTTCCATGCACTGAGCCACCGAAGGGCGCGGAATGTAGTGAAGAACACGGCAGGAATTTAGAAGCTTTGATAACCTGGACTACGTCAGGTACATTTTCATTTCTACAGAATCTATCAGAGTTCCTAGGAAGGAAACCCTTGTGAGGGGTGATAGAGAACTCTTTCCCTCGTTCACTTTCCACCCATGCGACCTCAGAAATGCCAACACTATGTCCGTATGAGATTTGGCAATTTGGAAGTTTGACGCCTGTATCAGGATGTCGTCTAGATAAGGGGCCACTGCTATGCCCCGTGGTCTTAGGACCACCAAAAGAGACCCCAGAACCTTTGTAAAAATTCTTGGGACTGTAGCTAACCCGAAGGGAAGAGCCACAAACTGGTAATGCCTATCTAGAAAGGCAAACCTTAGGAACCGATGATGATCTTTGTGAATCGGTATGTGAAGGTAAGCATCCTTCAAATCCACTGTGGTCATGTACTGACCCTCCTGGATCATAGGTAGGATTGTCCGAATAGTTTCCATTTTGAACAATGGAACTCTGAGGAATTTGTTTAAGATCTTTCGATCCAAAATTGGTCTGAAGGTTCCCTCTTTTTTGGGAACCACAAACAGATTTGAATAAAATCCCTGTCCTTGTTCCATCTGTGGAACTGGATGGATCACTCCCATTATTAGGAGGTCTTGCACACAGCGTAAGAATGCCTCTTTCTTTATCTGGTTTACAGATAATCTCGAAAGGTGAAATCTCCCTTGTGGGGGGGAAGCTTTGAAGTCCAGAAGATATCCCTGAGATATGATCTCCAACGCCCAGGGATCCTGAACATCTCTTGCCCACGCCTGGGCGAAGAGAGAAAGTCTGCCCCCTACTAGATCCGTTGCCGGATAGGGGGCCGTTCCTTCATGCTGTCTTAGAGGCAGCAGCAGGCTTTCTGGCCTGCTTGCCTTTGCTCCAGGCCTGGTTAGATTTCCAGGCTGGCTTGGATTGCGCAAAAGTTCCCTCTTGTTTTGTAGCAGAGGAAGTTGATGCTGCACCTGCCTTGAAGTTTCGAAAGGCACGAAAATTACCTCCAGTAATGTCAGCAATAATTTCCTTCAAACCAGGCCCGAATAGGGTCTGCCCCTTGAAGGGAATGTTAAGTAATTTAGACTTTGAAGTCACGTCAGCTGACCAAGATTTAAGGCATAGCGCCCTACGCGCCTGGATAGCGAATCCAGAATTCTTAGCCGTTAGTTTAGTCAAATGAACAATGGCATCAGAAACAAAAGAATTAGCTAGCTTAAGTGTTCTAAGCTTGTCAAGTATTTCAGTCAATGGAGTAGCTGTCTGAAAGGCCTCTTCCAGAGACTCAAACAAGAACGCCGCAGCAGCAGTGACAGGAGCAATGCATGCAAGGGGCTGCAGGATAAAACCTTGCTGAATAAACATTTTCTTAAGGTAACCTTCTAATTTTTTATCCATTGGATCTGAAAAAGCACAACTGTCCTCGACAGGGATAGTGGTACGCTTTGCTAAAGTAGAAACTGCTCCCTCCACCTTAGGGACCGTCTGCCATAAGTCCCGTGTGGTGGCGTCTATTGGAAACATTTTTCTAAAAATAGGAGGGGGGAAAACGGCACACCGGGTCTGTCCCACTCCTTAGTAATAATTTCTGTAAACCTTTTAGGTATTGGAACAACGTCAGTACACACCGGCACCGCGTAGTATTTATCCAGTCTACACAATTTCTCTGGCACTGCAATTGTGTCACAGTCATTCAGAGCAGCTAAAATCTCTCCAAGCAACACCCGGAGGTTCTCAAGCTTAAATTTAAAAGTAGACATATCTGAATCAGGTTTCCCCGAGTCAGAGACGTCACCCACAGACTGAAGCTCTTCCTCAGCTTCTGCATATTGTGACGCAGTATCAGACATGGGCCTTAAAACATCTGCGCGCTCTGTATTAGTCTAACCCCAGAGCTATCGCGCTTTCCTCTGAATTCAGGCAGTCTGGCTAATACCGCTGACAGGGTATTATCCATGATTGCCGCCATGTCCTGCAAAGTAATCGCTATGGGCGTCTTTGATGTACTTGGCGCCATTTTAGTGTGAGTCCCTTGAGCGGGAGTCAAAGGGTCCGACACGTGGGGAGAGTTAGTCGGCATAACTTCCCCCTCGTCAGAATCCTCTGGTGATAATTCTTTTAAAGATAACAGCTGATCTTTATTGTTTAAAGTGAAATCAATACATTTAGTACACATTCTCCTATGGGGTTCCACCATGGCTTTTAAACATAATGAACAAGGAGTTTCCTCTATGTCAGACATGTTTATACAGACTAGCAATGAGACTAGCAAGTTTGGAAAACACTTTAAATCAAGTTAACAAGCAATATAAAAAAATGTTACTGTGCCTTTAAGAGAAACAAATTTTGCCAAAATTTGAAATAACAGTGAAAAAAGGCAGTTAAACTAACGAAATTTTTACAGTGTATGTAACAAGTTAGCAGAGCATTGCACCCACTTGCAAATGGATGATTAACCCCTTAATACAAAAAAACAGATTAACAAAACGAAAAATATGTTTTTTAAACAGTCATAACAACTGCCACAGCTCCTACTTTTGAAGCCTTTTGAGCCCTTCAGAGATGTCCTATAGCATGCAGGGGACTGCTGAGGGAAGCTGAATGTCACAGTTTGTAATTTTAACTGCACCAACTGTAACTTTTATACTATAACAGTGGAAAGTCTCAGGAAACTGTTTCTAGGCAAAAATAAAGCCAGACATGTGGAAAAAACTAGGCCCCAATAAGTTTTATCACCAAAGCATATATAAAAACGATTAAACATGCCAGCAAACGTTTTATATTGCACATTAATCAGAGTATATACCTCTGATAGCAAGCCTGATACTAGTCGCTATTAAATCACTGTATTTAGGCTTTAACTTACATTAATCCGGTATCAGCAGCATTTTCTAGCAAATTCCATCCCTAGAAAAACTTAACTGCACATACCTTATTGCAGGATACCCTGCACGCCATTCTCCCTCTAAAGTTACCTCACTCCTCAGACCTATGTGAGAATAACAGTGGATCTTAGTTACTTCTGCTAAGATCATAGGGTGTTAGGGTTAGGGTTAGACTTAGCTTTAGGGGTTAATAATTTTATTATAGGTTGCGGCGGTATAGGGGGGGCAGGATAGGGGTTAATAAAAATATTATAGGTGGCGACGGTGTAGGGGGGGCAGATTAGGGGTTAATAAGTTTAATATAGGTGGCGGCGGGGTCCGGGAGCGGCGGTTTAGGGGTTAAACTATTTATTTCGTTGCGGTGGGGTCCGGGAGCGGCAGGATAGGGGTTAATACATTTATTAGGGGTGGCGGCGGTATAGGGGGGCAGGATAGGATTTAATAGGTATTATGTAGGTGGCGGCGGGGGACGGGAACAGCGGTTTAGGGGTTAACAGATTTCTTAGAGTTGCGGCGGGGTCCGGGAGCGGAGGTTTAGGGGTTAAAATGTTATATAGGTGGCGGCGGTGTAGGGGGGGGCAGATTAGGGGTGCTTAGACTCGGGGTACATGTTAGGGTGTTAGGTGTACACACTTCCCATAGGAATGAATGGGATGTCAGGCAGCAGCGAACTTGAACTTTCGCTATGGTCTGACTCCCCTTGATTCCTATGGGATCCGCCACCTCCAGGGCGGCGGTTTGAAAACCAGGTACGCTGGGCCATAAAAGTGCCGAGCGTACCTGCTGGGATTTTGATAACTCCCAAAAGTAGTCAGATTGTGCCGAACTTGCGTTCTGAACATCTGGAGTGACGTAAGAATCGATCTGTGTCGGACTGAGTCCGGCGGATCGATGCTTACGTCACCAGATTCTACTTTTGCCGGTGTGTAGGCCTTGATAACTAAGGCGAATCAGCCTCGCCTCAAATACGCTGCGGAATTCCAGCGTATTTGAGGTTGACGGCTTGATAACTAGGGGCCATTGGGTGAAATGTATTGCTATCTAAATTGTAACTATTATTCGTATCTAAGAAAATACAAAATAATTCTAAGGCAAATACTATGTTGATATTAAAGTTTAAAGGGATATGAAACCCAAAAATGTTCTTTTGTTATTCAGACTGAGCATACAATTTACTTCTATTATCAAATTTGCTTCATTCCCATGTTATTCTTTGTTGAAGAGATACCTAGGTATGAGTTTAGAGCACTATATGGCAGGAAATAGTGCTGCCACCTAGTGCTCTTGCAAATGGATAACAGACTTGTAAAACTGCTACCATATAGTGCTTCAGACATGGATGCTTCTGAGCTTACATCCATGCTTTTCAACAAGAGATACAAAAGAACATAGACAAATTGATAATAGAAGTAAATTAGAAAACTCTTTAAACCTACATGCCCTATCTGAATCATGACAGAAAAAAAAGTGTGGTTCATGTCCCTGTAAGTTCTCAAATGAATAAACTGCTCTCACCCAAATCTCAATTTTTTAATTGAAAGTTTGGAATTTTTGGTTTTCTAAATTGTGGTCCCACAGTTGAAATTTATATTACATTAAAGGGACAGTTTACTCAAAAATGTTCTCCCCTTTAATTTGTTCCCAACGCTCCACTTTACCTGCTGGAGTGTATTAAATTGTTTACAAGTATTTCCATTAACCTTATATTGGCATTTGAATTAGTTTATTTAGCTTGTGGTGTCCCCACCCATCCTGAAATCTTTTGGCCACGAGGCCCAGCTGTATTAACACAGCAGTAGAAGAAATTACACTCACAGTGGGTTATAGAAGAGATAAGGTAATACAATGTTAATTTTCCATTGTTCTCTACAAGTATTGGTGATTGGTTTATGAACAGATATAAGATAAAGAAGCAACTATATGTACACAATGTGATAAAGTAATGAGATCTGATTATACCTACAAGCTCAACCCATTTTATTAGGTTGTGGCTTCAAAAAGTCAGCTATTTCATATACACAAATAAGCCTTAAAAAAGCAAATTTCATACATTTTATACTCTCCAGCGGGTAAAAAAAGTAATTGGAAACACATTAAGGGAAAAACTATTTTATAGTATACTGTCCCTTTAAGTTGAACTTAAAGCGATATTAAAGTACTTTAGTTTTTAAAAAGTAATGGGCCCGCCATGTTTAAACTTATTTTACCCTTTATCTCTTCCTCGTAGAACGATTAGGGATAGATTAAAAAAAACAGGCAATGTCAAACAAGGCTGGGTGGAAACCCTGTTAGATAATTACTTTAATAATCCTATGTACCACACAGTCTCTTTTTTTTGTCTGCTTTATATCTGTCCCAAGTTGTCCTCAGCCGGAGAGTTAGATAAGGGGTAAAAATAAGTTTAAACATGGTGGCAACCATTAATTTATAGAAACTCAGTGGAATTTTGAAAAACATTTTAAAATTACAGAAAAAGGGGACAAAATTAATAATAATATTGGAAAGTTTTTTTTTAACTACACTTAATTAAACATTTGCAATCTCATACTGTTTAATGCTCTTTTAAAGCTAAAATATTAAAGGGACACTAAAGTCAAAATTAATCTTTCATGATTCAGATAGAGCAGCAATTTTAAGAAACTTTCTAATTTACTCCTATTTTTAATTTTCTTCCTTTTCTTGGTACCTTTATTTGAAAAGCAAGAATGTATGCTTAGGAGTCGGCGCACTTGCTTATTGGTGGCTAAATGTAGCCACCAATCAGCAAGCGCTAGCCAGGGTGCTGAAATTGGCCATCTCCTAAGCTTTACATTCCTGCTTTTTCAAATAAAGATACCAAGAGAACAAAGAAAAATTGATAGTAGGAGTAAATTAGAAAGTTGCTTAAAATTACATGCTCTACCTGAATCATGACATTTGAAAATTGGGTTTAATAACCCTTTAAACGTTTTCCTAATTAACTGGATTTCATAAAGAAAAAATGGCAAAACACTAGCAATGAAATGAACAGACAGAAAAGTGGCCCCACTAAAAACAGGGTAGTTAATTTCCATGTACAAGACAATGGTTTGGAAATCTATAGGCCCAATAATCTAAAGTTTTTCACTCAGGCAAGATGATCTAAAAGGTCTTGTCAGTACTGCAAGGCCACTTCACAGAATTTTATAAAAGCTATTTTTAGCTTTGGATGTGAGTGAGACACACCTAGATTACAATATAATGTCTAAAAGATTAGGCCTCATTTCCCTCCAGGCCAGCGAGTTTGTGTTCATTGGACCTATTACCTAGTTAGCTCCCACCATTCATTAGAAACATCATGATCATACTCACAGTCCACTTCGTATCCACACAGACTGGGTATAAAAGTGAAGATCCTTGCTGAGGACAGAATTTACAGCTTCTTCAAAATTCAACTCTCTTCCCTCACATGAGTCCAACGCAAACAAACTGATGGATGGTTCAGCAAAGACCTAAGAGAAATGCCAAAATCATTTTCATTGATATGTACCCTCAGATAACTAGCATGCAAGTTAACATGTAAATGGATAGTACACAGTGCTCCTTTAGTAAAAATAAATATGTTAAATCAAAGTAAACATAAAAAGAAACAGATTATGTTAAAAACAGCAAACAATTTAGTTGCTTTCTTGCAAAATGAGCAGTTAGAAATTCTTACTGTACCCCCTGCCCTTAAGGAGATAAGAGAGCAGAAATCTTTTGAACGTAAGTTGCATTCTGCCTCTACTGAGCATGAGCAAAACAGACTTACTGTCTCTCTAGCATTATCGGTATAGTAAACCAGCTCAAGTTACTCTAGACGATGTATGACATCAAGCTAAATTAGCCTTCCTGTAGAGACCACAGCCACCTTGTAGGGCTGCAACAGGAAGTAATTCACAGTGCACCAATGAAGTTAAAAAAAGGAAATAAATGAGAAAATCCATTTAAAATAATGAATAATACATATTGCAATTATTTCTATAAGTATAACCCACGGCTTAGCTAATTTTTTATTACAACAATGACATAGACTGTTTAACATCCCTTTAACATTTAGAGTAAACATGTTTAGTGAACAACTTGAACACTTTATAGCTGTCCTGTAAGAAAAAAAATGAATATAGAGACCAAATAAAAACAGTGTATTGGATCCCTTAAGCAATATTATTCCTTCTCCTTGTTATGGAATAAAGAAATAAAACTGCAATCAATGTGTTTTTTAAAGATGAGAAGTGCCTTACAAATACAGTGACTGACACTATATGTTATTTTACATTTACTAAAGCATATTACAGTGGCTTCATTATGCTGTACAGCTATTGAAATACTAATTTAAAGAGACATGAAACCCCACATTTTTCTTTCATGATTTAGGTAGAACATACCATTTTAAACAAATTTCCAGTTTACTTCTATAATCATTTTTTCTTCATTCTCTTGGTATCATTTGTTGAAGGAGCAGCATGGGTGAGCCAATGACAATCGGAATATATATGAAGTTACCAGTCAGCAGCTAGAACCTAGGTTCTTTGCTGCTCCTGAGATTTCCTAGATAAATGTTTCAGCAAAGGATAACAAAAGAAGGAAGCAAATTGAATAATAGAAGTATATTGGAAAGTTGTTTAAAATTGTATGCTCTGTCTAAATCATGAATGTCTAATTATGACTTTACTGTCCCTTTAAATTCAAAAGACTGCCATCGAAAGTATGCACTTTCACTCAAACACACAACGGTTCAAAATGAGAACTTGAATTGTTTCATTTTTGAAGACTACTATTATGCAAATTTAATAGAAAGCATGTGCTCATACTCTAGTGCGATAACTCTGCTAGACCGAAGCTTTTTGTGCGCTTCGTGTTGCGCTCGTATTACAAGCTGAAAGTAAAATGTTTGCATGCAAATGTAAGCCCAACTGTGAAAAATCACACTGTGATAAGAAGCGGCCTTCAAGGGCTTAGAAATTAGCAATCAACAAAGAATACCAAGAGAACAAAGCAAACAATGATAAAAGTAAATTGGAAAGTAGTTTAAAATTGTATGCCCTACCTATATGAATCATGATTTACTTCTGACTGGACTGTCCCTTTAACTTATAATGTGATAATAACACATTAGCATCAGTAAATACTTATTTCATACATGTAAAAGAACATCGTTTAAACATGAAAATAGCTGTGTATTAAAAAACTTAAAGGAATAGTCTAGTAAAAATTAAACTTGCATGATTCAGATAGAGCATAGAATTTTAAGCAACTTTCTAATTTACTCTGATTATCAATTTTCTTTGTTCTCTTGGTATCTTTATTTGAAAAAGCAAGAATGTAGGCATAGGAGCCAGACCATTTTTGGTTCAGCACCTGGGTAGCACTTTCTGATTGGTGTCTAAATGTAGCGCTACCCAGGTGCTAACTGCTAAACCAAAAATGGGCTGGCTTGTAAGCTTACATTTAAATAAAAATACCAAGAGAACGAAGAAAAATTGATAATAGGAGTAAATTAGAAAGTTGCTTAAAATTGCCTGCTCTATCTGAATCGTGACAGTTTGATTTTTACTATACTATTCCTTTAATGGGACACTAAACGCACATGGCAAGCTGCAGCTTAATGTCTAAAAAGCATTTTAAAATTAATAATACAGTTTGTTTTGTCAAATGAGAAATTGTTTAATGTTTTTGTTTCCAGAATAAAAGGGCATGTGCTACCCTGTCCCATTCCTGCACAGACATATGGTGCATGGTAGCTCACCCATGTACAGTATCAGAAAGAAAGGGGTTAGCACCAATTTATTAAACATTTTTAAACAGATCCAAATTAATTTATAATCCCCACTCTACAACTAAATATTAATATATATTAATTTACAGATTCATACAATTCACATGGTAAAGATATTGTAGAGGGGTAAATGCTAGTGAATGAGAAAAAACAATTGCACTTTTAACCTCTTAAGGACATATGACAGAATTTTTCCGTCATAAAACAATTGAGCAAACTGAAAGCTGTGTCCTTAAAGGGTTAAATGTGTAAGATCTTGTTTATGAGATACTTCCATAGGTCATGTGGACACACATTCTCCTTCCAAACCTGTTCCAAGTGCTGGAGGTGATGAAGCGTGACGCCCACAGCACAGAGAGCATGCACATGAAGAGAATGCGTATGCACTCAACGTATGACAGCATCAGCAGGGGGTGCATGCACACACAAAAATCAGAAAAGTTTTCTAAGAACCAGATTTCCAAACATAAGATGAAATGTGAGAGTCCAAAGGAAATTGCAAATAACTGATATGCATTTCAAATGCCACACATATGTCCCTGTAGGACGGAGTTGTATGTATCATTAATATGTCTCATCTAATGTGTCTGTGTTATTCTTCATTAAAAATGATTACATTACAAATTTTAAATGGTTCCAATTTCTTACATAATCTATTGGCTTGATATACTTGATCACAGCTGCAGGACAGCCACACGAGACCATGTCTGGATAGATTCCCTCTTCTAACACACACAGATTCTCGGAAGACTCTCCTTTGTAGCACAGGAGCCAGCTGTAGAATACAAATACATTAAATTCAAGAGGGACAAATTATTTCAACAAAGCAAACTTACTGCCAATTTAAGGACAATTTGCCCATTCACCATAAGTTGTGTTTTGCATGGCTCTCGCTTTCTAAATAGAAAGAGCTACAAACTCAGAACTAGACTGAAAAAAAAACCTGGTCAGCTAAAAATGTAGATAGCAGTGATTTAAAACAATAAAGAACTCTTTGAGAGTACAAAAAGCAACTAGGCTTCAAAATCATGCAAAATTATTCCAATCCAATGTTATAAAACTATATTTTCCTAGGTACATTTGGTAAAAAATTTCACACTAGCTTTATTGAAGTAAAAGTAATCAAAAAGACAAAAAAGTGGTCAACACAATAATGCATTAACTGGCAAACCCTCACAAACTAATCACACCCAGACAAAGGATGCTAAACAGGAGCGCTGAGATGCTTTACTATCTCGCAGCTAGCTGTAATTTAGCTTAGACAATCCTTCCTAGTACATGATGAGAAATGTTGCACTTCTGTAATTATGTCACACAGAAACTCTTAGGGCTTGATTTATCAAGCTAGGGTGGACAGGGGGGAATATGTATGGCAGGCAGCAATCCGCTACCGAAATTAAGCCTTGCACAAGAGCACTATTTTACCAGCGCACAGCCCCTCTGCCAGCGCATAGCCAATCACAAGCGAGCAGGAGCTGTCAATCTCCCCATTCAAATGAGACTGGGGAGATTTAAATTCTCCACCTAACAGGTGGGGAATAAGGCAGGGAAGCAGCAGTCATAGGGGGGCAAACGGCTTGATAAATCGAGCCCTCACTGTATGTTATCATCAATAATGGTGTGAAGTGACCAAAACAGACCTCTGGTTAAAAGAGTCATTTATAAAAATGTTTATTTTAAAAAAACAACCATTAGTTTATATAACCATTGGTTTATAAATTATATACTTTTTGATTTTGTTTACCAGAATCCAGTGCTTTTTTTTTTCTTTTTGTTTAAACAAAGATGGTTTGGAGATAAGAGAAAATGTAAATTTTAATCTGCTGCCATCCACTCATATGAGGTATTTTTGTATTTACAGTTTGTATCAGATATATAGATATATATAGGATGTTTTGAACATTTTGAGATTACTATTTTTTTATTCTAGGTTTGATTAATGATGTTTTATTAGGAAAAAACTGACAAATGTGTGCATGTGTAGTTAGGCTATTGGGCATTTAAATACGATTTGAATAGGGTTATGATTAGACCTAATAGTCTAATCTTGTGTAAACAAGAGGTCCTGTTTGAATAATACATACCCTGATTATACACATTAACCTGTCAATGGGTTTGGTTGCACACAGGTGAGTGCAACTAACAGAAGAGCAGCGTCACTCACCATATCCTAGGAATTAGCAAAAAGCCAGATTGAAGGTTGTAAAATATCCCAGTTTGCCTGTCTAGCACCAGATATATTGCTTTGTGAGTTTGTAATTTCTTCTTTACTTTTAACCTTGGTCTGTTGCCTGTTAATTCCCTGTTGACTCTACCTTAATTCCATGTGGCACAAAAAGGAGAAGCCTGTGAATACCTGGTTCATGCTTACTGGAAGCAACCTGCATTATAGCAACAATATCTTCTGTATGGCACGTTAATATACAAAGTTTATTTCTAACTGCCTGGCACCTCCAATAAACCCATTTTTAAATTAGGGAACTGTTAATTTTTGGAAATGCAATCAAAGAGGTCCATTAAAAATAACAAGAACTTTGCAATGATTATATATATATATATATATATATACCGGCCACTTTATTAGGTACACCTGTTCAATTGCTTGGTAACAAAAATTGCTAATCAGCCAATCACATGGCAACAACTCAATGCATTTAGGCATCTAGACGTGGTGAAGACGACTTGCTGAAGTTCAAACCGAGCATCAGAATTAGGAAGAAAGGTGATTTAGTTGAAACGGTTTTTATTGTCACACAAAATATAAAGTTACAGGTCACATGTTCCCTTAGTTTGTAGCATATCTCCTCCCATGACCTTTGATATAGGTCGAATGTCCCTTATTTAATGTCTTGTTGTGGAGATAGTATATCAAATTCCATCAATTCATTTAGAGATACAAACCTTACTATTTCAATACAGTTTGTGCGACTTGCAATATCTCTTAACGGAAAATACAACCAGAATTTGGGGACCAGGACGAAGGGAACAGCAAAAAGAAACATACAAGATCGTTTTTCCCTTCCTTCCCATCCCACCCCGACTTTTATTCTGTGCATGTTTTATTCCCTCCCCTCAAACCTCCCATTAACAAAAAACCAACTTTACCTTAAAACTTCAACCAACTTGTCTGTCACGTCCCTCCTCTATCAATGGATCCAGGAGAGGGGCCCTCCACCAACTGTTTGTAGGTCGTTTCAGTGTCCCTGCTATCATCAGCCTCAAATGTCAGATTGTGTTTCTTTTCTATAAATTACCTATCCCATAATTAGTTTGGTCTTCCCTATTTCCTTTCTCTGCTAGTGAAGAAAGGTGATTTAAAGGGACAGTCTAGTATAAATTAAACTTTCATTATTCAGATAGGACTTTTAATTTTAATCGACTTTCCAATGTACTTTTATCATCAAGTTTGCTTTTTTCTCTTGGTATTCTTAGTTTAAACTAAACATAGGCAGGCTCATATGCTAATTTCTAAGCCTTTGAGGGCTGCCTCTTATCGCATGCTTTTTAAATCTCTTTTCAACACAAAGAGACAGAAAGTACACGTGGGCTATATAGATAACACTGTGTTCAGGCACAGAAAGTTATTTAAGATCTAGCACAATACAATGCTAAATTTAAGACAATAGATTATAAACAGTCACAGTCATGGAATCAGAAGGTTCCTAGATACAAGGTAATCACAAAGGTAAAAAGTACATTAATATAAGTGTGTTGGTTATGCAAAACTGCGAAATGAGTAATAAAGGGATTATCTATCTTTTAAAACAATAACAATTCTATGGTTGACTGTCCCTTTAAGTGACTTTGAACGTAGCATGGTTGTTGGTGCCAGACGGGCTGGTCTGAGTATTTAAAAAACTGCTGATCTACTGGGATTTTCACGCACAACCATCTCTAGGGTTTACAGAGAATGGTCAGAAAAAGAGAAAATATCCAGTGAGTGGCAGATGAGTGCACGGCAATGCCTTGTTGATTTCAGAAGAGAATAGGCAGACTGGTTTGAGATGATAGAAAGGCAACAGTAACTCAAATAACCACTCGTTACAACCAAGGTATGCAGAAAACACAACACGTCGAACCTTGAATCAGATGGGTTACAGCAGCAGAAGACTACACTGGATGCCACTCCTGTCAGCTAAGAACAGGAAACTGAGGCCAAAATTCGCACAGGCTCACCAAAATTGGACAATAGAAGTTTGGAAAAACGTTGCCTGGTCTGATGAGTCTCGATTTCAGCTGCGAAATTCAAATGGTAGGGTCAGAATTTGGCGTAAACAACATGAAAGCCTGGATCCATTCTGCCTTATATCAAAAGTTCAGGCTGGTGGTGGTGGTGATGTAATGTTGTGGGTATATTTTCTTAGCACTCTTTGGGCCCCTTAGTACCAACTAAGCATAGTTTTCAATGCCACGGCCTAGCTGAGTATTGTTGCTCACCATGTCCATCCCTTTATGACTACAGTGTACCCATCTTCTGATGGCTACTTCCAGCAGGATAATGCACCATGTCACAAAGCTCAATGACAATGAGTTCACTGTACTCCAATGGCATCCACAGTCACCAGATTTCAATTCAATAGAACACCTTTGGGATGTGGTAGAATGGGAGAGTCGCATCATTAATGTGCAGCAGACAAATTTGCAGCAACTGCGTGATGCTATCATGTCACTATGGACCAAAATCGCTGAGGAATGTTGAATCTATGCCATGAAGAATTAAGGCAGTTCTGAGAGCAAAAGGGGGTCCAACCTGGTACTAGCAATTTGTACCTAATAAAGTGGCTGGTGAGTGTATATATCTATATCTATATATATATATATATATATATATATATATATATATATATATATATATATATATATATATATATATATATATAAAAACATGCATACATACACATACACACATATCATTCTCTCTGAACAACTAGTGGTACAAATCACAGATTTACAAGTATTATACTTACCACCCTCTTAAAACTTTAAAAGATTGGGGCAAGAATGACTGGAACTCTGAAACCTCATTTGTGAAACTCTGACAGTTCCCTTGGAAATTGACATCACTATATGCATCAATCTGAAAGTACAAGCAACTAAAAGGCTTAGAACGTTATCATCACTCTTAGCTACATCTTCTCATTGGGGTTGTTAATTAAAACTAAAGCAACTTGTTCACTAATATAACTGAGATTCATTGCATCACAACAGATTATATCTAAGTTCTCAAAAACTTGTAGAGATAAAAGCAATGAGAACCTGCATTATACAAGCTATACATATTGTGACAAACACTGATTATCATGCATGGGTTACTGTGCATGCATTGTTAGTCGACACAAATGTGAATGCGCAGGAGGTAAGGTGCAGCACAGCTTTCCATATAAGAACAACACAAAGCACTTAATAAGGGGTATGTCTCTTTAAGCATTTACAATGGATTGATTATATTTATTCTTCTAGAGTCAGTAGCGGACCTACTTAACAGAGGGCCCTGGTGCAAAAAATGTTTGGCCCCCAAAGGTAACTCAGTAGTAAGAAATAGTAATATACAGGCTTTTCTGTATAATGATTTTGAGGATAGATAGAAAAATAAATAGACAGAAATAGATGATAGATGTATTTGCAACCTGCTCTAATAAAAGGCTCCCCATGCATTAGTTTGTACACATTCTGCACATGTCTAAGGGCCCCTCCAGCACTTGGGCCCTGGTGCAATTACACCTTCTGCACCAATGGTAGTTCCTCCCCTGTCTAGAGTATTTAAAAGTATTTTTATTCACAGAAATATACGGTTTATGGCATTTAGAGTCAAGAACATACCATGTGTTTTGGCTCATGTTTCCCATACGGTTCCTGAAATAAAACCAAATAAAACATTATGATATACATTATAGCTATTTGTTTTTCTTCTTTCATCTACAAGCAAATTATAGAGCTAAGATTTTATTAACATTAAAGGGACAGTAAACACCTTAAGGTTTGTATATAGTTATGAATAATAAAAAACTTTGCCATATATTTATTATTATTTATTTATTTATTTATCTTCTTTTCATGTAATAGCTCTTAAAATGAAGCACTTTCTAATTCTCAGAACTTCAAATGCCCCTGCTTATTTATGAAGGCTAACTCTGCTACATACAGAACCCTAATTAGATTATTAGAGCAGATTTATTATGATGCGGGCGGACATAATACGTTGTAGCGGATCGTATCCACTGATACCGCTAAATGCAGACAGCATGCACTGTCAGCATTTAACATTGCACAAGCATTTCTAGTCTGCCCCAGAAGTGGCAGATAAGTTAAGGAGCAGCATGTTAAATTGGCCCCTAACACTTTGCTGCAGTTGCTTTACAAAGAATAAACTACACCAACCACTTTCCTTATTTGTAGGAGACAATCTAGACTTCAGCCTGTAGATAAAACGGTTTGCCACAGTTGCCACTGTCATTGTGTTAACAAAATCTCCATTGTTTAGCTTCAGCAGAAAAGATAAATTAACAAAACTATTCATGTAGTTTCTTACATAACTAATCAACCACAAACATGTAGCTTTATTACATAACTAATCAACCACACACATGTAGCTTTATTACATGACTAATCAACCACACACATGTAGCTTTATTACATGACTAATCAACCACACACATGTAGCTTTATTACATGACTAATCAACCACACACATGTAGCTTTATTACATGACTAATCAACCACACACATGTAGCTTTATTACATGACTAATCAACCACACACATGTAGCTTTATTACATGACTAATCAACCACACACATGTAGCTTTATTACATAACTAATCAACCACACACATGTAGCTTTATTACAAGACTAATCATTACAACCATGTAGCTTTATTACATAACTAATCAACCACAAACATGTAGCTTTATTACATAAATCAACCACAATATGTAGCTTTATTACATAACTAATCAACCACAAACATGTAGCTTTATTACATAACTAATCAACCACAAACATGTAGCCTTATTACATAACTAATCAACCACAAACATGTAGCTTTATTACATAACTAATCAACCACAAACATGTAGCTTTATTACATAACTAATCAACCACAAACATGTAGCTCTATTACATAACTAATCAACCACAAACATGTAGCTTTATTACATAACGAATCAACCACAAACATGTAGCTTTATTACAAGACTAATCATTACAACCATGTAGCTTTATTACATAACTAATCAACCCCAAACATGTAGCTTTATTACAAAACTAATCAATCACAAACATGTAGCTTTATTACAAGACTAATCATTACAACCATGTAGCTTTATTACATAACTAATCAACCACAAACATGTAGCTTAATTACATAACAAATTAACCACAATATGCAGCTTTATTACATAACTAATCAACCACAAACATGTAGCTTTATTACATAACTAATCAACTACAAACATGTAGCTTTATTAGATAACTAATCAACCACAAACATATAGCATTATTATATAACTAATAAACCACACACATGTAGCATTATTACATAACTAATCAACCACAAACATGTAGCTTTATTACATAACTAATCAACCACACACATGTAGCTTTATTAGATAACTAATCAACCACACACATGTAGCTTTATTACATAACTAATCAACCACACACATGTAGCTTTATTACATAACTAATATGTAATAAATCAATCATTACAACACTCATATACACACACACATTGTAGCTTTATTAAATGACTAATCAACTACAAACATGTAGCTTTATTACATAACTAATCAACCACAAACATGTAGCTTTATTACATAACTAATCAATCACAAACTTATAGCATTATTACATAACTAATCAACCACACACATGTAGCTTTATTACATAACTAATCAACCACAAACATGTATCTTTATTACATAACTAATCAACCACAAACATGTAGCTTTATTACATAACTAATCAACCACAAACATGTAGCTTTATTAGATAACGAATCAACCACACACATGTAGCTTTATTACATAACTAATCAAAAAACACACATGCAGATTTATTACAAAACTAATCATTACAACCATGTATCTTTATTACATAACTAATCAACCACACACATGTAGCTTTATTACATAACTAATCAACCACAAACATGTAGCTCTATTACATAACTAATCAACCACACACATGTAGCTTTATTACATAACTAATCAACCACACACATGCAGATTTATTACAAAACTAATCATTACAACCATGTATCTTTATTACATAACTAATCAACCACAAAAATGTAGCTTTATTACATAACTAATCAACCACAAACATGTAGCTCTATTACATAACTAATCAACCACAAACATGTAGCTCTATTACATAACTAATCAACTACAAACATGTAGCTTTATTACATAACTAATCAACCACAAATATGTAGCTTTATTACATAACTAATCAACCACAAACATGTAGCTCTATTACATAACTAATCAACCACAAACATGTAGCTCTATTACATAACTAATCAACCACAATATGTAGCTTTATTACATAACTTATCAACCACAAACATGTAGCTCTATTACATAACTAATCAACCACAAACATGTAGCTCTATTACATAACTAATCAACCACAAACATGTAGCTTTATTACATAACTAATCAACCACAAACATGTAGCTTTATTACAAGACTAATCATTACAACAACCATGTAGCTTTATTACATAACTAATCAACCACAAACATGTAGCTTTATTACATAACAAATCAACCACAATATGTAGCTTTATTACATAACTAATCAACCACAAACATGTAGCTTTATTACATAACTAATCAAACACAAACATGTAGCTTTATTACATGACTAATCAACCACAAACATGTAGCTTTATTACATAACTAATTAACCACAAACATATAGCATTATTATATAACTAAACCACAAACATGAAGCTTTATTACATACCTAATCAACCACAAACATGTAGCTTTATTACATAACTAATCAACCACACACATGTAGCTTTATTACATAATTAATCAACCACAACATGTAGCTTTATTACATAACTAATCAGCCACAAACATGTAGCTTTATTACATAACTAATCAACCACACACATGTAGCTTTATTACATAACTAATCAACCACACACATGCAGCTGTATTTCAAGACTAATCATTACAACCATGTATCTTTATCACATAACTAATCAACCACACACATGTAGCTTTATTACATACCTAATCAACCACAAACATGTAGCTTTATTACATAACTAATCAATGACAAACATATAGCATTATTACATAACTAATCAACCACACACATGTAGCTTTATTACATAACTAATCAACCCCAAACATGTAGCTTTATTACAAAACTAATCAACCACAAACATGTAGCTTTATTACAAGACTAATCATTACAACCATGTAGCTTTATTACATAACTAATCAACCACAAACATGTAGCTTTATTACATAACAAATTAACCACAAAATGTAGCTTTATTACATAACTAATCAACCACAAACATGTAGCTTTATTACATAACTAATCAACTACAAACATGTAGCTTTATTACATAACTAATCAACCACAAACATATAGCATTATTACATAACTAATCAATCACACACATGTAGCATTGTTACATAAATAATCAACCACAAACATGTAGCTTTATTACATAACTAATCAACCACACACATGTAGCTTTATTAGATAACTAATCAACCACACACATGTAGCTTTATTACATAACTAATCAACCACACACATGTAGCTTTATTACATAACTAATATGTAATAAATCAATCATTACAACACACATATACACACACACATTGTAGCTTTATTAAATGACTAATCAACTACAAACATGTAGCTTTATTACATAACTAATCAACCACAAACATGTAGCTTTATTACATAACTAATCAACCACAAACATATAGCATTATTACATAACTAATCAACCACACACATGTAGCTTTATTACATAACTAATCAACCACAAACATGTATCTTTATTACATAACTAATCAACCACAAACATGTAGCTTTATTACATAACTAATCAACCACAAACATGTAGCTTTATTAGATAACTAATCAACCACACACATGTAGATTTATTACATGACTAATCAACCACAAACATGTAGCTTTATTACATAACTAATCAACCACAAACATATAGCATTATTATATAACTAAACCACAAACATGAAGCTTTATTACATAACTAATCAACCACAAACAAGTAGCTTTATTACATAACTAATCAACCACACACATGTAGCTTTATTACATAATTAATCAACCACAAACATGTAGCTTTATTACATAACTAATCAACCACAAACATGTAGCTTTATTACATAACTAATCAACCACACACATGCAGCTGTATTTCAAGACTAATCATTACAACCATGTATCTTTATTACATAACTAATCAACCACAAACATGTAGCTTTATTACATAACTAATCAACCACACACATGTAGATTTATTACATAACTAATCAACCACAAACATGTAGCTTTATTACATAACTAATCAACCACACACATGTAGCTTTATTACATAACTAATCAACCACACACATGCAGCTGTATTTCAAGACTAATCATTACAACCATGTATCTTTATTACATAACTAATCAACCACACACATGTAGCTTTATTACATACCTAATCAACCACAAACATGTAGCTTTATTACATAACTAATCAATGACAAACATATAGCATTATTACATATTTAATCAACCACACACATGTAGCTTTATTACAAAACTAATCAACCACAAACATGTAGCTTTATTACAAGACTAATCATTACAACCATGTAGCTTTATTACATAACTAATCAACCACAAACATGTAGCTTTATTACATAACAAATTAACCACAATATGTAGCTTTATTACATAACTAATCAACCACAAACATGTAGCTTTATTACATAACTAATCAACTACAAACATGTAGCTTTATTACATAACTAATCAACCACAAACATGTAGCATTATTACATAAATAATCAACCACAAACATGTAGCTTTATTACATAACTAATCAACCACACACATGTAGCTTTATTAGATAACTAATCAACCACACACATGTAGCTTTATTACATAACTAATCAACCACACACATGTAGCTTTATTACATAACTAATATGTAATAAATCAATCATTACAACACACATACACACACACACATTGTAGCTTTATTAAATGACTAATCAACTACAAACATGTAGCTTTATTACATAACTAATCAACCACAAACATGTAGCTTTATTACATAACTAATCAACCACAAACATATAGCATTATTACATAACTAATCAACCACACACATGTAGCTTTATTACATAACTAATCAACCACAAACATGTATCTTTATTACATAACTAATCAACCACAAACATGTAGCTTTATTACATAACTAATCAACCACAAACATGTAGCTTTATTAGATAACTAATCAACCACACACATGTAGCTTTATTACATAACTAATCAAAAAACACACATGCAGATTTATTACAAAACTAATCATTACAACCATGTATCTTTATTACATAACTAATCAACCACACACATGTAGCTTTATTACATAACTAATCAACCACAAACATGTAGCTCTATTACATAACTAATCAACCACACACATGTAGCTTTATTACATAACTAATCAACCAAAAACATGTAGCTCTATTACATAACTAATCAACCACAAACATGTAGCTTTATTACATAACTAATCAACCAAAAACATGTAGCTCTATTACATAACTAATCAACCACAAACATGTAGCTCTATTACATAACTAATCAACTACAAACATGTAGCTTTATTACATAACTAATCAACCACAAACATGTAGCTTTATTACATAACTAATCAACCACAAACATGTAGCTCTATTACATAACTAATCAACCACAAACATGTAGCTTTATTACTTAACAAATCAACCACAATATGTAGCTTTATTACATAACTAATCAACCACAAACATGTAGCTTTATTACATAGCTAATCAACCACAAACATGTAGCTTTATTACATGACTAATCAACCACAAACATGTAGCTTTATTACATAACTAATCAACCACAAACATATAGCATTATTATATAACTAAACCACAAACATGAAGCTTTATTACATAACTAATCAACCACACACATGTAGCTTTATTACATAACTAATCAACCACACACATGTAGCTTTATTACATAACTAATCAACCACAAACATGTATCTTTATTACATAACTAATCAACCACAAACATGTAGCTTTATTACATAACTAATCAACCACAAACATGTAGCTTTATTAGATAACTAATCAACCACCCACATGTAGCTTTATTACATAACTAATCAAAAAACACACATGCAGATTTATTACAAAACTAATCATTACAACCATGTATCTTTATTACATAACTAATCAACAACACACATGTAGCTTTATTACATAACTAATCAACCACAAACATGTAGCTCTATTACATAACTAATCAACCACACACATGTAGCTTTATTACATAACTAATCAACCAAAAACATGTAGCTCTATTACATAACTAATCAACCACAAACATGTAGCTCTATTACATAACTAATCAACCACAAACATGTAGCTTTATTACATAACTAATCAACCAAAAACATGTAGCTCTATTACATAACTAATCAACCACAAACATGTAGCTCTATTACATAACTAATCAACTACAAACATGTAGCTTTATTACATAACTAATCAACCACAAACATGTAGCTTTATTACATAACTAATCAACCACAAACATGTAGCTCTATTACATAACTAATCAACCACAAACATGTAGCTCTATTACATAACTAATCAACCACAATATGTAGCTTTATTACATAACTAATCAACCACAAACATGTAGCTCTATTACTTAACAAATCAACCACAATATGTAGCTTTATTACATAACTAATCAACCACAAACATGTAGCTTTATTACATAGCTAATCAACCACAAACATGTAGCTTTATTACATGACTAATCAACCACAAACATGTAGCTTTATTACATAACTAATCAACCACAAACATATAGCATTATTATATAACTAAACCACAAACATGAAGCTTTATTACATAACTAATCAACCAACCACAAACATGTAGCTTTATTACATAACTAATCAACCACACACATGTAGCTTTATTACATAATTAATCAACCACAAACATGTAGCTTTATTACATAACTAATCAACCACAAACATGTAGCTTTATTACATAACTAATCAACCACACACATGTAGCTTTATTACATAACTAATCAACCACACACATGCAGCTGTATTTCAAGACTAATCATTACAACCATGTATCTTTATTACATAACTAATCAACCACACACATGTAGCTTTATTACATACCTAATCAACCACAAACATGTAGCTTTATTACATAACTAATCAATGACAAACATATAGCATTATTACATAACTAATCAACCACACACATGTAGCTTTATTACATAACTAATCAACCACAAACATGTAGCATTATTACATAACTAATCAACCACAAACATATAGCTTTATTACATAACTAAATAACCACACACGTAGCTTTATTACATGACTAATCAACCACACACATGTAGCTTTATTACATAACTAATCAACCACACACATGTAGCTTTATTACATAACTAATCAACCACACACATGTAGCTTTATTACATAACTAATCAACCACACACATGCAGCTGTATTTCAAGACTAATCATTACAACCATGTATCTTTATTACATAACTAATCAACCACACACATGTAGCTTTATTACATACCTAATCAACCACAAACATGTAGCTTTATTACATAACTAATCAACCACACACATGTAGCTTTATTACATAACTAATCAACCACAAACATGTAGCATTATTACATAACTAATCAACCACAAACATATAGCTTTATTACATAACTAATCAACCACACACATGTAGCTTTATTACATGACTAATCAACCACACACATGTAGCTTTATTACATAACTAATCAACCACACACATGTAGCTTTATTACATGACTAATCAACCACAAACATGTAGCTTTATTACATCACTAATCAACTACACACATGCAGCTTTATTACATAATTAACCACAATATGTAGCTTTATTACATAACTAATCAACCACGAACATGTAGCTTTATAACATAACTAATCAACCACAAACATGTAGCTTTATTACATAACTAATCAACCACACACATGTAGCTTTATTACATAACTAATCAACCACAAACATGTAGCTTTATTACATAACTAATCAGCCACAAACATATAGCATTATTACATAACTAATCAACCACACACATGTAGCTTTATAACATAACTAATTAACCACAAACATGTAGCTTTATTACATAACTAATCAACCATAAACATGTAGCTTTATTACATAACTAATCAACCACACACATGTAGCTTTATTACATAACTAATCAACCACACACATGTAGCTTTATTACAAGAATAATCATTACAACCATGTATTTTTATTACATAACTAATCAACCACATACATGTAGCTTTTTTACATAACTAATCAACCACAAATATGTAGCATTATTACATAACTAATCAACCACACACATGTAGCTTTATTATATAACTATTCAACCACAAATATGTAGCTTTATTACAAGACTAATCACTACATCCATGTAGTCCTTTTTAAATAAGCCACATCATGTAAAGATTTACAGTAATCAGAGGTTAACTATTACATTGTAACATATCAAAACACCTTTTTTCCACAATTAAAAATATATTGAAAATAGCATAAAAATACCAACTGTGTTCATTGATAATTAAACTATTCAGACATTGGTAGTAAGTGAAACAGAAGATCTGTTTTATATATGACATAGCATAACAATGATTTGTGGAACTAGGATTAGACAAACAATGTACAAGTAATAAATCTCCTCTCCAGAATTTGTGAATTTCATCCTGTATTAGTTCAAAACTACTTATATAAATGACTAGTGAATTTAGGTCACTGTATGTGTGACTGCTTATGTACAAAAAGAATACAGTTACTACAGCTTGTGTAAAAAAAAAAAAAGTACCATTACGAATTAATGCACTAGTAGCAAATTCTGTTCTAAAAATTTTACAAGCAAAATCATCAGCTAGTAAACATATTATCTTGGGAATATTGTTTATTTTAAAGAGACAGTAAACACCTTAAGATTTTTATATAAAATGTTTAGTTTCTTTTCTTTTTTTTTTTTTCCATAATGGACTTTTGTAAATTTTGGATAGTGTTTTTTATTTTATTTGAATTGAATATTTTAATACATACTAAATGATACATCACAAAATGAGCAAGACATTTTAAAAGCTATTTAAAACTATTGGCAATCAAGAATTCCAATTTTCAACAAACATTTCTGTCCTAGGCACACTGTCTCCAGAAAACATGTAGGAATTCAGAGAATAAAATTTAATTTTTAACTCAACAAAAGAATGAACAGACTAGCTCTCAAAATCCAATAAGTCTTTTACTTTACAAACCTTCTGTTAGAACCATAGAGTAAAACATTAACCGGCAATACCAGACAAATCTAGGGTTCTCATGAAGGAGAAGCATATTTTATTGTCTATAGTACACATTTCATTTACTTTCCTACATGCTTAAAATATTTCTCTAGATCAGGGGTCTCAAACTCAAATTACCTTTGATGGTCAAATGTTCTTCTCCCATGGGGGCCGCTTCCAAAACTTTGAACAAAATTAAACTATATATATATATGTATATATATATATATATATATATATATATATATATAAAAACACACACACAGACCCCACCCCCACACACAGACCCTTACACACACACACAGACCCTTACACACACACATAGACCCTTACACACTCACACAGACCCACACACACACCCAGACCCCCCACACACACACATACACAGACCCACACACACACATATACACACACAGACATACCCACACAAACACACACACACATATACAGATCCACACATGCACAGAACCCCTCACACACACACACTTACACACACAGACACACACACAAACACATACACACACAGAGCCCCCCCACACACATATACACACACACCCATACAGACTCACACATACACACACAGACCCACACATACACACACAGACCCACACATACACATACACAGACCCACACACAGACTAAAACATACACACACAGACCCACAAAAAAACACACACACAGACCCCCCCCACACACACACACACAGACCTACACACACACACACACACACGTTATGGCATGGCAGTATTTTAAACAAAGCAAGCTATACAGTCCCTCTCTTAGATAGAGACACAAAGTAAAACTCACTATAAGGTAACTGTGCTTGGAACATACCTTCCTCAACCCCATTGCTTGTCGTCCTCTGCTGCTGCTCCTGACTGTTTCTGCTGCTGCCTGCTTAGACTCAGTTTGCCCCACAGTCTCACTGAGAGTTACACTAGCTCTGCTTTGATATCTGATGAAACGACCCTTTGGGGGTTGAGAAACGCGTCATAATAAAGCTTGAATATCTTTTATTCTTGGAAGTTGTTCACGTCCTTTTATTCAGTGCTATTGAGCAGGATTTAAGCAACAGACCAGTCCTTCTAAAGACAAAGAGCTTTTACGGCCACAGCAAAAGGCACTCACTGAGCCGTTACCAAGGGGATAGCCTCAGGAGGTGTGTCGTTTGGCAGTGTACTAGCCACTGATTAAGTGCTAGCAGGCGAGATTGTACTGGTCATAGCACAGTACCACAGCTTCTGGTAAGCGCATTACCTTTCCACATTGTATCACTTTTATGAAACTCAATAGTAATATCCCTGCTCTCTGGGACCAAGAGGAGCCGCCTTCACCAAGAACCGACAACTGGGATCACATTTCATGGACATTAGCTGTTACTGCTACCAACTGTCGGCTGAGTACGATAGATTCGTTATTTGACAAAGTTAAGAGTCACACTTTTTTACTTAAAAAATAATTTTCCCTACAGCGCACCTTTGTATCCCCTTCTGGGATATCACAGATAATTTTAAATAGATTTACTTTCCTAGTCAAAGATAATGGAAATGTATTCCATCTCTTCATATCAATCTCTATTTGCTATATCACTGGAATATCCAGAAATATGGATTTTTGAGATTTTAATTCCCAGATAAGTGAAATGTTTTAATAACTCAACGCATGTATAGTTCGAGCCCCTCATCTCCTCTCCTCAACCAAAGTATTTTTGACTTGGGATCATTAACTTTAAAAACATTCTCGAAAGTTACTTATGACAATCAAAATTAAGGGAATATAATTCTCTGGTTCCTGAACAAACAAAATCATGTCAATTACATAAAGAAAAACTTGAGATTTTTAATAATTGTAATTTCTGGAAATGTTTGGTGAAGTTTAATCACTAAAGGGTCTAAAACTAAACTAAATAGGGGGAGAGGGGGTAACCTTGATGTGTGCCTCTTTGAAGAGTATTTCCAGATAAAATGTTAAATTTTGCATAATGAAACAACTTTGCAATATGTTTTCATTATTTAGGCCTGAAAATTGAGCAGCTTCTAATTCTCAGAATATGAAATGCACATTTTTTTTTTATTTAACTCAATTTATGACAGTGGCTAGCCTTGTTGTCTGTGGACTAAAGCCCAGCTTGGCTCATCAAAAAAGGCAAATGCTGAGTGGAGTTTGGCTATTAAAAAATAATTGAAGTAAAATGGATGCTAATTTGTTTAAAAAAAAATGTTAAGACTTGGCTGATATTTTCTTTTAGATCAACACAAAATAAATCCCTTGTAATTAGAAGGTGTTTATTGTCCATTAAAATATTTAATTGTATAATTTTATGCTAAAACACTTTAGAAACGGTTTTAACTAATTGTATATCCTCCTTTACTCCAAACACAACTCACCAGTATGACAGGTCTGATGGACAGAATAGTATTATTGTTTCCTCCCCAGTCCAAAAAGCTTTTATATTTTCCCTTTTCCAGAATATACTGTTCCCCACAGAAGTGTTTCTGTTGATAAGCGACCCACCTGGCAACAACAAATTGTAACATCATAAAATTTAAGTAAACTCTGGTTAGAGCCTTTTGTTAAAACATGTTATTAGGTTGTGGCTTCAAAACACAACATCAGCTATTTCATATACACAAATAAACCTTAAAAAGCAAATCACATACATTTTATATCCTGCAGCTGGTAAAAAAAAGTAATTGGAAACACGTTAAGGGAAAAACTATTTTATAGTATACAGTCCCTTTAAGTAGATGTAAACATGAAAAATCATATTTGTGACGAGAACAATCTCGCCACTGTGCATTGGAGGAGCCTGGTTGCCCGTCTGCTGCCTTTAGACTATGGCCCCATGTTGAAATGCTTACTTTTCCCCTGCAAAGACACGAAAGCCGGGTCATTCAGTACTTGCCCTATTTGGACAGTGATACCCCAGATAGCTATGCCATGTAGCCCATTTGTATAACAAAAGACTTTGGCTCCATGGCAATTGAACTGTATTGCTCTGTCTGTGATAGTTACATCAACCATTGTGTAAGGTAAGTGTATCAACCATTGTGTAAGGTAATTGTATCACAGACAGAGGGGAGGATTTTGTGTGGGAGTGTCTGAGAGTATTGTATGTGTTTATTGGCTGTTTTACAAAACCCTGTGGGTGGTACTAATGTGTAAAAATGTGTATTTAAGAACAATAAAACCACAGCTCTTGCTGATTCCTGTTTTACCCTCAAGATGGAGCTTGGTCTCATGTTTGGGGGGAATTGCGACTTTGGATTATTCTTTTGCCTGTTCCAGGAGAGAAGGATTTAGTGTATTTTCCCCATTCGGTGTATTAACTGGGTTCGTGTGTTGCTGTTCCCGTATTAAGGGCATCTTTCATCTGGTATTAACCCTCGATATCCGGGTTATACCGTAACAATTGGTGGCAAGCGACGGGATTGTCCTCATCGCCCAGAAGAGCAACTACACATCCGTGGATTTACAAGTTGGGGGCAACGCATGTTCCAGTACAGCGACCCTAAAAGCAACAGAATGGAACCAGCATTGTTATATGAGGAGGAGGACCTCGATGGCCGGGATGCATTAAGGAAAGGCATCTGGTACCAGGCCCTGGATAATGTACAATACCAGCGGGGTGAGAGTCTCCCCAGTGAAGAGCAGCGGTTGCAGAAGCAAGTGGCCCTGCGGATGCCCTTCCTGGGAGAGCAGCCCCTGGAGGAATGGGTGAAGGAACTAGAGCACCGGGTATGGCAGGAGCTATGGCTGGAGGATGCCTACCAGGTGCTCTGGTGGTATATGGCACATTATATACCCTGGACAGCCGAGCATGACAAACCAGAGGGAGAGGAGTTTGATGGTCCTGGCTTGTTATGGGAGTCCTTTGCAGAGCCTGACATCGGGAGACCTGCGCAGACCAGACTTCAGGACATTTTCTACGAGAGGGAGGCTAGGCATGACTGGGCTGACCCCCATGAGGTAGAGCCAGACCTGGCTCACTTAGCAGCCCTGGAGTGGGAACTGGAGCAGGACTACCGAGATCTCTTCCACTCCATTGGGAAGGCTCAGCAGGACAGCAAGGTGAAAGACCCAGATCCAGACCCATTCAGCTGGGAATATATTGTGGAGTTTAACTGGGAAGGACCCCAGGTGGCCGGTAGAGATGGGACAGAGGTCTCTCCACCGGTCCTGCAGGGAATTAGGAGCCCAGACTCCATTCCCCAGCGGCAGGCTGAGTTACAGGGGGCAGAGACAGTTGCTCCTGTCCCCCAGCAGCAGAGGAATATGCAGGGAATCGGGAGCCCAGTCTCCATTCCCCAGCGGCAGGCTGAGTTACAGGGGGCAGAGACAGTTGGTTCTGCCCCCCATCAGCAGAGTGAGATGCAGGGGATTGGGAGCCCAGTCTCCATTCCCCAGCGGCTGGAAGTACGTATGGGAGAGGAGCTTGTTACCCCCTCTCCCCAGCAGCAGCTTAACGCACCAGGGGGAGACAGTAAGCCCCACAACCGTGCAGATGGGACTGTGGTCTCTGCACTTACAGCAACAGGGCTGTTTAGCCAAAGGGGAGACAGTCGGTCTCCCCCCACAGCAGCATAATGCTTTGTCCAAAGGGGAGACGATCAGTCTCCCCCTCCAGCAGCACAGCTATGTATCCAAAGGGGAGACAGTTGGTCTCCCTCTTCAGCAACCAGGCTCCCACCAGGCTACTTCTGTGGTAGTGCTGGCACCCGGGCAGAGTACAGCTGGTCTCTGCCCACCTTGCAACCCACCAATTCAGCATACCAGTCCCCCACACAGCCGTGGTCAGGCACCTGGACATGGACAAGTTTCTCCTCTACCCAGGTGTAGTGACCATTTATTGTGGGTGGGCTGTACTGCTGATTGTGTTTTGTGGGTGGGTTGCTGGACTAACCAGTGCACTGACCGGCAGGAGGTCAGATACCCTGTTAGTCTGTTTGAAAAAGGGGAGAGATGTGACGAGACCAATCTCGCCACTGTGCATTGGAGGAGCCTGGTTGCCCGCCTGCTGCCTTTAGACTATGGCCCTATGTTTAAATGCTTACTTTTCCCCTGCAAAGACACGAAAGCCGGGTCATTCAGTACTTGCCCTATTTGGACAGTGATATCCCAGATAGCTATTCCATGTAGCCCATTTGTATAACGAAAGACTTTGGCTCCATGGCAATTGAACTGTATTGCTCTGTCTGTGATAGTTACATCAACCATTGTGTAAGGTAACTGCATCAACCATTGTGTAAGGTAACTGCATCAACCATTGTGTAAGGTAACTGCATCAACCATTGTGTAAGGTAATTGTATCAACCATTGTGTAAGGTAACTGCATCAACTATTGTGTAAGGTAATTGTATCAACCATTGTGTAAGGTAATTGTATCAACCATTGTGTAAGGTAATTGTATCACAGAGAGAGGGGAGGATTTTGTGTGGGAGTGTCTGAGAGTATTGTATGTGTTTATTGGTAGTTTTACAAAACCCTGTGGGTGGTACTAATGTGTAAAAATGTGTATTTAAGAACAATAAACCCACAGCTCTTGCTGATTCCTGTTTTACCCTCAAGATGGAGCTTGGTCTCATGTTTGGGGGGAATTGCGACTTTGGATTATTCTTTTGCCTGTTCCAGGAGAGAAGGATTTAGTGTATTTTCCCCATTCGGTGTATTAACTGGGTTTGTGTGTTGCTGTTCCCATATTAAGGGCATCTTTCATCTGGTATTAACCCTCAATATCCGGGTTATACCGTAACAATATTTATGCAATATTCACATTTAATAAAGGTTTTAACTATGTTTTTACTCTAAATAGTTCACATTCAAATGTTCTGCACATTACAGGATATGTTTTATTTATTTATTTCTAAATAGATATTCCTATATATATTTGTATATATCTATACCTATATATTTCCGCACGAGTATGGTGTGTTTTTTTTTTTCTCCATTGACTTCTAATGGGGAATATGTTATAACGCGCAATATGGTAAGTTCGTCTTTTCACACTCGTCGGGTTAGCACATGAGCAAAAACAGTTTACTTTCAAACTTATAATACAAACTTATAATCAATACAGAAATCCAGGATATTCCAAATGGTTCACAAACAATGGTCCTAGTTGGGTTTGGATGGAAGACTTAGTGAAATAACAAAGAATTTAATTTTATTTAGGGCCATTTTTCTAAAACACGGGATTGGCAAACTCAGTTCTGGTAAGATGGTGTTGAATAGAATAGGTTAAGTTGCTTGTGTAGTGAGGTGAAGCTGGGTTGGTAGGAGAAATGAGGATATGGTACTAGTGACATCAAAAATGTTAGGGGAGACTGTTAAAAAAAAAAAAAAAGGTCTCAATATATTTTGCCTTTCCCACAGGGGCTTTATCAAGAGATATATTGACCTCAGTACAGCAAGGAAAGCGTATAGTGCTGCATGCTGAAGTTAGTAAGCAGCGAGGGAACAATAGTTAATTTTGGAGCAGAGTAAATGTAACATTATGGTAAGCTACTTACATTAGTTCTATACAGAAAGTAGTATTTGGAACTGTACATTAAGATGGATTTAGTTTACATTTTGTGCTGGCAGAGGCGTAACTAGAAACCACAGGGCCCAGGTGCAATAATCTAAGAAGAAACCCCCCCACCCCCCACCCACCCCAAAAAAAAGTGAATTTGATACATAACTTTTTTTTTTTACATTTAACACAGAAAAAAAATGTGAATCAGATTACATGTCTACAAAAGGAGGTACCCTGTGCCCACAATCTGTGAGATGGTCTGACCCCCTATTACTGTATATAGTGACACTGTTTAACCCACTAGTACTGTATATAGTGAGTCAGTGACACAGTCTGTAATCTGCCGGTGAGATGGCTGTCCTGACCCTACCCGCCCCAGTACTTTATAAAGTGACCACAGTAGTCTGTGACATGGTCCAGCCCCCCTGTACTGTATATAGTGGTACTGTTGTATAGTGACACTGTTTACCCCCGCCCCTCCATGCTGTAGTAACAAGGTCTGTAATTTGCTGGTTCCGCAAACATACACACACACACACACACATATACATGCATAAATACACACACAGTCACATACATACATACACACACACATAAACACCAATGGGTAAAACAGAAACACTAACCCCTGTAGTCAGAGACACTAGTGAGGCATCATGTCACACTGACATGATATCAGTGCAGGCAGTGGCAGGTCAACATTTTTTTATTTTTTTTTTAAGCTGGGCACCCCACCCTTGGGGGCCCAGTCGCAATTGCGCCCTCTGCACCCCCTGTAGTTCCACCCCTGTGTGCTGGCAATATAAACAGACCAAGGGAGCACATATATTTAGTGAGGGAAAGTGCTGTAGTGGGGCGGGCTTGCCTTCTGATTAAAAGGTAGTGGTTTGTGTGCTGTGTCAGACACTCCTGACAATTAATACATTTCTCTGTGCTGTTTAATAAATAGTTTACACTTAGTGCAATGTTTTTACATCTGTTTATTCTTTTCTGTTTTTATAGGTATTGTTTTCTAAAGTGTTTTCTAAAGTGTTGTAGGATGAACAGTTGAGTGGATCATTAAAGGGACATTATCTATCTATCTATCTATCTATCTATCTATCTATCTATCTATCTATCTATCTATCCTATTTAACTTTTAAAAAATTAGTAAGCAAAATAAACGTTTAAATCCATATACATCTTCAAAATTATAGTTGTTCTACAGTCCTATGACATACCCTTTTGAAATTTGAGATATTGTGTTAAGGCTGCTTCACACTTTTGGGTTATTCCTATTCCTCTGGTCTACACCGTGGCATTTTTAGTTTTAAATTTGTTTTTGTTTTTCTCTGAGCTCAGTATACTACAACTAACACCCTGCTATCAGCTCGCTTCAAAAAACTATTTACCAACACTGGGCAACCAACAAACATCACTCACTCAGGCAATACTGTCATTTTTATTCTTGAATCTGCAAAACCTACCAAATGGTTATGGAAATTATCATAAGCAAATTCACTGTATGAAAACGTATCCATGTCTACACGTCTAACTTTAGTATATCGGGTTAATTTTAATGACATACACAAGCCATGAGCAAGTCAGTTTAAGCAGAAATTATTTTAGCCAGCAACAGTTACAGCAGGAGGCATAAAACTTATTAAGCTTTTGCTAAGTCATCAGAGATAACATTTAACATTTGCATATGACAGACCTGTAATTTATCTGTAAGCAAATAACTAAATCTAACATCGTTTTATTACTGTTTTCTAACCATATTTATATTTTTCCACCAAGCTTAACAAAAACTTAAAATATATGATGCCTTAAATTAATAAAAAATAAGTCAGTTAACATGAGGAGAAATTTAACATAGATTCTAGTGAAATGCATAAAGATTAAATCTAGCAGAGACATCTGAATTTGAGGTAACTATAACGGGGCGGGCTTTTTAGTTTTTATAGGGGTATTAGATTAGGTTTACATTTTTTTATTTTGGATAATTTTGGTTATTTTTTCTGTAATTTTAGACTTTTTTATTTTTTGTAATATTAGATTTTTTTAATTTAATCTTATCTTAGTTTTTTTATGTAATGTTAGGATTTTTTATTTTAATTTTAAGTTAGGATTTTATTATTTTGGTAATTTTTAATTAATTTATTAGTAAGATAGTCTTTTTTATTTTATGTAATTGGGGTTAATTTAGGGGGTGTTAGGTTAGGGGGCTTAGTAATTAGATTAATACTTTGCATTGTGGGGGGATGGCGGTTTATGGGTTAATTTGGTAGATTGCGTTGTGGGGGGTTGGCGGTTTAGGGGTTAATAGTGTTAATAGATAGATTGCGTTGTGGGGTTGGCGGATTAGGGGTTAATAGGTTAATTAGGTAGATTGCATTGTGGGGATTGGCGGTTTTGGTGGTTAATAGTGTATTTAGATACTTTGCATTTTGGGTTGGTGGCAGATTAGGGGTTAATACATTTATTAGGTACTTTGCGATGTGGGGGTTGGCGGATTAGGGGTTAACACATTTTATTTTGTTTTTGCGGTGGGGGGATGGAGGTTGACAGGTAGATATTGCGCATGTGTTAGGTGTACCTGTCTATGTGTGGCGAAGTGAAGATGGAGTAAAATTTCTCCATTTTTGCCGCGTAAGTCCTTGCGCTGAACATGTGATAGCGACTTGCAATGCCGGTTCTATGTTAGTTTAAAAAAAAAAATAGCGGCCGACGGGTGAAATATACAGTACGTGCCGTATTTGTATGTGGCACTGTATATGTGATTGCGTCATCTGTCTAAAAAACATAAATTATGCTTACCTGATAATTTTCTTTTCTTCAGATGGAAATCGTCCACAGTTGCATTCATTACTTTTGGGAATTCAGAACCTGGCCGCCAGGAGGAGGCAAAAACACCCCAGCCAAAGGCTTAAATTCCCCTCCCACTTCCCTCATCCCCCAGTCATTCTGCCGAGGAACAAGGAACAGTAGAAGAAATATCAGGGTGAAAAGGTGCCAGAAGAACAAAAAAACAGATGCCCCACAGAAAAAAATACGGGTGGGGAGCTGTGGAAAGAGTTCACAGCTGCATTCATTACTTTTGGGAAAACAATACCCAAGCTATAGAGGACACTGAATGCTGAAAACGGAAGGGCACAAAAGGCGGCCAATTCTGAGGGCACCAGCCTAAAAACCCTGTGCAGCAAAAAAATCCGCTTTGTTTGAAGCCGAGAAACCTTGAAAAAAAGGACACTGATCCACAAAAGATCACAAGCCTTGCTAGAGGCCACAGAAAATAGGCTCGACAGAGCCAAAACGCCTCCAGGACACCATCATCCAGCAGTCAGTCCCCCACAACACACCCCTTACGAGAGAAAGGGTTTAACTACTGTAAACTCCCAAAAGGAATAGAACACATACAAACCAGACAAGGATACCCGGAAAACCCTAAATAGTGTACAACAAGTTCCAAATAAAATAGGGAAAGAACTGCAGGAGCAAGTCAAGCTCACAGAGACCAAAATCAGTCCTGAGAAACAAGGGGAGGCAACGCCCAGACCCCAAAGAGTACAGAAACCACAAGATTTGGTCCGGAATCCGAAAACAGAGAAGAAAAGTTCTCCTATTACAGTGCAAACGCACCCTGAATAACAACTGAAGACGAAGTCCTCAAGTCGCAAGGAACTCAGAATATCAAGATATTTAGAAACCAACATACGTGCAGCAAACCCAGATAGAAACACCTGCATCAAGCAAAATCAATAGTCATACCACAATGACTCTGTAAACAGTTAGACTTGCAGAGCAAGTAAAGAGCAGCTGAAGAAGATTTGATAAAATACACTTCCCAGTATAATGGGAATCAAACCTGAGTTGTCAAAAGACCTAAGCTGTTGCTCTAACCATTATATCAGATCATAGCACCAACCCTACATTCAACTGCGAAACATCCACTGAGCGGACCCATCACATGCTATCCAAAAGCCACCAAAGCTACTCGCATAACTTGAAAATGGGGAAGCACTGAAACCTCAAAGAGGCTCACGGTATCTCAAACCCGAGGACTAACCCCAGATCCCAGATTCTGTTCCCAACACCAGACCACCCCAGCTACAGGCAGATTTGACAAGCAGGGGAACAAAAAGAACCCCAATCTCCAGCCCAGAAAAAGGACAAAATGGAACGGACCTAGCCCTCCCATAGAGTTCGGGTGCCAACTCAAATAGGTCCCTCAATTAGGAACTCCCAAGAGAACCTCATAAAGATAAACGGAGAAATGCAGTAGATCACCATAAGATCCAACACGATACCATGACAGTCTCAACACACAGAGACTGCAATCTCCACAGATGGAACAGAACCCCACTATAGGGTAAAATACCCATTTTAATCACCTACCCACAAGACAGGATAGCCACCCTCCCAAGAGAGGAATTCTACCTCTTAAAGGAGAACAAAACTACCCCCACAATGGGGAGAGCACAGAGAACAACAGCGCACAAGCTCCAAACAGGAAGCCGTAGCCTGATAAAAACAAATGCTGAATGAAAATCATACAGCCACCACAAAACACAGAAGAAATCCTAATGAAGGAGAGCACCCATCATTCAAAGGACAGGACAGACCAAAAAGGAGCATATTCAAAAATGCACAGATCCTGACCAAGCCGCAAGCAGCTCAACTAACTAAACCATAATTCATAGCTAATGTTCCCTGGAAAAACTGGAACGCACTGAACCAGCCACAGGATCATAAGTTTCCGGAGATCCGGAAAGATCCAAGACAAACACTATAGGCCCAAGCCCAGAATGTGTGGAACCAACCACACCCCAGGAAACACAAATACCCCGTCTGAAAACAGACGTCACAGGGTAATGACCAGACTACTCTGGAAAAATGGAAAACAAGAGCACAACAGAGTTATTACAAGACTCTAGAGCCCAAACGGTGTGCCGAACAACACCAAGACGTCCAGGACCAAGTGAAAACATCGAGGGCCAAGTCATCCGAAGAGGGAATAGAACAAGGCTAGGGAAAACCATGAGGCCATGCCAGTGTGCCCCTAAACATCTCTATAAACACCTCAGAGTACATAACCAGAGGAACTCACCTAAGGAAAAAGAATGCAAAGCATCCCAACCCCGGTAGAAAAACCCCTAAGCAAAGCTTGGAGAAGGAGAAAACACAGCCAATCGTCCAGATAGGGAAAAAACTAAACCACTAAGGATACCGGACAAGTCCGGAAGTCTCGACCCTAAAGAAGAGAACTACAAAAGGAACAAGTCCAAAAAGGACAAGTCCAAAAGCCCCTAAAAGGCAAGACTGCCAGGAACCAGTGGCAAGGAGGCCCTAAATTCTCCCAACCTTTACCCCTGCGGGAAGGAACACTCTAAGTCCCTACAGACATTGGAAACAACTGAGTGTGTCGCAGCGGAACTCCACCGAATCCCAGACGACCAGCTAAAAAGGCTAATAAGGACTGAACTCTTAGGTCCTACCAGAATGCTCAGCAGAACTTGTGTTAAAAACAAGAATAATAATAATAATGTGAAGCACTCAGTGCCTTAACCAGATAAGCCAGGCAGAACTGGCGCCACAAGTCTGAACAGGCCCCAAGATAGAAGGGTCTGAACCCAAGCAGGACTATCCAGCAATCAAGGGCCCAAGGCCTCACATATTCACCCCCAGAGGGAGAATAAATGATAAACATAGAACCAAATGCGTCCTTTAGAACAACCTTCCGTAGAAGCAAACAGTGCGATCAAAAGGTCGCGAGTATTCTAGAAATAAATTTCCCGAAGGAAAAATAAAACAAACATGAGCTGTAATCAATAAACAAACCTCCTAACTGGATTGAATAAGAAGGCAACCCGTAGGTTATTGCCCAATAAGAACAGACGCCTGACAGTGACCCTGTTCTTCCAAGCTCAGAACTGTAAAGGATACTTAACCAATAACTTTATAAGAGGAATACTGCATCCTCTAATATCTAATACTGAAAGCTATTCAGGGAAGAAGACTGAGATTTCTCAGATCCATTAAGGATGGGGTCTTCCAACGATGCCAAAGCGTGCCGCAATAGAACACAAAGGCACGCCAGTCTATACCGAAAAGCACAGCATACCCCCACCGGAGCAAAAGACGACTCCGGCCCCGAAGGTTGACCCCATGAAGCCTCAGGGACAGTCGTTCCCCCAGAGAGCTGAACAGGCCATCCCGTGCCTAAAAGGCCCCGGATAACGGAACACGAACAATATCTTAAGCAACCTTCTGGAAGTTGCAGATGCGCCAGCGCCAAAATTATGAACATGCGATATCGTGCCGAAACCCCCGGTGGGAACAAGCTACCTTCCCGAGAAGGATAAGCAAAGTCTGGGTTACCAGCATGCATAGTAAGATGTAGTGGAAGGGAACTCGCCACTTGGAGGACAGAAGCCCCAGAAGCGGATGGCTCAGCAGCCCCTTAATTCCCTGATCCCAAGGAATTGAGCATTCTAATATGGCATTCAGAACATAACTGATAGGCTTGTATCATCCGAGGCAATAAGCATTCTGCGCAAGGAGTAAAATCCAAAACAGAGACATCCGTCTCCCCCATATCAGACTCCTCCATAACTAGGATATTGAATACAAAAGAGTGGACTAAAAAATCTAAACGGAACCTGACACCCACAATGGCTGGGGCGCTTACCACCTCCTATGAACCAGACACCAGCAGACCAGAATTTCTCTGTCACCACATGGTCAGGAATGCGGAAATGGAGCCCAAAAACGTGATCACGTCCGGTCACCAGGTGAACCGTATAGTCCAAAAAAAGCGTGCCCGACCGTAAGGTTGCGTCACTTTCCAAAAGCCGTTATGTTCCACAAGCCATGAGCCGAAATAACACTACACATAAGCAAGTTGAATCATATAACAAACATGATTAAACCCCCCCCCCCTCCGTTCAATAAACCCCCCTCAGGAGATATTAACCCTTGATTCCAAGATACAAAAGGAGCCTCACTGAGACCCTTCAATATAAGTTAGTCCCGCTAGGTGGTAGCCCTTCGGGAAAAACTCTGTAATACAGTACATTTCATAAAGAAAGTAAAATAAAACGACCTTACCGGAATCTACGCCGTGGAACAGGAACACGGCCCTTCAATTGTGACAGATAGTAGTATCACTTCTGCCATGGACTTGAGAGAAGAAAGCAGGCAGCAAAACTCGTCAACACCGATTGCTTTTGGAGCTGTTAATATGAGTCAGGATGGTTTCGCAGGAAGACTCTCCCTGCATCTCCGGACTCTTTCTCATTCATGCTTTCACTGAAAGGCTGACAGGACTACTTAAAACTCCAGTCCCATGTCGAAGAGTACTACCCTCCATAAGAGACTAATCTAAAACTTCTGACACTTCTCTGCCAACCTCCTGGGACGAAAGGCAAAGGATGACTGGGGATGAGGGAAGTGGGAGGGGTATTTAAGCCTTTGGCTGGGGTGTATGTGCCTCCTCTTGGTGGCCAGGTTCTGAATTCCCAAAAGTAATGAATGCAGCTGTGGACTCTTTCCATTTATGAAGAAAATAGCCAATGCTAGCTTTTGCAGGCGACGTCGCTATGTCATTTTGCCCTAGATTTTTATAATATCTTAACTACAGCCCAGGTGAAATAATCAGATGATCAGTAACCATGGTTACTAACCTGCTCTCACCCATCAACTGATTATTTCACCTGTGCTCTAGTTAAGATATCATGAAAATCTGTTAAGGGTACCCGAAGACAGAAGTTGATGAAAATATTTCTATATGACACAGATATCATATCTCAAATAACAACATTAAGAGACTGTTAATGAGTTATGTGATTGGTGTCCTTATAAACCCTTACATGGGTTTCACACAAAATGAAAGCTACAGTAATTTGTTAAAAGTAGTTGAGGTTAAAAGACATCTAACAAGTTATTTATATATTGTCTATGAGGAGTGCTGGCTCAAGACATTGTGCTGCCTGGGCCCAGTAATAAAAAGGACACCCTCCCCCAGCTCTCTATCTACTACAATCTAAAGCAATCTACAGTCAGCAATCTCAAAGATTAAAGCTCAGTATATTGTACAATATATACCTCCCAGCTGGCCCACATCCTGCCACAGGTTGGAAGGTCTATCCCACTACTGCCTGATGCTTTTCAGTGTCCCAGTTTTAAAGGACTACCTGAGCCACGGTGATCCCAGGCACTAACAGCCTGCTGGACTTGCCCACGATCTTCCCATAACCCACCTTATCATCACAACCCCGCCCTCCATTCACAGCTCCGCCCACAAAAAGCTGGTGGGCCAGTGACTCCATTTTTTTAACCTCTCACATTCTGGATAGCCTCTGCGAAGTGATGGGAGGTATGCTAATACTCATATAAGAAACATTTACTTAAAAAAAACACTACTAGCCAGAATATGTCCCTCTATCAAATGCTGTCTGGGTCCTGTGGTACTACCTGGTCCAAAACATTCTTTAAACATGGGTATAGCAAGTAAGGTGATTTGTCTGATAATGCATATGCTGCCAATCAAGAGCAAATATTCCATTCAGGTAGTAGAACTTTTCATTTATTTCTATATAATTTAAAGTGCATTTTAATGCACAATGGCAAATATAAAAGATAATACTGGGTTTTCAAAAGCGTTGAATAAGAATAGATTGTGTGCGAGTGCAAAACTTATCCTACAACTTGTAATACAAGGGCATTGAGAATGCTACTACTGCTTTGCTATGTGTGTATTGGTCACAATAAAATGCTTTGATTAAACATTAAACACTTTTTTTTCATGATTCAGATAAGAGCATACAATTTTAAACTACTTTTCAATTTATGTCTGTTCTCATGTTTGCTTCATTCTCTTGCTATCCTTTATTGAAGGAGCTGCAATGCACTACTGGGAGCTAGCTGAAGACATGGGTAAGCCAATGACAAAAGGCATATATGTGCAGCCACCAATCATCAGCTAGCTCTAAGCTCTTTCAACAAAATATACCAAGAGAATGAAGCAAATTAGATAATAGAAGTAAATTGGAAAGTTGTTTAAAATTGTATGCGGTTTTTGAACCATGATAGAAAAGAATTGGGTTTCATATCTCTTTAAATTTACATCATACATATAATTTAACTATTTAAACGTAAAATATTTTTTCAATTAAATAATTAAGCTGTTAGTTTTGACTTTGACACTAAAAGGAAGTGAACAACTGAAATGAATTGGTTGATAAGCAGAAACAAAACAACATAATAAAACAAAAAACAGTAAAAAAAAATTAAAAGATGTATTTTTTGCTTGCAACAAGAATAAAATAATTGAACATCCCTTTTAAGTAACTGCTAATTATTTGTGTGCATTACACACAACAATATTATTTTCTGCAAAACTCTACCTGCAAATCTTATGTCAACATTGTACAGAGCAAAGTGGTAAAGAGATCAAATATTCTTGCTTTCCAAATAACATTACACAGATAGCACCACCTTTATCCATATAACTCTATTTATAGACATATATGAGATTAATCTTGTATCCTTCTACTACCTACCTCACCTCTAGTCTTTCTATTACTTAAGGGAGATACCAAGGGTCATCCAAATTAATTATTCAGGAAAATGCAGAATATACTTACATTCCTTTTTTGACATGAATAGATTGTGTTTCTTTGCTATATCCAGCTTGTTCCAGATCAGGAATTCCTTGATTAAATACATCTATCAGTTTTCCATTTACTGCTTCTGATTCGAAAAGTGTGACAGACGCTTCCAAAAAGTCCTAAACCATAAGTTGTTGTTAGTATTGTTTAAAAACAATGTCTGAAATACAGGGTTTTATAGATGATTACCACCAATAACACCATTCTATTTGATTACAGAATATTCCTTATTTATATCAACCATATTAAAAAAAAAATCAATTATAGGTTGTAGTGTAAAAGTAAATATAATAATTTATTTAACACAACAAACGTGTTATTCTAATAATTAAAGGGATACTAAACATTTTTTTCTTTCTTGATTCAGATAGTTCATGAAATTTTAAGCAAATTTCTAATTTACTCCTATTATCAATTTTTCTTCATAGGTTCAGAATCTGAGTAGTGCTTGCTGATTGGTGGCTAAATGTAGCCACCAATCAGCAAGCGCTATCCAGGGTGCTAAACCAAAAATGGGCCGGCTCCTAAGCTTTTAACTCCTGCTTTTCAAATAAAGATAACAAGAGACCGAAGAAAAATTGATAATAGGAGTAAATTATAAAGTTGCTTAAAATTGCATGCTCTAACTGAATCATGAAATAAACCATTTTGGGTTTAGTATCCCTTTAATCAAGAAGACATGGTCCTTTCTTCTGATGTAAGTTTACTGCTAAACAACCAAGCTTTTAGGTTTGAAAAAAAAATACATTTTTCTTCTGTTATGTTTTAAAGGGACATTAAACATTCATGCTTCAGATAGAGTGTAAAATTAAAAATATATAAATACATTTCCAATGTACTTCTTTGTTCTAATATATCTCTTTCCCATGGTATTTTTTGTTGAAACGTAACCAATTGCACGAGAGCATACTGCAGTAGGCTCAGGAGCACTATTTGGCAGCAGATACATGTGCACAATACTGAGCCTACCTCCAGACCTCAGTATGCTCTCATGGAAAGGATACTGAGAGAAAAGCTGATAAATCAACAGAAAAAATATATCCTTTTCTTTTTCTAGAAAAATGACAAAATAAACATAATGTGTAAGAAGTACCAGAAAAACTGGTGTACCATGAAGATGAAGAAATATCTCTGGAGAAAAATGAGGAAGTGAAACATTTACTGAAGGTGTGGTGTGTTCAAAATACATACAGCATTGCCAACTGCGCTGCATTTGCACAGACTGATTTGTTCAGGTTTGCTTAAAGGGACATCAAAGCCAAAAATGTTTCTTTCATGATTCAGATAGAGCAAAGAAAAAAAAAAAATCTAATTTATTTCTGTTATCAAATTGTCTTCATACTCTTGGTATCTTTTGTTGAAAAGCAGGGGCAGAAGCTCAGGATCACTCACGTGTCTAGAGCACTATGTGGCAGTTGTTTTGCAGGTATGTTATTTATTTCCAAGAGCACTAGATGGCAGCACTATTTCCTGTCATGTAGTACTACAGAAGCCTACCTAGGCATCTCTTCAACAAAGAATACCATAGGAAAAAAGCAAATTTGATAACAGAAGTAATTTTGGAAACTTTAACTTTAAATTGTTTGCTCTCTCTCTGAATCACAAAATAAAATGTTTGGGTTTCACATCCCTTAAAGTGCATAGTAAACAGACAATGCTCAAATGTTGGTGTAAAGGGTTAGCGCTGCGAAATCTGTTGGCGCTCTACAAATAACCGATAATAATAATAATTCATATAGGACAAAAACATGTTGGTTAAACAGTTCATACTGCAGACAGTGCTAAGTGGGCACAACATATTAGCAATATTCAAAATGTCTAAACATTTTATTCTGTAACATTTGTTTGAGAGCAGTATGTTATTATTTGTATTGTTACTTATTTGTGTGGCCTTATGGTTACTATGTAATTGAATATTTTTTTCTGCAGCTTTCTGTTTTGTATTTAAAGTTTGTCATCAGCTTCAAACACAGCACAGAAGTGACATTTATGTTTGACAACTATGAATTACAATTGGTGTTTCGAAAAGCAGTAATTATTAATCACCTTTTAGGTTATAATTTAAAAGATGGAGGTAACAGAGGTCTAAAATAGAGGTTCATAGAACAAATAATAGTCTTACGGTTTGGGTACACAGTATGTATATATAATTCTATATTCTAACTGCTCAAATAATCAGGCTGATTACTAGCACTTGGAAGAAGATTTATTTTACATCATTCATTGTCAAAAGAAGTTCAAGAAACATTTTTGGCCAGATTACGAGTGGAGCGCAAAATTACGATTTCGTAAGCGAGATATGTGTGCTCCACTTGTAATAATGCACGCAAATGTGCTCTGGTATTATAGGTAAAGCGCAATGCAAACGTGACCTCACGTTCGCATTGCATGGAAGTTTTGCAATTACGAGAGCCTTGTTCTGATGCCGTCATACACAGCAGAGAACCTAGCGTGGCGAAGGGGGTAAGTCGCACCGTGATGGGCAGCAAATTTAAAATATATATGAATATATACATATATATTTATATGTTTATTTAAAACCCCACACCCACTCACGTTAACCCCTTATAACTGCTTTGTACAGTTATTTTTTAATAAAATAAAGATGCTTCTTTTATTTATTTATTTATTAAAGTGAATGTAAATTTTGATGCTAAAGTGCCCGGTTTTTAAAACTTTGATTAAAAACAGGGGCACTTTAATTCATCAATATTTTCATTTCACTCCTGTTGTGAAAATAAACTTACTTTTTAATCTTCACAGCAGCTCCAGCTTCCTCCACCTGTTTCAAAGCCTCTTCCTGGGTCTAAAATGAGGTATCTGGCTTCCTCCAATCACAGCAGTGAATCAAACACTGAATCCCCCGGGGGGGAATCTGTGATTGGAGGATGACCTATCAATCATTTCTGACATCAGAAATGGCTTGTGAGACCGGAGGAAGCAGCAGCTGCTGTGAAGTTTAAAAGGTAAGTTTTTTGTCACAACAGGAGTGAAATGTAAATTTTGATGAATTAAAGTGCCCCTGCTTTTAATCAAAGTTTTAAAAACCGGGCACTTAAGAATCAAAATTTACATTCACTTTAAGACACACTACACTGTATTTTGGGGGCAATTGGGGGACATTTTTTAAATTAACCAGAGGTCTGACCTCTGGTTAATTTTCAGAGCGCTAATTGCTACCCCAAGCTCAGGGTAGCAATAACCAGCCACCTGTAATGGCTGGTTATTTAATGTGTGGCCGTAAACATGGGGATTTGGCCATTTACAGGCGCATGTTAAATTATCTCTCCACTTGTAATCTAGCCATTTATGGCAAAGTAGTTTTTCAATATTTATTACAAGTTTGTTATCAAAGAAGGCTGCGGGGTATTGCACTAAAGCCTTCCGTGACAGTTAAGGGGGTGATATTATTCAGATTTAATATTAAAGGGGTGTTTTAATGCAAAAAATACATGTTCTTATTAGTTAGAGCATTATTATTATTATTTACCTGAGTTTACTATGCGTTTTGGCCAGTCAGCCAATCAGGAGCAGCAGCCACACGTAACTAACAACCACAATCTATTTTCTGCTATGGAGCTGCACAGTTTGTGACTCAAGAGTGAGACTTTACCTATGTTTTTAACACTTTTGTGGGTACTCCCAAAACCACATGTTCTAACAAATTATTATGCCCCTTTAAAGGAGATAAAACCGTTGTCTGATTTGTGGACCCTGTCATGTATTTCATTGCTAATTAATGATCATATTCTTCAGTAAGTGTTAAAGAAATGTAGTTCAGTTTGTAAAAGAGGCCATCGGCTAGAAGTTCAGTCACACATTCATTTATTTTTGCATATACTAGATCTAGATTTCAGACACTGCAAATCAAAACAGAATGGGCCAAAGATTTATTAAATATAAAAAAACATCCTAATTCAGTATTCAATAACGTCAGTATTGGCAGTTCTGCTACATTTTTATGTTAGTCACTAAATTCTCTGCAAACACTGGCTCAGCTATGTACACACCAGCTAGAATGCCAGAGTGTTTCTGTATACTTTTTACATTCTTGCTTATCTTTATTAAAGGTACATTTTAACCCTCTGGGTCCCAATGCAGATATAAATTAAATATGAATTAAATTCATCTAGCAGCTGAAGTGTTAATTACAGACAACTTTATAAAGAGAGAGAAAAAAAACAGATGAAACCTGAAACTGAAGTTGTGGAGCTTCTGCTATGTGGATGCAGATTTGATATGCAAACCTAACAGTGTTTAAAGGGACATGAAACACAAAAAAATGATTTCATGATTCAGATAGAGCATACAATTTTAAACAACTTTCCAATTGACTTCAATCATCTAATTTTCTTGGTATCCTTTGTTAAAGGGACACTAAACCCAATTGTTTTCTTTCATGATTCAGATAGAGCATACAATTTTATGCAACTTTCTAACTTGCTCCAATTATCAATTTTTTGTCATTCTCTTTGTATTTTCTTCTCCGTTCTCTTTAAAAAAGCAGTAATGAAAGCTTAGGAGCCGGCCCAGTTTTGGTTCAGCACCCTGGATAGCGCTTGCTGATTGGTGGGTACATTTAGCCACCAATCAGCAAGCACTACCCAGTTGCTGAACCTAAAATGAGCCGGCTCCTAAGCTTTCATTCTTGCTTTTCAAATAAAAATACCAAGAGACTGAAGAAAAATTGATAATAGGAGTAAATTAGAAAGTTGCATAAAATTGTATGCTCCATCTGAATTATGAAAAAAACTATTTGGGTTTAGTATTCCTTTAAAGAAACAGCAATTCACATGAGTAAGCCAATAACATGAGGCATATATGTGCAGCCACCAATTCGCAGCTCCTTAACCTACCTAGGTATCCTTTTCAATAAAGATACCAAGAGAATAAAACAAATTATACAATAGAAGTAAATTAGACATTTGTTTAAATTTCATGCTCTGTCTGAATCATGGGGTTTCATGTCCCTTTAACTAGCAAGTAGTTATATTCCGCTACTAACATTTCTTAGCCACATTCATAAAGTGGTCTCACATCAAAACCCCTCTCACCACATTATTTTCAAAAAATCAGTTAACTACAACTCAAATATATATTCCAACACAATAATGACATGAAAACATAAATAAATAAAAGTAATTTCTATCAAATTAAACATTTTAACTGATTCACAACCAAGCTATTTTACAATGAATGACAAGCTAAAGTAGAGTTGAGATTTTAAATGGAACATTAATTACTACATAAATTCTACATACAGGGAGTGCAGAATTATTAGGCAAATGAGTATTTTGACCACATCATCCTCTTTATGCATGTTGTCTTACTCCAAGCTGTATAGGCTCGAAAGCCTACTACCAATTAAGCATATTAGGTGATGTGCATCTCTGTAATGAGAAGGGGTGTGGTCTAATGACATCAACACCCTATATCAGGTGTGCATAATTATTAGGCAACTTCCTTTCCTTTGGCAAAATGGGTCAAAAGAAGGACTTGACAGGCTCAGAAAAGTCAAAAATAGTGAGATATCTTGCAGAGGGATGCAGCACTCTTAAAATTGCAAAGCTTCTGAAGCGTGATCATCGAACAATCAAGTGTTTCATTCAAAATAGTCAACAGGGTCGCAAGAAGCGTGTGGAAAAACCAAGGCGCAAAATAACTGCCCATGAACTGAGAAAAGTCAAGCGTGCAGCTGCCAAGATGCCACTTGCCCCCAGTTTGGCCATATTTCAGAGCTGCAACATCACTGGAGTGCCCAAAAGCACAAGGTGTGCAATACTCAGAGACATGGCCAAGGTAAGAAAGGCTGAAAGACGACCACCACTGAACAAGACATACAAGCTGAAACGTCAAGACTGGGCCAAGAAATATCTCAAGACTGATTTTTCTAAGGTTTTATGGACTGATGAAATGAGAGTGAGTCTTGATGGGCCAGATGGATGGGCCAGTGGCTGGATTGGTAAAGGGCAGAGAGCTCCAGTCCGACTCAGACGCCAGCAAGGTGGAGGTGGAGTACTGGTTTGGGCTGGTATCATCAAAGATGAGCTTGTGGGGCCTTTTCGGGTTGAGGATGGAGTCAAGCTCAACTCCCAGTCCTACTGCCAGTTTCTGGAAGACACCTTCTTCAAGCAGTGGTACAGGAAGAAGTCTGCATCCTTCAAGAAAAACATGATTTTCATGCAGGACAATGCTCCATCACACGCGTCCAAGTACTCCACAGCGTGGCTGGCAAGAAAGGGTATAAAAGAAGAAAATCTAATGACATGGCCTCCTTGTTCACCTGATCTGAACCCCATTGAGAACCTGTGGTCCATCATCAAATGTGAGATTTACAAGGAGGGAAAACAGTACACCTCTCTGAACAGTGTCTGGGAGGCTGTGGTTGCTGCTGCACGCAATGTTGATGGTGAACAGATCAAAACACTGACAGAATCCATGGATGGCAGGCTTTTGAGTGTCCTTGCAAAGAAAGGTGGCTATATTGGTCACTGATTTGTTTTTGTTTTGTTTTTGAATGTCAGAAATGTATATTTGTGAATGTTGAGATGTTATATTGGTTTCACTGGTAAAAATAAATAATTGAAATGGGTATATATTTGTTTTTTGTTAAGTTGCCTAATAATTATGCACAGTAATAGTCACCTGCACACACAGATATCCCCCTAAAATAGCTATAACTAAAAACAAACTAAAAACTACTTCCAAAACTATTCAGCTTTGATATTAATGAGTTTTTTGGGTTAATTGAGAACATGGTTGTTGTTCAATAATAAAATTAATCCTCAAAAATACAACTTGCCTAATAATTCTGCACTCCCTGTACAATGCTGTATTCAAAGCATAGATTAGCCTGATAATAATATGTATTGTTAAAATTGTATTAGTTGTCTAAATATTAAAAAGGATGTGTAAAGATATATTTTTACCAAAGCGACAGGCAGCTCTGTATTGTAATCTAGTTTTTTTTAGGTTTATTATCTTATATTATCTCTTATGATGATGGCAATCATTGTAAATAACTTTATATAATTTCATAATGTATAATGTCCCTTTAAAAGGACAGTCTACACCATAGTCATCTAAAAGTCTTAACTTAGATTAAGCTGCAAATAGCCTACTGCACCCCTTTTTAAATCATGCAGCAGGACCGGTAAAAAACGTATTGTAAAATGAAAATTGTTTCTTGCCACTTTGAAATGGCTGATAAGCTCTGTCCACTGATTACATCAGGATCTGGGCTATATCTAGGAACTCTGCTGAATACCATTGAGAGTCTGTTGAATCCAACTAGTGAGCCTGTTGTGATTGGATGCCATATGCAGCCCAGATCGTGATGTCATCAGTGGGAAGAGCTTTGCAGCCATTTCAAAGTGGCTGGAAACATGATATAGAAAAGGGTATTTGCAGCTTAATCTAAGGTAAGACTTTAAGATGACTAAACTGTAGACAGTCCCTTTAAAGTGAAGGTAAACTTTGATGAATGAGATCCCGTTTTTTTGAAATACTATTAAAAACAGGGGCACTTTCATTCATCAAAGTTTAGAAGGCAGCCGTTTTGATTAAAACCTTACCTTTGTTTTGTTCACAGCCAGAGCAGCTTCCCACACCCGGAGATCCTCTCTTCACACGTCATTAATGACTAATCCAGCTTCCTCCAATCACGGCATGGCAGGGGGGAAAGCAGTGATTGGAGGAAGCTGGATTAGTCATTGATGATGTGTGAAGAGAGGATCTCTGTGTGGGGGAAGCTGCTCTGGCTATGCAAAGAAGAGAGGTAAGTTTTTAATAAAAACGGCTGCTTTGTAAACTTTGATGAATGAAAGTGCCCCTGTTTTTAATAGTAATTTTAAAAAACGGGCTTTCATTCATAAAAGTTTACCTTCACTTTAAGGGTAGTCAGCATTTAACAAACTGGAGTCCTTTATCACACAGACAAACCTAAAAATAAAAAGTTGCCAGAACGTAATACTTATTTGCTGGTGTGCATACCAGTGAGTAAAAAAATTTACATAAGGAATTGACTAATAATGATTCTCTTTAGTTTATAAGCTCCTGAATACACCTCCCCCAGAGAGTTTACCCTCTTACATAAAGCCATGGGGCAACAACCTACCGGTCACTGTATTGATTAAAACCCACAAATCAGCACACTCATCTAAACTATTAGAAACAAACCTTAAACTGATTACCAGATAATAGGTAACGCTAAGAAACTTAAATACCTATTCCCGAGTGCTTCAAATCAATGTTGGCGCTTGTGTCCAGATGAGGGAAATATGTACCACATTTAGTGGTCCTGTCCCAGAATCCAACCTTTTTGGTCTTACAATATGTGAATACTGCCTTAGACAGTACTGTACAATTAGACCCTATAATATTTCTCTTTAACTTAGTCCCTAAATTAAAACAAAGCTCCATATGAGACTCTTTTAACTAATGGTGAATAGCACCAAACACCTAATACCCCTCTTTACAGATATGGCTGACAGAATTTTAACAAAATCTAAAACTGGAAGATATCATTACTTTGTAACTATCTCCTTGAGTAAGTCTACATTTAGCCACCAATCAGCAAGCGCAACCCAGGTGCTGAACCAAAAATGGGTTGGCTCCTAAGCTTACATTCTTGCTTTTCAAATAAAGATAGCAAGAGAACGAATAAATATTGATCATAGGAGTAAATTAGAAAGTTGCTTAAAATTCCATGCTCTATCTCAGTGGTTCCCAACCGAGGTCCTCAAGTACCCCCAACAGTCCTGGTTTTCATTATAGCTGAACTAGTGCACAGGTGAAATAATCAGCTGATGGATGAGAGCAGGTTGGTTACAGATCAGCTGATTACTTCACCTGTGCACTGGTTTAGCTATAATGAAAACCAGGACTGTTGGGGGTACTTGAGGACCGCGGTTGGGAACCACTGCTCTATCTGAATCATGAAAGAAAAAAAAAAAGATATTCTGACATGTATACATGCATTACTTTGGTCCCCCTTGAAAGCCCTCTTTCTCTTCTAACCCTTTTGGAAGGGCTTCCAGTGTTTAATGAAATATCCTACTTTTACATAAAGTCATTATGACAAGGCACTACCTTTATATATTTTTTTTCCTGGGTACACGAGAGATACCAGACATGTATTTGCCCTTTGCCACTTGTGCTTTTACATAATCACGCACATATTAAAGGGACATAATAATACAGTACTTACTCCTGTAAAAAGACCTGCCACAAAAGACAAATTCCCATTCATTACTCCTGTATTGACTCTGCAACTCTTAGATTCCTATAAATACTTTTGCAGTACATCTAGACCTGATACTAATGGTTGGGGGCATGTGTTTTCCTGGTAGTGAAAAGTAACTGAACAGTCAGGGCAACACTGGGAAAAAAAATAGCCCTGGTACTTTTTAAGAGCTTACTAGTTTGATTTAAAAACATTTGAAGCACGCTTCGGCTACTGTATTTTGGAAAATTGTTGACATTAAATAATAAAAATAGAATAAAAAAAAATTGAAGCTAATGAAATTCACTTTAAATAAAGAATAACTGCTTATTGCTCATCAGCCTGTGTAATCACAGTTATTCAAAATAACAGGAACATGAGCCAGGCAGAACACAGCAAGGCAGTAAGAGGCAGGGCTGGCCCTGCATCATGCACAAATAATAATGCTGGAAAATAGGTGGAGTGAAAGGGACAGTCAACACTAAAATTGTTATTGTTTAAAAAGATAGATAATGCCTTTACTAACCATTCCCCAGCTTTGCACAACTAACATTTATATATTAATATACTTTTTAAAATTTAAACCTCTAAATTTCTGCCTGTTTCTAAGCCACTACAGACAGCCTCTTATCACATCCTTTTCTATTTGCTTTTCACATCAGGAGACTGCTAGTTCATGTGGGCCATATAGCTAACATTGCGTTCACACACAAGGAGTTATTTAAGATTTAGCACAACACAATACTAAATGCAAGCCAATAGATAAATTAAATTAAATAGATAAATAAATTAAAAGTCATGTGATCGGGGGCAGTCTGCAGAGGCTTAGATACAAGGTAATCACAGAGGTAAAAGGTATATTACTATAACTGTGTTCATTATGCAAAACTGGGGAATGGGCAATAAAGGGATTATCTATATTTTAAAACAATAAACAATCTGCTATACATATCTTCTCACGGAGAACAGTCTTTACAAAGGTCCCTGTGAGGACCGAAACATTGACTGACTGAATTAATGAACTATTAATAAAATTGGTGTTAATTAAGTCCTGTGTGTGCCTCTTCTCTACATGAAAGTTTCTGCCTATCTACCATAGAGTGCACCCAGGCAACTCAACTTACAGTGAGTGCTTGGATCCCAAAACTAGAGTATATATATATATATATATATATATATATATATATATATATATATATATATATATATATATATATATATATATATATATATATATATATATATATATATATATATAAGCAAAAAGAGTCAGTTGCACTCTCACAAACAGTTCTCCAAGGGCCAGGGTGCTAGAGTAGTTGATATATATATATATATATATATATAAAAATATATAAACCATGACCCCTTACAGCCACTCATATTCCCTGGGCATTGGCAGTGCTGTTCTTCACTTCCGTCCAGCTTCCACCACTCCATGTGGCAGCCAGGCTCAGTACTGAATTCCTTCTCTCTTCCCTCCCTTCAATTTCCCACATTGCTAAATGACTATACACATGTGGTTCACAAAGATTTAACCATGATTATGTGCTAACATGTTACTTTTCTTATAAAATACACATTTTTTAAATGACATTTTGTAAACTTTAGCAAACTCTGATAATGTTTTAGTTTCTGCAGCTCTCAACTTCCTATTTTACTGTATTAAAAATGGTGTGCTCTTATTTTACGGCAGAGAGCACCAGAAATAGGATGGCTGAAGCTTATTTTGGAAGAAATTCAAAGAGTAAACAAGGTCCCAGGTAGAAGACATACTTGAAGCCACTTACCATTTGACCTGCATAGTTGACCAATTGTGTAAAAACTGGTTACTACACCATAGAGGATAAAGTAAGTCACTCTAGCTGGCATATGGAGATTCAGACTAAGTGAACGATCACATAAAAAAGTCTACTAATCAGAACTTCTGAAAATCATAAGTTCGGTATTATCAACATCAAAGTTGGACAGTTCCATGAGTAGCTGACAGTGATGCACATACACAAATGCCTGTTATAATAATGTCTGAGTAGTGTTGCAGGTACACACCAGCATACGGTGGCACTAAGTGGTTTTCTCATGCTATGCTAAGGTAGGGGGTAACAGGGGCCTGGTCAGTGTCTTGTTCAACTTATGGCAGTGGAACCTAAAGACAAGTAAATATGTGTATTTAAACTGTAAATTAAGTTCCAATTAAGCATGAAATTACAAAAAAATGCTTAGTAAATAGACAGCTTAAAGCCTTAAAAGCATATTGAAGCTGTCATCTTGTTGGTAAATTTTACAGGGCGTACACCCCTTGACACTGCGCCAATGTGAAATGTGAGATTCTGTGTGGCATTGCTCTATATTCAATCTCAAGATAACTATAGTATATACTCCTGGTCTCCAGTCCCTCTAGAGGGAGAGAGACAAGCAACATATTCAGATGTAAATTACTGTAATATCAGACAAATAATAAAGAACACTGCAATATATTTTTTACTATGTTTATTACAATTTTGTGTGGGTATTTAACTTTCTGTTTAATGACCCTTTAAGACATTTTACTAAAGCATTAAAAAATATTTACAATTAAACAATGAGCACGGTGTTACAAGTGAAGGAATTCTATTCTAACCGTACATAAAAAATACTTACAGCCTGAAGATATCGTACTGACTGCAGAGCGCTGGAAAAGCCTCCCCACGCATGACAGTCTTCATACTCCCCTTCCTCCAGCAGGTACTGATGGCCTTTGTATCTTTCCTTTTCATAACCCACCCATCTAGTATTATAAACAAATTAGAAACAAAGTTAATTTAAGGGCATTAAAAACAACTTTATATCTTGACAACAACTGGACCTAAAATCACACATTTTTCTTTTGATAAAGAGCATTGGGAATAGAAATTAATCCAAACTGAAGGGTTGCGCTGTCTTAGCACAAATACGAATCCAAATATTAGTTCTATTGATGCAAAATGCACAAAGTTTTATCGATTTCAGGTTATACATAAGAGGATGAGGAAAGTCAGGATATGCAGTAATGAGCCTACAAAATTGGAGGTGCCAGAAGGAATGTTTGAAATTTAGTGGGTAAAGTTTTATAAATTTGTCTATAGCTAGTTTACGCTCAGTGGTCCTTCCTGGATATGTGATTCTATGAGTGTGCTGTGTGTATGCAGAACATTCAGTCATCCTGAAACGTGCTGGGTTATTCCAAATTAGGAGAATGGTACTGCTGTTCCGCCTTCCTATCTAATCTTACCTATGTCATAGTTTCTTTAAGATGAAACTAAGTAGCCCAAATTCAACCCAGGCTCACACAAGCCCTACCCCTCGATCAAAACAGTATAATTTAAAAAATTGTATTAGTTAATAATAAAATACTCACATAGATTGATAGTTTGTTAATTTAACTGTGAAATAAAATAATTTTTTTTGGGGAAACAAGAGTTTTAGAGCTACCTCACTATTGCCAGATCTGCATGTAATAAGTGCCTGTGCTATCAGTGAGATTTTGGTCACTTTAATGCACACGACATTCCTTTATTTGACACAGTTATGTTTGTTCAGGTGAGCTGTTCTCTAGTGTTAGTTTTACAATTAAATGAACACTGTAGGACAGGAAAAGTATTAGTATAAGAAGCTACAAGATAAAGAATAATGCAACTTCTTTGTGACAAGGTCCCCAAGCATTATGGCTACAGTAGCAGATTTTAGGTGAGGTGGCAGGGATAATCACAGCTGTACAAGTGTGCCCCAATGGTATCAGGTTAAATTGCTTCTCTGTATGTATTAATGACTATAAAGAGAGTAAGTCACTGCTTTTTGTGGGGTAATAGCCAGTGATGTGCAGTCACTAGAGGCAGGTGAGGCAGTGCTTCACCTCTCATATGGGCAAAAATATATATTTTTTTATTGGCTTTAAAAAAATAAAATAAAAAAATTGCAATTTTTTTTCCCCACCATTTTTTTTTCACAGCTACATGTTGTGCAATGGAGAGGCACAAGCAGGTCTGCCCACCATTAAACAACATGCTGCGCCACCTACTGGATTAAAGTGGTTAAGCTCATTGCATGTCCCATAATTGCTTATTTGAGGCAGTCCTATTTGGGCTGAACCAATCCAGTGAGAGGCATTAGTCAGTGGAACTTAGGGTTGGGGCTGGATGTTAAATCATATAAAACAAAACAAAAACGGAAAAAAAATAATTTCATTTATTTTGTTGCTGTGCTGTGAAGCTGCCAGCTTTTGCTAAAGTGAAAAAGAGAGTTCTGTACTTCCCCTCTAAGTGCAGTGGAATATTCCAATGTCACTTCCTTAATACAGACAGAGGCAGAGCAGGAAGAGAGATGCAGTCAATGAGCAGTGTTTAAGACACATCTTAGTAAGTTCTGCAACCTTAGATTTCACTGAAAGGGATTCTGTTAGTGAAAATATAATTTAATGAATGTGGTTTAGTGTTTATTGTTTTTTTACTCTTTAACAGAAATTGAAGGATCGTTTTTGTATTTTGTTTCCTCAACCTTTACACCCACTAACTTAACAGCTTGCCTTTATTTTCTGAACTCTGTAGCTCTGCTGTTTTATTACTTAAAAATGCAGTGGTCTCTCTCCCCCCCTTGTGTGTGTGTGTGTCTCTATCTATCTATCTATCTATCTATCTATCTATCTATCTATCTATCTATCTATCTATCTATCTATCTATCCATCTCTCTCCTTATGTGTTGTTCTCCCCCATGGTCTCTCTGTCTCTCTTCCTCCCCCTCTGACTCTCTCATCCCTTATGTGTCTCTCTAACCCTCTGTGTGTGATTGTGTGTGTCTCTCTCTAACCCTGTGTGTGTGATTGTCTCTCTCTCTCTCTCTCATTCTCTAACCCTCTGTGTGTGTCTCTCTCTTTCTAACCCTCTGTGTTTGATTGTGTCTCTCTCTTTCTCTCTCTCTAACCCTGTGTGTGATTGTGTCTCTCTCTCTTTCTCTCTCTCTAACCCTCTGTGTGTGATTGTGTATCTCTCTTTCTCTCTCTCTAACCCTCTGTGTGTGATTGTGTCTATCTCTCTTTCTCTCTCTCTAACCCTCTGTGTGTGATTGTGTATCTCTCTCTTTCTCTCTCTCTCTAACCCTCTGTGTGTGATTGTGTCTATCTCTCTTTCTCTCTCTCTAACCCTCTGTGTGTGATTGTGTCTATCTCTCTTTCTCTCTCTCTAACCCTCTGTGTATGATTGTGTCTATCTCTCTTTCTCTCTCTCTAACCCTCTGTGTATGATTGTGTCTATCTCTCTTTCTCTCTCTCTAACCCTCTGTGTATGATTGTGTCTATCTCTCTCTTTCTCTAACCCTCTGTGTGTCATTGTGTGTGTGTCTCTCTCTTTCTCTCTATCTAACCCTCTGTGTGTGATTGTCTCTCTCTCTCTCTCTCTCTAACCCTGTGTATGATTGTGTCTCTCTCTTTCTCTCTCTAACCCTCTGTGTGTGATTGTGTCTCTCACTCTTTCTCTCTCTCTCTCTAACCCTCTGTGTATGATTGTGTCTCTCTCTTTCTCTCTCTAACCCTCTGTCTATGATTGTGTCTCTCTTTCTCTCTCTCTCTGACCCTCTGTGTATGATTGTCTCTCTCTCTCTCTCTCTCTCTCTCTCTCTCTCTCTCTCTCTCTCTCTCTCTAACCCTCTGTGTGTGATTGTGTCTCTCTCTCTCTAACCCTCTGTATTTGATTGTGTCTCTCTCTTTCTTTCTCTCTCTCTCTCTAACCCTCTGTGTATGTGTTTCTGTCTACCTTTTATTTATTTAATTAATGAATTGGTAGTGCCATCTGATGGTGTGGCTTTATTTAAAGGGGTGGGGTCAAGCGCCCCACCATCTTTAAATTTCACCAGCCGCCACTGGATCAAGACATTTTTATATTTACTGAATAATGAAAGAATCTATAATCATAATTTGCAGCATTAAAGTAAAAAGTATGTTTTAAACATATTTTAATGGGCATGGATTTCTAGATCTCATAATCAGAGCAAGCATTTTGTTATCTGGCAAGAGTTTCTGTTACAATCCTTTAGACTAAAATCAGATGTTTACTAAGTTGACCAGTTTTCCAAGACACCATTTAAAGGGACATGAAACCCATATGTTTTCTTTCATGATTTAGAAAGAACATGCAATTTTAAATAACTTTCCAATTTACATCTACTATCTAATTGTCTTCATTCTTTTGATATCCTTTGTTGAAAATCATATCTAAATATGCCCAGTAGCTGCTGATTGGTGGCTGCACATAGATACCTCATGTGATTGGCTCACCCATGTGCATTGCTATTTCTTCAACAAAGGATATCTAAAGAATGAAGGCGTATCCTAGCCACTGCCTCACCAGCCTCTGATGTCACTGCACGTCACTGGTAATAGCAATATTGGGATAACATCTCTGCTGTTTGCCACACTTATCACTGCCAATATAAGGTCAAAATATTGTTCTGTAAGGGGTACTTGCTATATGTAGGTAAAGTCACTTGCTATATGGGCACTGGCAATATGGGCAATATGAGGATTAAATAATTGATGTGTGTGTGTGGTGCTGTCTATATGTGGGTGAGACTACTACCTTATTTAAGGTATTGACTTCATGAAGGATTCATCAATGCACCGTGTGCCAATCACAATATCACTGGTCTGAGTGGGTAATTCTATAATAGTATTTAATAATGTGTTTTACTGTGTATTTACTGTAAATATTTAACATTCCAATGTTCTTCACACACAAATTTAATTTGTTATGCCTATACCTGTATTTATTCTTATAGATATATAGGTATAGATACATTAACATTATTAGATGTATATAGAAATATATATTTATTAATAAAAAGTACATTTTTTTTATGTGAAGAACATTGGAATGTAAAATATGTGAAACATGCTTCCGGTTTCACTCTTTAGGTCTATTGTGGTGTTAGGTTAGAGCACATGAAGAATGAGTTATCTTAAGGCAAGTTATGTAAAATATTAAAAAATATTAATAATAATAAATAATTATTACAGATACTATATATATATATATATATGTATATATATATATATATATATATATATTCTATGGATCAATATCATTTTATATAATAATTATTTACATTAATTATTAATATTTTTCAATGTTTTATATTTAATAAATACACAAAGTACCTTAATATAACTCATATTGGGTTAGCACACGAAGAATTAGTGGACTCCTGTCAGGTTTATGTGCGTAATTGCTCTGTTTGTGTTACTGGTAATATGGAAATTATATTCCTGCATAATTTATATTACTGAGGGCTAACAACGTATTGGTGTGTGCTTATTACACAAAGGAGGTTTAATTTTTCTGCTTGTTATAACTATCAGATGGTAGTTAATAAGCATCTTCTCAGTTGTGACAAACATAAATAAGGTTAATATAAAAGAAAATTGGTGAGGGTAGGACAATTCTGGAAACCTACATACACCACTGATGAAAACTATTCTGAATTATCAAAATATTTAGGCTATGTAAAATATAAAGATGCTATTTTTGTTAGTATATAATATTCTAATATACACCTAGATTACGAGTTTTGCATTAGAGGCTATGCGGTGCTAACGAGCAGTTTATGCTCACTGCTCACTTACAGACAGCGCTGGTATTACGGGTTTTTACAAACCACACAAGAAGTGAGCGTTGAGCAAAATTTTGCATTTTACATTAGCAGTGAGCTGGTGTAACGTGCTCGTGCACGATTTCCCCATAGGAATCAACGGGGTGAGTCGGCTGAAAAAAACCTGCAAAAAAGCAGCGTAAAGCTCCTTAACGCAGCCCCATTGATTCCTATGGGGAAATACATTTTATGTCTACACCTAACACCCTAACATGAACACCGAGTCTAAACACCCCTAATCTTACGCTTATTAACCCCTAATCTGCCGCCCCCGACAATGCCGACACCTACATTATAATTATTAACCCCTAATCTACCACTCTGGACACCGCCGCCACCTACATTATACTTATGAACCCCTAATCTGCTACCCCCAACATCGCCGAACCCTACATTATATTTATTAACCCCTACTCTGCCGCCCCCAATGTCGCCACCACCTACCTACACTTATTAACCCCTAATCTGCCGCCCCCAACGTTGCCGCCACTATAATAAACATATTAATCTCTAAACCACCGCACTCCTGCCTCGCAAACATTAGTTAAATATTATTAACCCCTAATCTGCTGGCCCTAACATCGCCGCCACCTACCTACATTTATTAACCCCTAATCGCCTCAACGTCACCGCCACTATACTAAATGTATTAACCCCTAAACCTAAGTCTTACCCCCTAAACCTAACACCATCTAACTTAAATATAATTAAAAGAAATCTAAATAAAATTTATTATCATTAACTAAATAATTCCTATTTAAAACTAAATACTTCCCTATAAAATAAACCCTAAGCTAGCTACAATATAACTAATAGTTACATTGTAGCTAGCTTAGGGTTTATTTTTATTTTACAGGCAAGTTTGTATTTATTTTAACTAGGTAGAATAGTTATTAAATAGTTATTAACTATTTAATAACTACCTAGCTAAAATAAATACAAAGTTACCTGTAAAATAAAACCTAACCTCAATTACAATTACACCTAACACTACACTATAATTAAATTATTTCCCTAAATTAAATACAATTAAAAACAATTAAATAAAATTATCTAAAGTACAAACCCCCCCCACTAAATTACAGAAAATAATAAACAAAATTACAAGATTTTTAAACTAATTACACCTAATCTAATCCCCCTAACAAAATAAAAAAGCCCCCCCCCAAATAAAAAAAGCCCTACCCTACACTAAATTACAAATAGCCCTTAAAAGGGCCTTTGGTAGGGCATTGCCCAAAAGTAATCAGCTCTTTTACCTGTAAAGAAAATTAAAAATCCCCCCCAACATTAAAACCCACCACCCACACAACCAACCCTACTCTAAAACCCACCCAATACCCCCTTAAAAAAACCTAACACTAACCCCTTGAAGATCACCTTACCAGGAGAAGTCTTCATCCAGCCGGGCCGAAGTCCTCAACGAAGCCGGGAGAAGTCTTCATCCAAGCCGGGCGAAGTGGTCCTCCAGACGGGCAGAAGTCTTCATCTAGACGGCATCTTCTATCTTCATCCATCCGGCGCGAAGAGGGTCCATCTTCAAGACATCCGACGTGGAGCATCCTCTTCATCCGACGGCTAAGACTGAATGAAGGTTCCTTTAAATGACGTCATCCATGATGGCGTCCCTTCAATTCCGATTGGCTGATAGAATTCTATCAGCCAATCGGAATTAAGGTAGAAAAAATCCTATTGGCTGATGCAATCAGCCAATAGGATTGAAGTTAAATCCTATTGGCTGATGCAATCAGCCAATAGGATTGAGCTGACATTCTATTGGCTGTTCCAATCAGCCAATAGAATGCAAGCTCAATCCTATTGGCTGATTGCATCAGCCAATAGGATTTTTTCTACCTTAATTCCGATTGGCTGATAGAATTCTATCAGCCAATCGGAATTGAAGGGACGCCATCTTGGATGATGTCATTTAAAGGAACCTTCATTCAGTCTTAGCCGTTGGATGAAGAGGATGCTCCGCGTCGGATGTCTTGAAGATGGACCCGCTCTGCGCCGGATGGATGAAGATAGAAGATTCCGTCTGGAAGAAGACGTCTGCCCGTCTGGAGGACCACTTTGCCCGGCTTGGATGAAGACTTCTCCCGGCTTCGTTGAGGACTTCGGTCGGTTGGATGAAGACTTCTCCCGGTAAGGTGATCTTCAAGGGGTTAGTGTTTTTTTAAGGGGGTATTGGGTGGGTTTTAGAGTAGGGTTGGTTGTGTGGGTGGTGGGTTTTAATGTTGGGGGGGATTTGCAATTTTTTTTACAGGTAAAAGAGCTGATTACTTTGGGGCAATGCCCCGCAAAAGGCCCTTTTAAGGGCTATTTGTAATTTAGTGTAGGGTAGGGCTTTTTTTTTATTTTGGGGGGCTTTTTTTATTTTGTTAGGGGGATTAGATTAGGTGTAATTAGTTTAAAAATCTTGTAATTTGTTTATTATTTTCTGTAATTTAGTGTTTGTTTTTTTGTACTCTAGAAAATTTTATTTAATTGTATTTAATTGTATTTAATTTAGGGAAATAATTTAATTATAGTGTAGTGTTAGGTGTAATTGTAACTTGGGTTAGGTTTCATTTTACAGGTAACTTTGTATTTATTTTAGCTAGGTAGTTATTAAATAGTTAATAACTATTTAATAACTATTCTACCTAGTTAAAATAAATACTAGCTACAATGTAACTATTAGTTATATTGTAGCTAGCTTAGGGTTTATTTTATAGGTAAGTATCTAGTTTTAAATAGGAATTATTTAGTTAATGATGGGAATTTTTATTTAGATTTATTTTAATTATATTTAAGTTAGGTGGTGTTGGGGTTAGGGTTAGACTTAGATTTAGGGGTTAATAACTTTAGTATAGTGGCGGTGATGTTGGGGGCGGCAGATTAGGGGTTAATAAATGTAGGTAGGTGTTAGGGATGGCAGATTAGGGATTAATATTTATTTAACTAATGTTTGCGAGGCGGGAGTGAGGTGGTTTAGGGGTTAATATGTTTATTATATAGTGGCGGCGATGTCCGGTTCGGCAGATTAGGGGTTAAAAATTTTATTTTAGTGTTTGTGATGTGGGAGGGCCTCGGTTTAGGGGTTAATAGGTAGTTTATGGGTGTTAGTGTACTTTTTAGCACTTTAGTTAAGAGTTTTATGCTATGGTCACTCTTTTGACCTGATCTTTAGCTATCGATGCACTCTCTCAAACTTCACAAACTCCCCCTTTCCTCTTTCTGACCACCATCTCCTTACTTGCAACATATCATCCCTCCCTACAACTCTCCCTCCTCCTGCTCCTCACACCAAACTTCACAGAAGCATTATGTCATTAGATCAACAACAGCTTTCTAATTCCCTCAAACCTCTCCTCTCATCCTTCTCCTCCTTTTCCTGCCCTGACCAATCTGCCACTATAACTCCACCCTTACATCCGTCCTTGACAATCTCGCCCCTCTTACCATAGCTCGGAAATCAAACACTCATCCTCAGCCCTGGCATACTCCTCTGACACAATACCTATGCAGATGTTCCCGTACTGCTGAGTGGCACTGGAGAAAATCTAGGAGTTCAGCAGATTTTCAACATTACAAATTTATCTTGAACTCCTACTATTCTGCCCTTAATTTCCATAAGCAACCTTAATTCTCTACTCTTATCTCTAATCTTTCTTCAATCCCAAAACGTTTGTTCTCCACTTTCAATACCCTTCTCCGCCCTCCCCCACCTCCTAATACAACTTATCTGTCAGCTCAAGACTTTGCCAGCCACTTCAATAACAAAATCGACTCCATCAGAAATTAAATCAGCTCTCAGCATAATTCCTTTCTCTCACCCCCTCAAATGCTCTCAATCAACCACAACCCACATAACCTTAAACTTAGCTCATTCTCCCCTGTCACTGAGGAAGAAGTTTTGGCACTTATACTGCGCTCTCACCTCACTACCTGTCCCCTTGACCCTATCCCCTCACAGCTACTCCCCTCCCTCTCTACAACCCTCACCCCTATACTCACACACACTTTCAACCTCTCCCTCAGCACCGGTATATTTCCCTCATCGCTGAAACATGCACTGGTCACACCTATCCTCAAAAAACCTTCCCTTGATCCTACCTCCCCATCCAACTACCGCCCTATTTCCCTCCTCCCTCTTGCATCAAAGCTTCTCGAAAAACTAGTTTATGCACGCCTATCCCATTTCCTTACAATAAACTCCATCCTTGACCCACTGCAATCTGCATTTTGTCCCCATCACTCCACAGAGACAGCAATTGTTAAGGTTATCAAAGACCTACTTACAGCCAAATCAAAAGGCCACTTCTCTCTGCTTATCCTCCTTGATCTGTACGCAGCCTTTGACACTGTTGACCACTCTCTTTTGCTCAAAACCCTCCAATCCTTAGATATCTGTGACACAGCCCTCTCGTGGCTCTCTTCCTACCTGTCAAACCATACCTTTAGTGCAGCCTTCTCTGGGGCCTCCTCTGCCCCGTAACCACTTTCTTTTTGTCGGAGTTCCGCAAGGCTCTGTCCTCGGTCCCCTTCTCTTCTCAATCTACACGTCATCACTAGGTTCCCTAATAAAGTCCCACGGTTTACAATATCATTTGTATGCCGACGACACCCAAATCTACTTTTCTGCACCAGACCTATCTCCTTCCTTGCTAACCCGTGTCACTAACTGTCTTTCTCACATCTCTAACTGGATGTCCTCTCACTACCTCAAGCTAAATCTCTCCAAAACTGAGCTCCTTATTTTCCCCCTTCTTCAAAACTCTCCACCCCCAATCTCTCTATAACTGTCGACAACTCCATCATTACCCCTACCCCGCATGCCCGATGTCTCGGGGTCACATTTGACTCAGATCTTTCTTTCACTACTCACATTTAGTCCTTGGCTAAAGCCTGCCGCTTCCACCTTAAAAAGATCTCTAAAATTAGACACTTCCTTACACAAGACACAACTAAGATTTTAATCCACTCTCTCATTCTTTCCCGCCTCGATAACTGCAACTCTGTCCTCTCTGGTCTCCCCACCTGCCGCCTAGCTCCTTTACAACACAAAATTCTCATTCTGACATACAAAGCCCTCAACTGCACTGCTCCCCCCTATATCTCAGACCTTGTATCCAGATACTCTCCCTCCCGTCCCCTTCGCTCTGCTCATGACCTCCTACTCTCCTCCTCTCTTGTCACCTCATCACACTCCGTTTACAGGACTTCTCCAGACTGGCTCCCATCTTGTGGAACTCTCTGCCTCGCTCCACAAGACTCTCTTCTAGTTTTAAAAGCTTCAAGTGCTCCCTAAAGACTCTACTGTTCAGGGATGCATACAACCTATGCTAACCTTTCTTTATACCAGTTCCTCTCCTCCATTACTATCCCCTAAACCCCCTTAGCATGTAAGCCTAAGAGTCCAGCTGTTTGTAGATCACCTTCTTAAGAGCTGGCTACAACAGTGCAACTCTTGGCAGGGCCCTCTACCCATTTGATCCCTATAATTGTTTTGTTGTACTCCGCCTTTGTTTATAGCGCTGCGGAATCTGTTGGCGCTCTAGAAATAACCGATAATAATAATAATAATACGGCGTTGTAGTGTAAAACTCTTAACTACTGACTTTAAAATGGGGTACCAGTCTTGACAGGAGAGGGTCTACCGCTCACTTTTTGTCAGACTCGTAATACCGGCGCTATGCAAGTCCCATTGAAAAAAGAGGATACGCAATTTACGTAAGTGGAGTTGCGGTATTTCCAAGTCTGGCCAAAAAGTGAGCGGTACACCTGTACCTGCAAGACTCGTAATACCAGCGGGCGCTAAAAAGCAGCGTTAGAACCTCTTAATGCTGCTTTTTAAACCTAACGCACAACTCGTAATCTAGCCGATAGTTAGGATTATTCAAATCATAAAAGAGTTAATAAAAATATACTCACATGCCACCAATAACTCGTATTGATCCAATATCTTGATCTTCACCATCACAAAGCAACGATTTCAGGCTGTACGCATGTTCAGTGAGCTCTTTTGACCATCCTTTAAAATGTGGTTTCTGGTACAGAATTATCTGTAAAGGTAAAGTGTATCTAAGCTGCATTCAGTGCTAATTAGCGTTCTAGGGTAAAGATGGAAGTACTGCAAAATAAAGTAACCAGTGATGTTACTGTGGCAATCTGGGTACTTACCTTCGGATCACTAGGCTTCTGCACTTTTAATCCTCCCTGAAATAAATGAGAAATATAATCAGAAATGTGTTCCTTCCACATAATTAGGCTTTGTATCCAATGCTGAAACCATGGCGTTAAATGCTGATTATCACAAGCAATCATGTGCATAAAATGTTTAAATATAATCACTTTCATGGTGCCAAATGCAGCTAGGAAGGATCATAAGTACACTTTCCATCTGTATACACACTTATATAATGGCTTAAAAAAGGAAATACAATTTATTTTACTAAATATTTTGTTGCAGAACATCCAGTTTTTATGTTGTGTGTGTTTTACTAAAACTATTTGAAAGTTTATTGTAAATAACATTAATATGGCACTTAAATGATGTGTAACAAATAAATAGCTCATACACTGCCCCTGCTCTCTCCATAAATAGCTCATACACTGCCCCTGCTCTCTCCATAAATAGCTCATGCACTGCGCCTGCTCTCTCCATAAACAGATCATACACTGTGCCTGCTCTCCCCATAAACAGCTCATACACTGCCCCTGCTCTCTCCATAAATAGCTCATACACTCCCCCTGCTCTCTCCATAAATAGCTCATACACTGCCCCTGCTCTCTCCATAAATAGCTCATGCACTGCCCCTGCTCTCTCCATAAACAGCTCATACACTGCCCCTGCTCTCTCCATAAATAGCTCATACACTCCCCCTGCTCTCTCCATAAATAGCTCATACACTGCCCCTGCTCTCTCCATAAATAGTTTATACACTGCCCCTGCTCTCTCCATAAACAGCTCATACGCTGCCCTTGCTCTCCCCATAATATGGCACTTAAATGATGTGTAACAAATAAATAGCTCATACACTGCCCCTGCTCTCTCCATAAATAGCTCATACACTGCCCCTGCTCTCTCCATAAACAGATCATACACTGCGCCTGCTCTCCCCATAAACAGCTCATACACTGCCCAGGTCTTTCTATACAGAGCTCTCACTGCCCAGCTCTTTCTATACACAGCTCACACTGCCCAGCACTTTCTATACACAGCTCTCACTGCCCAGCTCTTTCTATACACAGCTCTCACTGCCCAGCTCTTTCTATACACAGCTCACACTGCCCAGCTCTTTCTATAAACAGCTCTCACTGCCCAGCTCTTTCTATACACAGCTCACACTGCCCAGCTCTTTCTATACACAGCTCACATTGCCCACCTCTTTCTATAAACAGCTCTCACTGCCCAGCACTTTCTATACACAGCTCACACTGCCCAGCTCTTTCTATAAACAGCTCTCACTGCCCAGCTCTTTCTATACACAGCTCTCACTGCCCAGCTCTTTCTATACACAGCTCTCACTGCCCAGCTCTTTCTATACAGAGCTCTCACTGCCCCTGCTCTCCCCATAAACTCTCTCCATAAACAGCTCATACACTGCCCCTGCTCTCTCCATAAACAGCTCATACACTGCCCCTGCTCTCTCCATAAACAGCACATACTCTGCCCAGCTCTTTCTATACACAGCTCTCACTGCCCAGCTCTTTCTATACACAGCTCACACTGCCCAGCTCTTTCTATACACAGCTCACACTGCCCTGCTCTTTCTATACACAGCTCACACTGCCCAGCTCTTTCCATACACAGCTCTCACTGCCCATCTCTTTCCATACACAGCTCTCACTGCCCATCTCTTTCTATACACAGCTCTCACTGCCCTGCTCTTTCTATACACAGCTCTCACTGCCCAGCTCTTTCCATACACAGCTCTCACTGCCCATCTCTTTCTATACACAGCTCACACTGCCAAGCTATTTCTATACACAGCTCTCACTGCCCAGCTCTTTTTATACACAGCTCTCACTGCCCAGCTCTTTCCATACACAGCTCACACTGCCCAGCTCTTTCTATACACAGCTCTCACTGCCCAGCTCTTTCTATACACAGCTCTCACTGCCCAGCTCTTTCTATACACAGCTCTCACTGCCCAGCTCTTTCTATACACAGCTCTCACTGCCTAGCTCTTTCTATACACAGCTCACACTGCCCAGCTCTTTCTATACACAGCTCTCACTGCCCAGCTCTTTCTATACACAGCTCACACTGCCCAGCTCTTTCTATACAGAGCTCTCACTGCCCAGCTCTTTCTATACAGAGCTCACACTGCCCATATCTTTCTACACAGAGCTCTCACTAGCTCTTTCTATACAGAGCTCTCACTAGCTCTTTCTATACACAGCTCTCACTGCCCAGCTCTTTCTATACACAGCTCACACTGCCAATGCCAAGCTCTTTCTATACACAGCTCTCACTGCCCAGCTCTTTTTATACAGCTCTCACTGCCCAGCTCTTTCTATACAGAGCTCTCACTGCCCAGCTCTTTCTATACAGAGTTCTCACTGCCCAAATCTTTCTATACAGAGCTCTCACTACCCAGCTCTTTCTATACACAGCTCACACTGCCCAGCTCTTTCTATACAGAGCTCACACTGCCTAGCTCTTTCTATACACAGCTCACACTGCCCAGATCTTTCTATACACAGCTCACACTGCCCTGCTCTTTCTATACACAGCTCACACTGCCTAGCTCTTTCTATACACAGCTCACACTGCCTAGCTCTTTCTATACACAGCTCACACTGCCCAGCTCTTTCTATAAACAGCTCTCACTGCCCAGATCTTTCTATACAGAGCTCACACTGCCCAGCTCTTTCTATACACAGCTCACACTGCCCAGCTCTTTCTATACACAGCTCTCACTGACCTGCTCTTTCTATACACAGCTCTCACTGCCCAGCTCTTTCTATACAGAGCTCACACTGCCTAGCTCTTTCTATACACAGCTCACACTGCCCAGATCTTTCTATACACAGCTCACACTGCCCTGCTCTTTCTATACACAGCTCACACTGCCTAGCTCTTTCTATACACAGCTCACACTGCCTAGCTCTTTCTATACACAGCTCACACTGCCCAGCTCTTTCTATACACAGCTCTCACTGCCCTGCTCTTTCTATACAGAGCTCACACTGCCCAGCTCTTTCTATACACAGCTCACACTGCCCAGCTCTTTCTATACACAGCTCTCACTGACCTGCTCTTTCTATACACAGCTCTCACTGCCCAGCTCTTTCTATACAGAGCTCAAACTGCCCAGCTCTTTCTATAAACAGCTCACACTGCCCAGCTCTTTCTATACACAGCTCTCACTGACCTGCTCTTTCTATACACAGCTCTCACTGCCCAGCTCTTTCTATACAGAACTCTCACTGCCCTGCTCTTTCTATACAGAGCTCACACTGCCAAGCTCTTTCTATACACAGCTCACACTGCCCAGCTCTTTCTATATACAGCTCTCACTGCCCAGCTCTTTCTATACACAGCTCTCACTGCCCAGCTCTTTCTATACAGAGTTCTCACTGCCCAGCTCTTTCTATACACAGCTCTCACTGCCCAGCTCTTTCTATACACAGCTCTCACTGCCCAGCTCTTTCTATACACAGCTCTCACTGACCTGCTCTTTCTATACACAGCTCTCACTGCCCAGCTCTTTCTATACAGAGCTCTCACTGCCCTGCTCTTTCTATACAGAGCTCACACTGCCAAGCTCTTTCTATACACAGCTCTCACTGCCCAGCTCTTTCTATACACAGCTCTCACTGCCCAGCTCTTTCTATACACAGCTCACACTACCCAGCTCTTTCTATACAGAGCTCACACTACCCAGCTCTTTCTATACACAGCTCTCACTGCCCTGCTCTTTCTATACAGAGCTCTCACTGCCCAGCTCTTTCTATACACAGCTCACACTGCCCTGCTCTTTCTATACAGAGCTCACACTGCCCAGCTCTTTCTATACACAGCTCACACTGCCCAGCTCTTTCTATACACAGCTCTCACTGCCCTGCTCTTTCTATACACAGCTCTCACTGCCCAGCTCTTTCTATACACAGCTCACACTGCCCTGCTCTTTCTATACAGAGCTCACACTGCCAAGCTCTTTCTATACACAGCTCACACTGCCCTGCTCTTTCTATACAGAGCTCACACTGCCAAGCTCTTTCTATACAGAACTCTCACTGCCCAGCTCTTTCTATACACATCTCTCACTGCCCAGCTCTTTCTATACAGAGCTCTCACTGCCTAGCTCTTTCTATACACAGCTCACACTGCCTAGCTCTTTCTATACACAGCTCACACTGCCCAGTTCTTTCTATACACAGCTCACACTGCCCAGCTCTTTCTATACAGAGCTCTCACTGCCTAGCTCTTTCTATACACAGCTCACACTGCCCAGCTCTTTCTATACACAGCTCTCACTGCCCAGCTCTTTCTATACGCAGCTCTCACTGCCCAGCTCTTTCTATACACAGCTCACACTACCCAACTCTTTCTATACACAGCTCACACTGCCTAGTTCTTTCTATACACAGCTCACATTCCCCATCTCTTTCTATACACAGCTCTCACTGCCCAGCTCTTTCTATACACAGCTCTCACTGCCCAGCTCTTTCTATACACAGCTCACACTGCCCAGCTCTTTCTATACACAGCTCACACTGCTCAGCTCTTTCTATACACAGCTCACACTGCTCAGCTCTTTCTATACACAGCTCTCACTGCCCCTGCTCTCTCCATAAAGAGCTCTCACTGCCCAGCTCTTTCTATACAGTGCTCTCACTGCCCAGCTCTTTCTATACACAGTTCTCACTGCCCAGCTCTTTCTATACACAGCTCTTACTGCCCAGCTCTTTCTATACACAGCTCACACTGCCCAGCTCTTTCTATACACAGCTCTCACTGCCCAGCTCTTTCTATACACAGCTCTCACTGCCCAGCTCTTTCTATACACAGCTCACATTGCCCAGCTCTTTCTATACACAGCTCTCACTGCCCAGCTCTTTCTATACAGAGCTCTCACTGCCCAGATCTTTCTATACACAGCTCACACTGCCTAGCTCTTTCTATACACAGCTCACACTGCCTAGCTCTTTCTATACACAGCTCACACTGCCCAGATCTTTCTATACACAGCTCACACTGCCCTGCTCTTTCTATACACAGCTCACACTGCCTAGCTCTTTCTATACACAGCTCACACTGCCTAGCTCTTTCTATACTCAGCTCACACTGCCCAGCTCTTTCTATAAACAGCTCTCACTGCCCAGATCTTTCTATACACAGCTCACACTGCCTAGCTCTTTCTATACACAGCTCACACTGCCCAGATCTTTCTACACACAGCTCACACTGCCTAGCTCTTTCTATACACAGCTCACACTGCCTAGCTCTTTCTATACACAGCTCACACTGCTCAGCTCTTTCTATACACAGCTCTCACTGCTCCTGCTCTCTCCATAAAGAGCTCTCAGTGCCCAGCTCTTTCTATACAGTGCTCTCACTGCCCAGCTCTTTCTATACACAGTTCTCACTGCCCAGCTCTTTCTATACACAGCTCTTACTGCCCAGCTCTTTCTATACACAGCTCACACTGCCCAGCTCTTTCTATACACAGCTCTCACTGCCCAGCTCTTTCTATACACAGCTCACACTGCCCAGCTCTTTCTATACACAGCTCTCACTGCCCAGCTCTTTCTATACAGAGCTCTCACTGCCCAGATCTTTCTATACACAGCTCACACTGCCTAGCTCTTTCTACACAGCTCACACTGCCTAGCTCTTTCTATACACAGCTCACACTGCCCAGATCTTTCTATACACAGCTCACACTGCCCTGCTCTTTCTATACACAGCTCACACTGCCTAGCTCTTTCAATACACAGATCACACTGCCTAGCTCTTTCTATACACAGCTCACACTGCCCAGCTCTTTCTATAAACAGCTCTCACTGCCCAGATCTTTCTATACACAGCTCACACTGCCTAGCTCTTTCTATACACAGCTCACACTGCCCAGATCTTTCTACACACAGCTCACACTGCCTAGCTCTTTCTATACACAGCTCACACTGCCCAGCTCTTTCTATACACAGCTCTCACTGCCCCTGCTCTCTCCATAATGAGCTCATGCACAGCCTCTGCTCTCTCAATACAGATCTTACACGGCCCCCTATTAATACCTAATTCGCTTATGTCTTCTATATATTACCTCTTTTTATAATACGCTGTGTATCTGAGTTCACCTGAGGCTATCTGACTTGCCATAAGGTCTTTAACTTCTGACATTTATCAGCCCAGAAATAGATACTCCACTTCAGTGACCAAGCAGATTGCTTTCTCTAGCTTTAATGTAGCCTTCAGAGGCAGAAAGCAATAAAATGAACAAACCACAACCTAAGATATACATGTGAAATGAAGTGGATTTGATTAAAAACACATTTAATTCTTTCTATGCCCTGTAACATACAAGATGCAATAGGACTATGTATCAGTAGTTCACGATTTAATGCTTACATATCCCCATGGAAAAGTCAAGTCATTGATAGCTCAGTTTTTATAATTAAATTTTACGATGCGCCTAATCGCATTCTAATTACATCCATTGGGTTCATCAATAAAACAAAACACATAAAAAGTGAACAAATAATGTAATTGTTGCTTTACATTGTTTCCTAGATCTGCAGGCAGTTTAACTTTTACTTAATTAGTTGATGTTGACCATTTGTTTTATAGATAAGTATTTATAGTTAAATATAAAGTGATACTTAAACTATAAAATATGCATTGCACAACGCTGAAACTGCTACAATATTAGGTTTGATGATAACTTTACATATAATTAAAGGGACACTGAACCAATTTTTTTCTGTCATGATTCAGATAGAGCATGCAATTTTAAGTAACTTTCTAATTTACTCCTATTATCAATTTTTCTTCGTTCTCTTGCTATCTTTATTGAAAAAGGCATCTAAGCTATTTTTTGGTTCAGTACACTGGACAGCACTTGTTTTATTGGTCGGTTAAATTAATCCCCCAATCAGCAAGAACAACCCAGGTTGTTCACAAAAAATGGGCTGGCATTTAAAATTACATTCTTGCTTTTCAAATAAAGATAGAAAGTTGCCTAAAATTGCATACTCTATCTAAATCTTGAAAGAAAAAAATTGGATTCAGTGTCCCTTTAAGTAAAGGTTATAGAAGAAACAGTTTGCCATATTTAGTGACAAAACTTGAAGTGAATCAATAAGTTGCACATTGGTCATGTATCCATATACACTACACAAGACATCACCTGCGTGTTCTGTCTTTCCTCTGGTGCCGTTGCTGTTACTTTGGTGTCAGTTGCATACGGATGAGTGTAAGGTATAATGTACCTCTCATGCATGTCCAATGAGAGTTAGACAGAGCACTATGTGGTCATACATTATCCCAATGGACAAATGGCTTAAGGTATTGTATGTAGGGACAGAAGCACAGGTCATGGCACAGTTTATACACACCATAACTGTCAAACTGTAATGAATACGAATTAAAGGTTCATTGTCCTGCAAGCTACTAACAAATTGCTTCTGTCACCTCAATAGTAATTATTACTAACACAATGACCCTGGCTAGCCTTAGCGAATCCAAATAAGGCAAATAGTGGGTGGAGTTTGGCTGACAACAGAAGTATACCAAATACCAAGACAACAGAAATATCTATACCAGATGCTTATTATCCCTTTAAACTGACTCAGCACTCCTTACTCCTGAAATCCTGAATTTTTGCTTTTAAAAATGTGTCTATGCAAAATGACTGGAATGTCTTTTTTGTTTCCAATAAAAGCACTTGCTCTTATGAATTATTCCAGTATAATTGCTGTATATGTAAATAATTCACATGTGCTGCCATTTAAAGGGCACATACCAAGAGGCAATTGTGCCTTTACAGCTTACTCCCACTGCTTTTTTAGTAGGTAATGACACAGCTCTCAAACACAAACAAGACAAAAACACGTCTCGGTACAGGAACATCCGTTTTACAAAACACAAACATATAGTGCATGATAAAAATCCCTGTTTTAGATGCAACACAAAAAATTACTTCTGTTTCCCAAAAATGTTTGCATAATGGTCCCTTTAAAAGAATAAAACAATTTTACATGAAAAACAAGATTTTATTTCTGCTCACTTTTATTAGATAGCTAACCAGATAAACTGACAAACATTTCCTATCACCAATTGCTTTGTTTATTTATGAAGCCCAAAATAGAGAGATGAGGACTCTCTAGTAGAAGATTGCACAAAATAACCCACACTGGACAGACGGTAAATCTAGCCCACTCAGTTAAATGCAGCAAGAAATCTTCCCACCTTCACCAGATCTTATGCTGTTCTATGGAGCCAATGTCCACACTTTCGGCTAGATTATGAGTTGTGTGTTAGGCTGAAAAAGCAGCGTTAACAGGTCCTAACGCTGCTTTTTCACTACCTCTGCTATAACTAGTCTTGCAGGTTTAGGGGCACCGCATACTTCTTTGGACTTACCGCAAAACGACTATTGGCCGATCCAATCAGCCAATAGGATTGAGCTTGCATTCTATTGGCTGATTGGAACAGCCAATAGAATGCAAGCTCAATTCTATTGGCTGATTTTCTACCTTAATTCCGATTGGCTGATAGAATTCTATCAGCCAATCGGAATCTAAGGGACGCCATCTTGGATGACGTCACTTAAAGGTACCTTCATTCAGTAAGAAGACTCCGGATGAAGAGGATGCTCCGCGTCAGATGTCTTGAAGATGGAGCCGCTCCGCGTCGGATGGATGAAGATAGAAGATGCTGTCTGGATGAAGACTTCTGCCTGTCTGGAGGACCACTTTGCCCGGCTTGGATGAAGACTTTTCCCGGCTTCGTTGAGGACTTCGGCCCGGTTGGATGAAGACTTCTGCCGCTTCCTTGAGGATGGATGTCCGGTCTTCAGAACAGTAAGTCGATCTTCAGGGGGTTAGTGTTAGGTTTTTTTAAGGGTGTATTGGGTGGGTTTTATTTTTAGGTTAGGGCTTTGGGCCGCAAAAGAGCTAACTGCCCTTTTAAGGGCAATGCCCATCCAAATGTCCTTTTCAGGGCAATGGGGAGCTAAGGTTTTTTTAGTTAGGTTTTTATTTGGGGGGGGTTTGTTGTGTGGGTGGTGGGTTTTACTGTTGGGGGGTGTTTGTATTTTTTTTTACAGGTAAAAGAGCTGATTACTTTGGGGCAATGCCCCGCAAAAGGCCCTTTTAAGGGCTATTGATAGTTTAGTTTAGGCTAGGGTTTTTTTTATTTTGGGGGACTTTTTTAATTAGTTTAAATATCTTGTAATTTGTTTATCATTTTCTGTAATTTAGTGGGGGTTTTTTGTACTTTAGCTAATTGTATTTAATTTATTTAATTGTATTTAATTTAGGTCATTTATGTAATTGTAGTGTAGAGTCAGGTGTTAGTGTAACTTAGGTTGGGTTTTATTTTACAGGTACTTTTGTATTTATTTTAGCTAGGTAGTTAGTAAATAGTTAATAACTATTTAGTAACTATTCTACCTAGTTAAAATAAAATACAAACTTGCCTGTAAAATAAAAATAAACCCTAAGCTAGCTACAATGTAACTATTAGTTATATTGTAGCCAGCTTAGGGTTTATTTTGCAGGTAAGTATTTAGTCTTAAATAGGAATTATTTAGGTAATAATATTAATTTTTATTTAGATTGTATTTAAGTTAGGGGGTGTTAGGGTTAGACTTAGGTTTAGGGGTTAATACATTTAGTATAGTGGCGGCGACGTTGGGGGCGGCAGATTAGGGGTTAATAATATTTAACTAATGTTAAATAACATTAGGAGTGCGACGGTTTAGGGGTTAATATATTTATTATAGTGGCGGCGATGTCCAGGGCGGTAGATTAGGGGTTAAAAAATATAATGAAGGTAGCGACGATGTCGGGGGCAGCAGATTAGGGGTTAATAAGTGTAAGATTAGGGGTGTTTAGACTCGGGGTTCATGTTAGGGTGTTAGGTGTAAACATACATTTTATTTCCCCATAGAAATCAATGGGGCTGCGTTACTGAGATTTACGCTGCTTTTTGGCAGGTGTTAGACTTTTTCTCAGCCGGCTCTCCCCATTGATGTCTAAGGGGAAATCGTGCATGTGCACGTACGACCAGCTCACCTCTTACTTAAGCAGCGCTGGTATTGAAGTGCGGTAAGGAGCTCAATTTTGCTCTACGCTCAGTTTTTGCCTTTTAACGCCTGTAATACCAGCGCTGCAGGTAAGTGAGCGGTGAGAAAAAACTGCTTGTTAGCACAGCACAGCCTCTAACGCAAAACTCGTAATCTGGCCGTACGTTTTGCATAAGGTTTGTAAATCTCCAATGCACCCCTACAGCAAGAAACTGCTTAGTTAGCAATTGCACTAAATCTAACAAAACTACTTATCTATAGAGGATAATTGTATAAACTGCCTTACTTACTGATTTCATCCAATATGAAGTCGGTAATGTCAGCGTGCCTTAATTTAACGTTGTTACATTAGAAAGCTTTTGGGGTACTTAGTAATAGTTTGAAAAGTGTTGCTAGGAGTTTATCATTTAAATGTTTTAATTAAATGGGCTCTATTTATCAAGCTGCGAGAGAAGATTTGGAAATCCAGAATGTTTGGCTTGCGTGAGCGAGCCTGAAATACTAATTAAAGTGTTGCGGATTTCATTCATCCTGATCAGATCCTATTGGGATGATTGACAGCCGCAGCTTCCGCATGATTGCCTGTGGCTTGTGCAATGTTAAATGTGGGTTGCGAATAATACCCACTTGCTTCGAGGATGGGCAGACAAGGTCCATGACATTTAACATCGTCCACCCACTAACTGATAAATGGAGCCAAATAAGTGAAAAATGACCCATAAGTTTGTGATTCAGTGTCAAGAACTAGAATTATGATCAGAAAAACAGGACTGGCAATTAGTAAGGCAGCTGTTAACATAGCATTGTGATCAACCACTTTGTCCCTTTAAACTGGATATTTCAGACTAATATTGTATGCAAATATTTTCTAACCATTTTCAAAGGTCGTAGAGATCTGAAATCACATTCCTCAACTTCACAGTGTTCTTCCAGGACAATCACGTCACCACTGAATTGTTTTTTTGCGTATGCCAGCCATCTGTGGAGGTGAAATTAACTTTATTAGAATTTGTTTCTTTGTGTTTTTTCCAGACAGTCCTAAGCATAGAAACATATATTTTGATGGCAGATAAGAACCATAAGCCCAACAATCCTGCCCAAATGTTTTATGTGTAACTTAGTGCGATAGCCTTATGCTTATTAAAGGCATTCTTAAAGTCCCCCACAGTGTATGACTTTACAACCTCTAAAGGAAATTTATTCCATGAATCAACCATCATTTCTCTGGAGTGTTTATGCAAATTACTCCTGAGTCTACCACCCTTCAACTTAAGATCATGATCCCTTGCTCAGGTTTTCTGAAAAATGCTTACACCCTAAGCTTTATTAAACTCTGGCCTCTGTTATGTTTCCCTTCCCCTAAGTTATACGTGTTTGTGTCATTGATTCTTTCTTTGCAAGTTTTATTTTTAAGAGATGTACCATTTTAGTAGCCCACCTTTAGAAGGCCTGGTTCACATTCAAGTGATTTTTTTTAGCTGGACTATAATTGTCAAATTCATGAGCTTGCAAAGTTGTGGATTTTTTTATCATTTGCAAAACTTTGGCTGTGGAGAAATGTTTTCAGCTTCCATTCAAGCCTCTGAGAGCTGAAAACCAATAATTCAGTTCACATTGACAGTTTGTTCTATGCAGTTGTTAATGGGCTCAACTCTCCTTCCTAGGTGTAAAAGGTAAAATTGTCCTTTACAATTGATACAACTGGTGAAACACACAGAAAATTATAAAACACTCACCTACTCAATAAAACATATCACTAATTAATTGTTATGCCTCCCAATTGGCAAATAAGGCACTTTGGCCTTATATGGTTGCTAAGTTAATACATTTTGATAAAATATTAGCTTTCTGCTGGCAGTTACCAAATTTCAGTTTTGCCTCTATAATGGCGGTTACACCCGTTTTACTATTATGAAAAACTTTATTAAAGGGACAGTCAACCATAGAATTGTTATTGTTTTAAAAGATAGATAATCCCTTTATTACCCATTCCCCAGTTTTGCATAACCAACACTGTTATATTAATGTACTTTTTACCTTTGTGATTACCTTGTATCTAGGAACCTTCTTCCAGCCCCCTGATCACATGACTGTGACTGTTAATTATCTGTTGTCTTAAATTTAGCATTGTATTGTGCTAGATCTTAAATAACTCCCTGTGCCTGAACACAGTGTTATCTATATAGCCCACGTGTACTTTCTGTCTCTTTGTGTTGAAAAGAGATTTAAAAAGCATGTGATAAGAGGCAGCCCTCAAAGGCTTAGAAATTAGCATACGAGCCTACCTATGTTTAGTTTAAAGTAAGAATACCAAGAGAAAAAAGCAAATTTGATGATAAAAGTAAATTGGAAAGTCAATTAAAATTAAAAGTCCTATCTGAATAATGAAAGTTTAATTTATAAATTGGAAGATGTTTGTTGCAAGCTGTGGAGACAAAAACATATTTCTAGTAAACAAGACAAGATTTTTTTAAGAAATATGAAACCCAAAAATCTTTCATGATTCAGATAGAGCAGGTGATTTTTAATAACTTTCCAATTTACTTCTATTATCAATTTTTCTTCATTCTCTTGGTATATTTTGTTAAAAAGCAGGGAAGTCCACTTAGGAGCCTGTCTGAGTCTATACGGCAGCAGTTTTGCAAGAATGTGATCCAGTTACAAGAGCACTAGATGGCAGCACTATTACCTGACATGTAGTGCTCCACACACCTACATAGGTATCTCTTCAACACAGAATATCATGAGAACAAAGCACATTTAATAATAGACGTAAACTTGAAACTTTTAAAAATTGTATGCTCTGTCTGAATCACAAAAGAAAAGTTTTGGGTTTCATGTCCCTTTAACTCCTTTCCTGACACACTTTTCCTTCTCACATAACGCCCCAGAAACACAAAGCTTCTAAGGAATGAAAGGACTGGTAAAATAATGACCAGAGTTGGCCTTCTTGTAGAGTCTGTCAGGAAAGACATCTATCTCAGATGGAATATTATTTTGCTTTCTCCAATCCATGCAGATCAAGGCTACTTGACTTTATTTGCCTGCTCGTGTCATGCCTGCTATCATTTCTGAACATCTGTACAGTTGGCCCTCGGTTTACAACGGTTCAATTTACACCGTTTCAGAATAACAACCTTTTTTTCCAGTCATGTGACTGCTATTGAAAAGCATTGAGAAGCAGTGCATTTATTAAAATAGCCAGTAGGTGGAGCTGTCCGCTTGTGTTGCAGCAAAGCCAAGCAAGCTGAAATTAATCAGTTTAACTAGACCTGAGCTATTGAGCAGATTTCAAAGGAACAAGATCTTCCTGTCTATAAATCAGTCCAGATTGGAATGCATAGAAAGAACTGTTTGCAGAAAAATGCAAGTGAAGTCTGTGTTGTTTAATTTTTTTATTAGGTTTATAATGCTGTTTAGCAAATGTTTTTGTTCATTTAACTTAGTTTAATTCTATATTCTGTGTTGTGTGATTATTTTATTAGGTTTATAATGCTGTTTAGCATTTAAAGTCTTCATTTAAAAGCTTTAAAAATAATGTATTAGGTGTTACTTATGACAAATTTGAGAGGGGCTTGGAACCGAACTCCCTCACTTCCCATTGACTTACATTATAAACTGGGTTTCAATTTACAACGGTTTCGATTTACAACCATTCCTTCTGGAACCTAACCCCGGCATAAACTGAGGGCTACCTGTATTTCCTTCTTTTGGATAGGGTAAATGAACAAATAAAAGCAGGCACTGAGATTTTAAAAAAAGTGCCATCATTTAATTGATGCTTCTATGACATCCAAATAATTAATCATAATCAATCATAACCAAATATTCATATGAAACAGGTTTCATAGCTTAAACGTGTGATTTGGTCATACTTGCTCAAATGTAAACCAAGAATACATAAATGTATGAAATATATCATTATTTTGGACTTGGAGTATGAATAATAAGTAGCTGAATGAAAGACATATGATGACTGTGATACTCACACTCCTGATTTCACCGTTAAGGAAGAGATACACCCACTAGTCAGGCTTTCCAATGATGGGATCTCAGTTTGGAAAGGCATGCGAGAGCCATATCGTTTGCATATTAAAACCTCTGGAATTCGTCCATCCTATAGAAAAGGGGAAAACAATAGGTTGATTTTTTGTTATTCTGAATTAAAGGTATTGTGAGAATCACTGTATAATGACACAGTTACAGAGTTCAACTGTCCCAGTCTACTAGTATAAGTTCAATAGCCAAAAGGGCTATAACAAATATGTACTAATATAGTATTGGATCACTTTCCTTTAAAGGGAGAGTCTACTTGAATATTGTTATTGTTAAAAAATATAGATAATTCCTTTCCCATTCTCCAGTTTTGCATACCAAAAACTGTTATACAAAAAAACAACACTTTTTATCTCTATGATTACCTGTATCTAAGCCTTTGCATACTGCCCCCTATCTCAATGCTTTTTACAAACTTGCATTTTAGCCAATTAGTGCTGACTCTTGTATAACCATTATAATTCTCCACGGGATATATACAGGATATATATGTCACACATGAACTAACACGCCTGGATGTTGTGCAAAATTTAAAAAGCTAATAAAAAGCACTAAGATAAGGGGCAGCTTGCAGGGCTTAGAAACAGGTAAACTTAGAGGTTAGAAAATATATTAAAGGGATATGAAACCCATTTTTTTTCTTTAATGATTCAGATAGAGCATGCAATTTTAAACAACTTTCTAATTTATTTCTATTATGAATTTTTCTTTGTTCTTTTGGTATCTTTTCTTAAAAAGCAGGGAAGTATGCTTAAAGGGACACTAAACCCAATTTTTTTTCATAATTCAGGTAGAGAATACAATTTTAAACAACTTTCCGATTTACTTCTATTATCTAATTTGTTTCATTTTTAGATATCCTTTATTGAAGAAATAGCAATGCACAAGGGTGAGCTAATCATATGAGGCATCTATGTGCAAAAACCAATCAGCAGCTACTGAGCCTATCTAAATATGCTTTTCAGCAAAGGGTATCAAGAGAATGAAGCTAATTAGATAATAGAAGTAAATTAGAAAGTGGTTTAAAATTGCATGTTCTTTCTAAATCATTAAAAAAAAAAATTGGGGGGTTTCATGTCCCTTTAAGAGCCAGCCCATTTCTGGAGCATTATATAGCAGCAGTTTTTCAAAAATGTTATCCATTTGCATGGGCACTAGATGGCAGCACTATTTCCTGCCATGTAATGGTCCAGATGCCTTCCTATGCGTCTCTTCAACGAATATCATGGGAACGAAGCAAATTGGATAATAGAAATAAATTAGAAACTTTTTTATTGTATGCTCTGTCTGAATCACAAAAGAACATTTTTTGGTTTCATATCCCTTTAATATTACAATGTTGGTTATGCAAAGCTGGGGAACAGGTAATACATGTGTTATCTATCTGCTTAAACAATAATAAAAATAAAGTAGACTGTCCCTTTAAACCTTTATGCTCTTACCTATGGTTCTCCAAACCTATTAAAAGGACAGTCTACTCCAAAAGATAGATAATCCCTTTATTACCCATTCCCAAGTTTTGCACAGCGAACATGGATATTTTAATATACTTTTAACCTCTGTGATTACCTTGTATCTAAGCCTCCTTTGACAGCCCCCTGATCACATGGCTACTTATATATTATCTATTAACTTGCATTTTAGCCACTTACTCATAAATAACTCCATGGGTATGAGCACAATGTTATCTAATATGGCCCAGATGAACTAGCAGTCTCCTGTAGCGAAAAGCAAATAAAAAAGCATGTGATAAGAGGCTGTCTGTAGTGGCTCAGAAACAGGCAGAAGTTTAGAGTTTTAACTTTTATAAAGTATATTAATATAACAATGTGGGCTATAAAAAGCTGGGGAATGGGTAGTAAAGGCATTATCTATCTTTTTTAAAAATAACAATTTTGGTGTTGACTGTCCCTTTAAATCCATATATTCACATCTTCCAAGGTTTATTTGTTAAATCCCCACATTATGGCAAGGTAAATGTGTCCTTGTATGCTCTAAACTTGTATTTCTCTTCCTTAATTGATTGACAAGCTTGTAATGTAATGATAAAATGTAATGTACATTCAATTTCCCAGTAGTCTTGCATAATCTGCTGGTACTTTATAAATAAATATAATGATAGAAATAATAATTAATACTGCATATGACAAAAACACATCTCCTTCCCCTACTGGACCAGCTCTGCAGCTAGTATACTTGCACCTCTATGCTTATATGCCTTCCTCTTCATTAGCTGTAAGCTGTAACATGTAAGCAGATGAAAGCTCTGCCGCTAGTATCCTTGCACCTCTATGCTTATATGCCTTCCTCTTCATTAGCTGTAAGCTGTAACATGTAAGAAGATGACAGCTCTGCCGCTAGTATACTTGCACCTCTATGCTTATATGCCTTGCTCTTCATTAGCTGTAAGCTGTAACATGTAAGCAGATGACAGCTCTGCCACTAGTATACTTGCACCTCTATGCTTATATGCCTTGCTCTTCATTAGCTGTAAGCTGTAACATGTAAGCAGATGACAGCTCTGCCGCTAGTATCCTTGCACCTCTATGCTTATATGCCTTGCTCTTCATTAGCTGTAAGCTGTAACATGTAAGCAGATGACAGCTCTGCCACTAGTATACTTGCACCTCTATGCTTATATGCCTTCCTCTTCATTAGCTGTAAGCTGTAACATGTAAGCAGATGACAGCCCTGCCGCTAGTATACTTGCACCTCTATGCTTATATGCCTTCCTCTTCATTAGCTGTAAGCTGTAACATGTAAGCAGATGACAGCTCTGCCGCTAGTATACTTTCACCTCTATGCTTATATGCCTTGCTCTTCATTAGCTGTAAGCTGTAACATGTAAGCAGATGACAGCTCTGCCGCTAGTATACTTGCACCTCTATGCTTATATGCCTTCCTCTTCATTAGCTGTAAGCTGTAACATGTAAGCAGATGACAGCTCTGCCGCTAGTATCCTTGCACCTCTATGCTTATATGCCTTGCTCTTCATTAGCTGTAAGCTGTAACATGTAAGCAGATGACAGCTCTGCCGCTAGTATCCTTACACCTCTATGCTTATATGCCTTCCTCTTCATTAGCTGTAATCTGTAACATGTAAGCAGATGACAGCTCTGCTGCTAGTATACTTGCACCTCTATGCTTATATGCCTTTCTCTTCATTAGCTGTAAGCTGTAACATGTAAGCAGATGACAGCTCTGCAGCTAGTATACTTGCACCTCTATGCTTATATGCCTTCCTCTTCATTAGCTGTAACATGTAAGCAGATGACAGCTCTGCCACTAGTATACTTGCACCTCTATGCTTATATGCCTTCCTCTTCTTTAGCTGTAAGCTCTAACATGTAAGCAGATGACAGCTCTGCCGCTAGTATACTTGCACCTCTATGCTTATATGCCTTCCTCTTCTTTAGCTGTAAGCTTTAACATGTAAGCAGATGACAGCTCTGCCGCTAGTATACTTGCACCTCTATGCTTATATGCATTCCTCTTCATTAGCTGTAAGCTGTAACATGTAAGCAGATGACAGCTCTGCCGCTAGTATACTTGCAACTCTATGCTTATATTCCTTCCTCTTCATTAGCTGTAAGCTGTAACATGTAAGCAGATGACAGCTCTGCCGCTAGTATCCTTGCACGTCTATGCTTATATGCCTTCCTCTTCATTAGCTGTAAGCTGCAACATGTAAGCAGATGACAGCTCTGCCGCTAGTATACTTGCACCTCTATGCTTATATGCCTTCCTCTTCATTAGCTGTAAGCTGTAACATGTAAGCAGATGACAGCTCTGCAGCTAGTATCCTTGCACCTCTATGCTTATATGCCTTCCTCTTCATTAGCTGTAAGCTGTAACATGTAAGCAGATGACAGCTCTGCTGCTAGTATACTTGCACCTCTATGCTTATATGCCTTGCTCTTCATTAGCTGTAAGCTGTAACATGTAAGCAGATGACTATGATGCTCTTGATATATTCAGTCTATCTTCCTTATTTCCTTGTATACAGACTCCTGTTTTGATGGCACTTTAACAAGGTTGGCCAGCTGTCTATCTATCTGTCTATTTTTGACAATCAATGATTATTTGTATAGCCTACAGTCCTACTGCACAGTACTACAAATGTATATTAGCTTATCTTCTATAATATTAATATATAAATCAGTTGTAGCCCTTGCTGCCACTCAAGAGCGGATATGTTTGGCTTTTGAATGTTTTAAATCTATAACCCAGAACCAGTTGTAAGGGAGCAGGTCAGTCTGAGTGGTCTGAAGACCAGGAGCAGGCCCTTATTGTCCTATAAATTGATAGGCTAAGGTATCACAGAGGGTGATAAAAGATATTAAAGGGACATGAAACACAACTTTTTTTTATGAGTCAGCTAGAGCATGCAACAACCTTCTATATCACTTCTATTATCAAAAGTTCTTTGTTCTCTTTGTATCTTTTGTTGAAAAGCAGAGGAGATTACACATGTCTGGAGCACTATATGGCAGCAGTTTTGCAAGAATGTTATCTTTTTGCAAGAGCACTAGATGACAGAGAAGATCATGGTTACAAAGCAAATTTGTTAATAGAAGTAAACTGGAAACTTTTGTAAAATTGTATTCTCTGTCTGAATGACAAAAGAAACATTTTGGGTTTCATTCCTTAAAGGGACACTGAAGCCAATTTTTTTCTATCGTGATTCAGATAGAGCATGCAATTTTAAGCAACTTTCTAATTTACTCCTATTATCAAATTATTTTCATTCTCTTGGTATCTTTATTTGAAATGCAAGATTGTAAGTTTAGATGCCGGCCCATTTTTGGTGAACACACTGTGTTGTTCTTGCTGATTGGTGGATAAATTCACCTACCAATAAACAAGTGCTTTCCATGGTCCTGAACCAAAAAAATAGCTTAAATGTCTTCTTTTTCAAATAAAGAAAGCAAGAGAACGAAGAAAAAATTGATAATAGGGGTAAATTAGAAAGTTGTTTAAAATTGCATGCTCTATCTGAATCATGAAAGAAAAAAATTTGGGTTCAGTGCCCTTTAAGTAAATTTGTATAAACTGTGATTACTTTACTTGTTTTTAGGCAATGTGAGAAAGTTCTGCCATAAAAGCTTTGGTCACACACTATTTCATACCCACAAACGTTGTGAAGAAGTTTTTATTTAGAAGCCAATGCATATAAATCAGAGCAACAAGTTAGTGGTATTTAAAAGGTTAGGTATTGTTTATGTGTTCACACATTTGCAAACATTAACTGTGAAGCCTGAGGAGACAATATATTGCATTGTGTTCACTGCCTGATATTATTTCTGTTCTGTGGACTTGATATTTAGGGGAACCAATTGATTTGGGAAATATCTGGAACAATGAGCTCACAGTGTAGAGGGTTGGCAAAGTGCAGCATAATATTATTTGTATTTATCACAGCATTGTGCCTTAATACAATGAAAATATACTGCTATGGTTAAGGTTCTATAAGTACTATTATTATTTATAATGATTTAACCAATAGCTAAATGTGCTCAGTATACTTGTACAGGGAATCTCAATACTTGGGGCTATCACAATACCACATTTGATAATCACTATAAACACTTTCTCTTTAAACCCTTACTTGTGGATTGACGGTATAAAAATGGATTCAAATAAAGAAAAGTGCAATTACATCAAAAGTCACAGTTAAATGGACATGAAGCCCAACATTATTCTTTCATGGTTCAGATAGAGAATACAATTTTAAAAATCTTTCAAAGTTACTTCTATTATCACATTTGCTCAATTCTCGTGGTATCCTTTGTTGAGAAAGCAACAATGTTCTACTCAGAGCTAGCTCAACATATTGAGTGAGCCAATGAGAAGAGGCAAATATGTGCAGCCACCAATACCCAGCTAGCTGCCAGTAGTGCATTGCTGCTCTTGAGCCTACCTAAGTATGTTTTTAACAAAAGGATACCAAGAGTAGAAAGAAAAATTGCTAATAGAAGTGAATGGGAAAGTTGTTTGAAATTGCATGCTATGGGGCAAATTTATGTAGAGTTGAGCGGACATAATTCACTGTAGCGAATCATGTCCACTCAACCTCGCTAAATGCCTAGTGAAATGCTTGCGCAATGCTGCCCCCTCACCAACCAATCGGCCACTAGCAGGGGGTGTCAATCATCCCGATCGTATTGTATCGGGATGATTTCAGTCTGCTCAGAGCAGGCGGACAGGTTATAGAGCAGTGGTCTTTGTGACCGCCTCTTCATAACTGTTGTTTCTGGCGAGTCTGCAGGTTCGCCAGAAACACGGGGCATCAAGCTCCATTCGGAGCTTGATAGACAGGCCCCAAAATCCTTGTGTATGCATGAACACTTGGCAATAAAGCTATTCTGATTCATTATAACAAATGGAACTGAGGGCATCCTGTACTTGTGGTTGGGCTGGTTGTAGAAATACTGTTATCAGGCTGCATAGAGTCTTTCTTCTGAAGCTGTTGCACAAAGAGCACATCACATGGTATTCACAAAGGATGTATTGAGTTCTACCCTGCACAGCTGTCAACTTCCTCCCATTTTCAAGTTGCTTCTTCTATTCAAAGTTGCAGTTCTTCATGAGCAACCATAGCAGAATATGAGTAGCTTATAAATGTAGCAGAGGAGGAGAGGAGGTGACAGATACAGTGGTAGAGACAAAAGTCTGAGCAATACCAGGTGCTATTATTTACTATAATATCATTTAGTTTTATTCTCACCATCAAATTTTCATATGCAATATGTGCCCTTTTTTTAAGCATTAGGGTTTAACAGAATTTTATAGCATATGCTTATTTTTTTAATGAAATAAAACAACTCCATGAAATCAGGGAGATTAGAACAGTAGTTTTTGCTTTGTCCAATTTTTTTTCTTATGACCGTACAGAAAAATTGAATTTGTTAACATCTCACATAGCACTGAATGGATTTTCTCCACATTTAAGGGGCTATGGTGACTGCAATGTAAAGTTATAAGCTACTGAGAAACATCATTTACATTATGGTGATAATATCTATATTTACATTTCACTATGTGTGTCTACCTCTCTTTTTTTTATTATCTATCCATATATAACATGGGAGGGTCAGACCATAAGGGCCGAATGTTGACCCCAAAGCTAAATATTCAAGGGTGCAGGAAGTAGATGTTGGGGATTTTATGTTCATCTACCTATCGCTACCTTTATTTTTTTCCGTAACTCCCATTCTCTTTCCTTTATCGCTCCCCTGGCTCTGCATAGAGCACTGGGCATGTAATGGAAGAGCTTTCTTGTAAATTCAGGGCTGCTTATACCTTTGAGTTTTTGGGGTGCTACAAAAGTGAACATGGGAGCCGTCTAGCAACCCCACGCACACCACTAAGTAAACCACAAATCCCTGTATGTCCATCCCTTTTCATGGAACTATTGCTGTGGATGCCCATGACCAGTGGAACTATATATACAGAAGGTCTTCACTTACTGTTACCTGCATCTTCCTAGGATTAAACAATCCAGTACTACAGGCCAGCACATTAGGATTAGGGTGAAACTGGGTTGAGATCAACAGAAAAACAGGAAGACGCAACAATCCATGGCAGCAAGTTGTAAAGCAGATGAATATAAAGCCTGTTGTTCTGTCACACAGTGTCATTATTATTGGAACAATAGACGTGTGTCTCAAATTGAAAAATACAATGCTTAACTCATTTGCTAAGTTGAAAAGCCATCTGAGCAATAAAATAATTGTAATTTACAATTAATAGACAAATAAGTGAGAAGAAATAGAGTTATACTAATTGTGTCTTATTTGTCTATCTTTAGGGGTCCTCGAAAGACATCTAAGAAGAAGCAATATGTTACAATGTTATTTTTCTAACACAAACACTGCATACAGGTAGCTCATTTTATTCAGATGGATCAAGCACACCATAGGACCAACTGTGTGTGCACCATTGGATTTAATACTAAGACTATCACCAGTTTACTCTGTGAGAAGAATTCTGAATGATTGTTTGTAAACTTTATCATTTAATTGTTATAGAAATCCAAAGATGACAAATTCAGAGTTAGACTCCAATGCTTTGCAGTATACTGGTTTATAGCCCTCTCTAGCACACAGTGGTCTATATTGTTCTATCTACACTGCTGGTTTTCCAGTACGAAAAGACTTATATAAGAAAAAATGAACACAATTGTTTTAAAGGGACATAAAGCTATATAACAAATGATTAAATGTATTAGCAGATTTTATAATAGTTTTGTTGCTTTCACATAACTCTGTGTAACCACTGCAAATGGGTTAAACAAACCGTTAAAGTCAGCCTCAGAGACGCAATGCACAAATGAGATTGAACTGAGCACATCTGGTGAGCCAATGACAAGTTGCATATGTGTGTAGCTACCAATCACCAGAAAGGCATTGCTGCTCCTTATCCTACCTGGGTATGCTCTTTAACAAAGGACACAAATAGAACAAAGCAAATGTAATAATACAAATAAATTGAAAAGTCTCATAAATCTGAATCATGATATTTTAATTTTAACCTTTATGTCCCTTTAATAATATACCCTGGTTTGCAAATAACCATGAACTTCAATTTATCAAAGATGTCATTTATTGAATGGTATTCAGCTGTATACCTTGGCTATTCTCTTCAGAGAGCCGATACTTATTTCGTCAGCAGAAGGATCCCAGAGGCAGTTCAGTGCCGCTTCCCCTTCTTCAAGCACACGCGTCTGTCCTTGGAAACTTGGTTTTTCATACAAAATCCAGCTGTGATGAAGAAATGAATATTATGATACAATAAAAAGACCAGTGATAATTATTCAGATTTAGTTCTGCTCAATTCCAGCCATCTGGAAACAGTTGCAATGGTTTCTAGATACAAATGTACATATGTCCAGGTTTAGGGAAGATCTGAGCAGGAAATTTAGAAATAAGTCTTAACAATACAGACAATATGCATATACACAAACCCAGTTCATTTCATTCTAAATAGACAGATAGAAAGATTTAAATACACTAAAACATACATTTTAATAGCTAATAACAAAAATAGAAGACCCATCCAGTCTGTACATATTTACTTTCAATGTATAAGATGAATTTACTCTAAGGGGCCGATTTATCAAATGCCGCCCGGCATTGCTAAATGCAACAGCATACGCTGTCGGCATTTAACATTGCACAAGCATTTCCCACAACCCCCAGTCATTCGACCAAAGGGAAAGGAGAAAGGAATATAAGGTGCAGAGGGGTGCCTGAGGTTTATATAAAAATAAACTGTCTGAAAATACAGGGCGGGCCGTGGACTCACCGTGCCAAGAAAGAAACAAATTTATCAGGAAAGCATAAATTTTCTTTTGTTTCTAATGACACGGTGAGTCCATGGATCATCATAATTACTATTGGGAATCAATACCCAAGCTAGAGGACACGGATGATAAGGGAGGGACAAGACAGTTAGCCTAAACAGAAGGCAACACTGCTTGAAGAACCTTTCTCCCAAAAGAAGCCTCAGCTGAAGCAAAAGTATCAAATTTAGAACATTTAAAAAAGTGTGTAAAGATGACCAAGTGGCAGCCTTGCAAATATGATCTACAGAAGCAACATTTTTTAAAGCCCAAGTAGAAGAAACAGCCCTTGTGGAATAAGCCGTGGTTTTCTCAGGAGGCTGCTGTCCAGCAGTATCATATGCCAAGGGAATAATACTCCTCAACCAACAAGAAAGAGAAGTAGCCGTAGATTTCTGACCTTTATGCTTCCCAGAAAAAACAACAAAAAAAAGAAGAAGACTGGCGAAAATCCTTAGTCGCCTGCAAATAATATTTCAATGCACGAACTACATCCAGGTTGTGCAACAAAAGTTCCTTATGAGAAGAAGGATTAGGACACAAAGAAGGAACAACATTTTGTTGATTAACATTCTTATCAGAAACAACCTTGGGAAGAAAACCTAAAGCAGTACGAAGTACTACCTTATCAGAATGAAAAATAAGAAAAGGAGACTAACACTGCAACGTTGAAAGCTCCGAAACTCTTCGAGCTGAAGAGATCGCAACGAAAAACAAAACCTTCCAGGTTAACAACTTAATATCCAAAGAATGCATAGGCTGAAACGGAGCCTGTTGGAGAACTCTAAGAAGGAGGAGTTGCAAACTTAAACATAGGCCAAATTCTAACCAGGGCCTGACAAAAAGACTGAACATCTGGCACATCCGCCAGACGCTTGTGCAACAAATAAGACAAAGCCGAAATTTGACCCTTCAGGGTACTAGCAGATAAACCCTTCTCCAGACCCTCCTGGAGAAAAGACAAAATCCTAGGAATCTAAACTCTACTCCATGAGTAGCCCCTGGATTCACAACAATACAGATATTTACGCGATATCTTAGAATAAATATTTCTAGTCACAGGCTTATGCGCCTGAATCAAAGTCTCAATGACCGACTCAGAAAAACCACGCTTGGATAGTATCAAGCGTTTAATCTCCAAGCAGTCAGCTTCAGAGAAACGAGATTTGTATGAAGGAAGGGCCCCTTAAGTAGAAGGTCCTTCCTTAATGGAAGACTCCAAGGTGGAAAAGATGACATCTTCACCAGATCTGCATACCAGATCCTGCAAGGCCACGCCGGTGCTATGAGAATCACTGACGCCCTCTCTTGTCTGATCCGAGCAATGACCCGAGGAAGAAGAGCAAACGGAGGAAACACGTATGCCAGACTGAACTTCTAAGGAACTTTCTGGAGCATCTATCAGTACAGCCTGAGGATCTCTTGACCTTGATCCGTACCTTGGGAGCTTGGCATTCTGACGAGATGCCATGAGATCCAACTCCGGCTGCCCCCATCTGATAATCAAGCTGGAAAACACCTCCAGATGAAGTTCCCACTCCCCCGGATGAAAAGTCTGTCTGCTCAGAAAATCCACTTCCCAATTGTCCAACCCCTGGAATTTGGCTAGCTCTGTCATGGCCAAGGAACTCTGAGTTCTTCCCTGATGATTGATGCAAGCCACTGACATTATATTGTCCGACTGAAACCTGATAAACTGGACTGAAGCTAGCTGAGGCCAGGACAGAAATGCATTGAAGATTGCCTTCAGCTCTAGGAACCCCAGACAGCTCCCCAAACCAGCAGACTGGCATCCGTGGTCACTATCACCCAGGCAGGTCTGCGAAAACAGGTTCCCTGAGAGAGAATATCCTGAGACAACCACCACAGAAGGGAATCTCTTGTCGCCTGATCTAGAACAATCTTTGGAGACAGATCTGCATACTCCCCGTTCCATTGAACCGAGCAAACGGTATTATGCCCATGACTGAGACCATCAGACCAATAACCTCCATACACTGGGCCTCTGACGGCCGAGGAGAGGACTGAAGAGCAAGGCACGAATTGAACATTTTTTATTTTCTTGCTTCTGTCAAAAAAAATCTTCATCTCTAGAGAATCTATAATGGTTCCCAAAAAAACCCTCTTGTAGCCAGAATCAAGGAACTTTTTCCTAAATTCACCTTCCAACCGTGGGAGCACAGAAAAGACAACAACAACTCCGTGTGGGAGCTTGCTAGTTGAAAAGATGGTACCTGAACTAGAATGTCATCCAGATAAGGTGCTACCGCAACCCCCTGCAATCTGAGCACCGCCAGCAATGCTCTCAGAACCTTTGAGAACACCCTGGGAGCTGTTGCAATACCAAAAGGAAATGTTTGTCTAGGAAAGCAAATCTCAGAAACTTGTGATGTTCCCTGTGGATGGGAATATGCAGATACGCATCCTTCAGATCTACTGGTGTCTTGAACTAGAGGAAGAATGGACTGAATAGTTTCCATCTTGAATGACGGAACTCTGAGAAACTTGTTTACACTCTTGAGATCTAGAATAGGTCTGAAAGTTCCCTCCTTTTTGGGAACAATAAACAGATTGAAATAGAAACTCAGCCCCTGCTCCTGAATTGGAACAGGAACAATCACTCCCATGTCGTAAAGATCCTGAACACAACATAAGAACGCCTCTCTTTTTATCTGGTCTACAGATAATCTGGAGAGAAGAAACCTGCCCCTGGGAGGAAAAGTCTTGAAATCTAGTTTGTATCCCTGGGACACAATACCTACCACCCAGGGATCCGGAACATCTCGAACCCAAGCCTGAGCGAGAAAGGAAAGTCTGCCCCCTACTGTATCCATTTCCGGATCGGGGGCAGACCCTTCATGCTGATTTTGAGTCAGCAACAGGCTTCTTAGATTGCTTCCCCATGCTCCAGGGCTGATTGGACTTCCAAGAGGGCTTGGACTGATCCTGCTTGGAGGAAGAAGAGGAAGACTTACCAGAGAAGTTATGAAAGAAACGAAAATTACTCTGACGACCCTTCTGTTTATTTATAGAGAGAGAATGCCCCTTCCCTCCAGTAATATCAGAAATAATCTCAGCCAAACCTGGCCCAAACAAGGTCTTACTCTTGTAAGGAATGGACAAAAGCTTAGATTTGGATGATACATCCACAGACCAGGACTTTAACCATAAGGCCCTGTGCGCCAGAACAGCAAAGCCAGAAATCTTTGCTCCCAACTTGATGACCTGTAAAGAAGCATCCGCAATAAAATAATTAGCCAATTTTAAAGCCTTAATTCTATCCAGAATCTCCTCAAGAGGAGTATCCTGCTGAATAGAATCAGACAACACATCAAACCAATATGCAGCCGCACTGGTAACCGTAGCAATACACACAACAGGCTGCCATTGGAACCCCTGGTGAACATACATCCTTTTAAGTAAAGCCTCCAACTTCTTATCCATGGGATCCTTAAAAGAACAACTATCCTCAATAGGAATAGTGGTCCTCTTGGCCAAAGTGGAAATAGCTCCCTCTACCTTAGGACCCATCTGCCAAGATTCCTTAATAGAATCCGCAATAGGAAACATCTTCCTAAAAATTGGAGAAGGGGAAAAAGGAATTCCAGGCTTCTCCCATTCCCGTGTAATAATCTCTGAAACACGATCTGGAACAGGAAAAACTTCCGCCACTGAAGGAACTTCAAAAAACATATTAAGTTTACTAGCCTTCTTGGGAGTAACTATGACCGTCGAGTCAGAGTCATCCAAAGAAGCTAAAACCTCCCTAAGTAACAAACGGAGGTGCTCCAGCTTAAATCTGAAAGAAACCACCTCAGAATCAGCAGTAGGAAATACACTATCAGAGTCTGAAATTTCACCCTCAGATGCTACTGAAGTATCTTCTTCCTCAGACCTATGGGAAGAAACATTTGACATAACTCCAACAGAGTCAGAAACCTTTATTGGAAAGAACAAGGAGAGGCTTATTCTTTTTAAGCACTTTTAAGCACTCAAGTGCTATTTGTGTATTCTTAAAAAGAATATGCCTCTCCTTGTTCTTTCCAATAAATATTTAATGTTCAAATACACTAGCACCCTTAACCGATATTACCCTTAATACAGAATTTCTGTGGTATAATAAAGGGTTTCCACTGAGGTTTAATGTTAACTCTAAAGTAGTGCCATTGGCCTTTCTTTTTGTTTAAAGAGTCAGAAACCTTATACTTCCTTTTGTGCTTCCCCTGCAATACAGGAAAAGCAGACAAAGCCTCAGATACAGCAGAGGATATGTGAGTATTCATATCCTGCAAAGAAAAACCAACCTCAGATGAACCGCAGGGCACTGCATGAGAAGAGGATAGAGATTGGGATGATTAGGGAGAAAGCTGCGGTATAGCTTGAACAGGAGACTCCTGAACAACATTCTCCTTAGATAATGAAGGGATAGGAGGCTCCACATTAGGATCTAAACATAAAGTGCAAGTGATAGCTTGCAAATCCTCTTGGTCCATCTCTAGCACTCAAATATTATAACAATTAGAAAAAAAACCAAAAAAAAAAAAAACGTTGCTATCACTGTAAGAGAAAAACATTAATAAAGAATGCCAAAAAATGAACCCAGAACCCCTGCTGCACACCTCTACACACCTTGCCGAGGTGCTTACCTGGCCTGCCCAGACCGGAGAAACCCAAGCAATCCAGACTTTAAATCTTGAACCAGAGGAATATCAGCATTCGCTCTGCAAATGAAAGAAGACCCTAAACAACCTCTCACAGAAACACACAGGAAGAGCGCGCAAAACTTGTGCCACGGAAACTCCGCCCATCATGGGCGTACCCAACCACCTCCCAGCCGGCATTACACTTAATACTGCAAACAGCTGCCGGGAGGAAAAGAAAGTGTGTGACTCACTTAAACACCAAGCAGTCCGTACCTCCCCATCTAAACACAATATAATGAGCCTTAACAAGGAGAGCTGAACAGCACTCCTAAATATAGCCAATATCCCCTCACAGTGCCCCACAAAAACTAAACTGCCACAATAAAAAACCTGCACATAAGCAGGATTAACATCCGAAAATTAACCCCATAAGTGCCAAACCTTTTCTGAACTTTCTCTATATCAGAAAAATAAAAGTAGCACTTACATCCATCACAGTCTGCCCGGCAGCAGGGCAGCTCACAAGGTTTGAAAGGCTTCATCCCTCACATGGACCTATGGAAAGCAAAAAAGACCAAGAAAACCTATTCAGGCTTTTTAAAATAAGGGCAGCAAAAACTGATTGGGAGGCACAGTGGGATTATACCCCACAAGTTCCCAAATACTTAAAAGACACCAGTGCTCTACTGAAGAGACAGACATGGACTACAGCTACACCCCAGGAAAACAGAGAAAACCTGCTTTGCTTAAAAATAACAAACTCTTGATTGAAGAATCAGACACCTAACTTTACCCCTCCTTGCAACTGATACAAGCAAAGAGAATGACTGGGGGTTGTGGGTAAGGGAGTGGTATTTAACAGCTTTTCTGTGGTGCTCTTTGCCTCCTCCTGCTGGTCAGGAGTGATATTCCCAATAGTAATTATGATGATCCGTGGACTCACCATGTCATAAGAAAGAAAAGATCATTCTTTTTTTTTTTAATGAGGTCAGGACTGCCTAAGAATAAAAGTGATGCTTATATACTGATTCAGGATTCAAATCAACTAACAAGGACATTGCTAAATTAATAATTTAAAAAAATCTGAAATTGTAAAGCCTCTCCCACCTGCAGAAAATCTATTCCGCCTTTGGTTTAACAGTTTTTACTGCATAAACTAATCAATTAATTTGTTTGTTTGTTTTTTAATTAAAGGGTTTATTTGTCTGTTGTTTTCAGTAGAATGCAACAAATATGAAAAAAATTATCTTTTTTTAAATTTCAAAAACAAATGCACATGTCTAGAATCAACCACCCGTTCTATAAACAAATGTGTCTAGAAATAACACCTGAGCAAATTACCCTTCAGCTTGAGATCATGACACCTTGTTCTAGTGTTGCTCTTTCTATTAAAATGTATTTTATCTTCCACTTTATTAAATCCAATGATATTTTTGAAAGTTGCTATCACAACCTCTCTCCTCTCTTTCCTCTAAGTTATGCATTAGTCATGAAATCCTTCCCTGTAAATTTCTCAACTCCAGTCCTTAAATTCTCCAACAGGTAAGATTTTCATATCTTAACTACAGCACAGGTGAAATGGAGTTGAGGACTAAAGTTAAGAAACACTGTCTTAGACCATTAAATAAATATATATAGATACACTGTATGTATATATATTATATATATATATATATATATATATATATATATATATATAATTTTATACAGTACTCAAGATGGGGTCTAACTAGAGATCTAGAAAGCTGCATAAGTACTTCAGTTTTTCTGCTGCACTGTTTACCAAACGTTAAATCTTGGGCGCGATTACATATAGGGCACAAGCTTCAGCGCAATTGCAGCAAACCGCGCCGCCCGTAATTTCACCTTGCACATCGGGGTATTACATATACGGCGCCGACAGTTCATAAAGTGCCCTAAGTCGGATAAACTAGCGATGTCCAGAAATGAGCGTAAATACAAATTTCTGGAGTCGCCAGTGACTTACGGCACTTTAGAAACTGGCGGCGCCTAAGAAAAGTAAAGAAAAGTAAAGAAACCCCCCACAACGCAATAAGCCTATTAAACTATTAACCCCTATATTCACCATCAAACCCACACCGCAAGTAATAAATAAATTATTAACCCCTACATCCGCCAACCCCAACATCGCAAACTACCTATTAAAATTATGAACCCCTAATCCACCATTAACCCACAACTCAATAAACCTATTAAAGTATTAACCCCTAAACCGCCAAAGCTCACAACGCAATAAACCTAACCCCTAACTTAACCCCCCCTAACCTAACAACCCCTAAATTAACCCAAATTACCGAATTCACAAAATACTAAAGTTACTATTAAATAAAAAAAAAAAATAACACTACTTTAAAAATACAAATAAACTAAGTATAAATGAAAGGGACAGTCTAATCAAAATTCTGGAGTAGACTGTCCCTTTAACCTACAATTACAGAAAATAAAAAAAATCTAAGATTACAGAAAATAATAAAGAAAATTAAAAAAATTTTACAAAAATTATACCTAATCCATATATAAATAAAAAAGCCCACACAAAATAAAAACACCCCCTAATCTAATAAACTACCAGTAGCCCTTAAAAGGGCTTTTTGTAGGGCATTGCCCCAAGATAATCAGCTCTTTTTCCAGAAAATACACCCCCCCAACAGTAAAAACCCCCACCCACCAAACCCCCCCAAATAAAATAACCTAACACTAAAAACCTTAAACTACCCATTGCCCTGAAAAGGGCATTTGTTGGGCATTGCCCTTAAAAGGGCATTCAGCTCTTTTACTGCCCACCCTATCTGAATAAAATAACCCCCCCAAAAAATCCCTTAAAAAACCCTAAGTCTAACCCCCAAGTAGTCCTCACCTGTCCTGAAGTCCGGCGGAGAAGGTCCTGTTCCAGGCGGTGAAGTCTTTTTCCAAGCGGCGACCTCTTCTTTCTTCTTCCAGGAACCAGCCGGCGCGGAACGTAGGGCGGAGCTGAAGACCGATGACCGTGGAGCTGAAGACCGGCGACCCTGGAACTGAAAACCGGCGACCGTTGAGCCATGGAGCACGGAGGATCCTCTTCATACGATCTCCGCCATACAAGGTACGCAATTAAATATAGCTCCCCTTGAATTCCTTTTGGCTGATTTGAGCCTTCAAATTCAAATCAGCCAATAGGATAAGAGCTACTGAAATTCTATTGGCTATTTAAATCAGCCAATAGAATTTCAGTAGCTCTTATCCTATTGGCTGATTTGAACAGCCAATAGGATTTCAGTAGCTCTCATCCTATTGGCTGATTTGAATTTGAAGGCTCAAATCAGCCAATAGGAATTCAAGGGACGTCATTTTTAATTGCGTACCTTGAATTCCTATTCAGTGTACGACTGAGATCGTATGAAGAGGATCCTCCACGCTCCATGGCTCCGCGGTCGCTGGTCTTCAGTTCCAGGGTCGCCGGTCTTCAGCTCCGCGGTCATCAGTCTTCAGCTCAGCCCTCCGCTCTGCGCCGGATGGTTGGTTCCTGGAAGAAAAAAGAAGCGGTCGCCGTTTGGAAGAAGACTTCACCACCTGGAACAGGACCTTCTCCACTTTTTTATTTATATAGGGATTAGGTATAATTTTTGTAAAATTTTGTAATTTTCTTTATTATTTTCTGTAATCTTAGATTTTTTTATTTTCTGTAATTGTAGCTTAAAGGGACAGTCTACTCCAGAATTTTTATTAGACTGTCCCTTTAATTTATACTTAGTTTATTTGTATTTTTAAAGTAGTGTTAGTTTTTTTTAATTTAATAGTAACTTAGTATTTTGTAAATGAGGTAATTTGGGTTCATTTAGAGGGTGTTAGGTTAGAGGTTAGGTTTATTGCGTTGTGGGCTTTGGCGGTTTAGGGGTTAATACTTTAATAGGTTTATTGCGTTGTGGGTTAATGGCGAATTAAAGGTCAATAGTTTTAATAGGTAGTTTGCGATGTTGGGGTTGGCGGATTTAGGGGTTAATAATTTAGTTATTACTTGTGGTGTGGGTTTGCTGGTGGATATAGGGGTTAATACACTTTATTAGTTATTGCGGTGGGGGATTGCGGTTGACAGGTAGATAGACATTGTGCATGCTTTAGATGTTAGTTTATTTTTGCAGGCATTTTTGGGAGTTATGGTGCTCCCATACTCAGCACAAGGCTTGCTACAGCTGCCTTTTATGGCGAGGTAAAAATGGAGTAAGATTTCTCCATTTTCGCCACGTAAGTCCTTGCGCTGGATATTAGATACCGATTTACGATGCGTCCCATGTTAGCCTATGGGAGTAAAAATTTTGGGCGACGGGTGAAATATGCGTGCCACATTTATATGCAGTGCTGTATATAGGATACCAAACCCATGCAAAAACCAGCATCGCCGGCTTTTGCGGGCGACGCCGCATATGTAATGGAGCCCCTTGTGAGCAAATAATTCACAAATTCCTGACCTCATTGTCATCGTCTATAACTAACCTTTGCAACTTAAAATTTTTACATATTGTGCTGTCAAATTTCTGATGCAACTGATTTGCTCAACCCTTTTTAACATCTCTACTCATTTGATATAATACTCCTGGAAAGTCAACCCTTTTACAAATGTTTGTATAGTTTGTAAAACGGTGCATCTTCCCTTGGAATACACTTCCTATATCACTAATGAGGCCAGACTGGCTCCTCCAAAGAGGGCAAATGGAGAGTGCTGTTTTTACTAAACCCAAATGTTTTCTTTTATGATTCAGATAGAGCGTGCCATTTTAAGCAACTTTCTAATTTACTCCTATTATCAATTTGTCTTCGTTCTCTTGCTATCATTATTTGAAAAACAGGAATCTAAGCTGATCCATAACCCTGCACGCCTGCTCTGAGCAGACGGACAGTTGATTGACACTCCCTGCTGGCGGCCAATTGGCCGCGAATCTGCAGGGGGCAGCGTTGCACCAGCAGTTCGCAAGCGTATTGCTCTCCGCACTGTCGGATCAGGTCCGACAGACCTTTGATAAATAGGCCTCACTGTTTTGAGTTTTCAGATCACATGAATAATCATTTTCATTCTGTGAAAGGGAGCCATGTATTAACATGGGTTCTAGGATGTTTATATAGAAATAATTTGGCATTTTTTTTAAATTATAATTCCAAATAATATAATTTAACTCTGAAAAAAAAAAATATTGGTGTAAGAAGAATCCCAGTGATCCTCTTTAGAAAACTGGGGCATACAGATTGCATTAAGCAGACTCAACAGATTTTTCCAGGGCTGCTTTTTCTCCCCATTGAATTTGTTCTTTTTTAATGGAGAGGAGCATTAGTCTGTGACTTTTACTAGTAGAATAAATCATTATCAATAATAGAGTACAATAAACCAACAATTACAAAACAGACACAATGATTAAAGTGATTATTAAATAAGATCCTGTAAAACAGGTTATGTTGCCAGAGGGTAGGAAAGATGAATAGTCTTAGTGGCAATAGTTCATTATAGACAAATGTTTTATTTTATAAAAGGGTTACAGGCTGTGGGTTGGATGAATGATAATTTATCACTGAAAGCTTTTTTTGCAACATGTAATATATATTCTTGTATGTGATTATATAGGTGACCTACATTTAATGGGACAAGAAAGACAAAAATAAACTTTAATGGTTCAGTTTTGGAATCCTTGTTATCCTAGGCTGACAAAGGAACAGCAAAGAACGAGGAGCCAGCTGGTGATGGGTGGATACATTTATAGGTCTTTGGTTTTTGGATCAACACATTTGTTGAGCTAGGCCCCAGCAGAACATTGCTGCTCTGGAGCTGACTTTAATTATGTGTTAACCCCTTTGCAAGGACTAAACACACATTAATATGCAAACAAAAGTGCAATATTAATGTACTCCAACACAGCATAGTATTATTGTTTTGAACGTTTATGTTTCTTTACACATATGAAAATTAATAAAGTAAGTAAAAACGTATATAATGCGGTGAATTTAAAGGTTCAGAATAAAATGATGACGTAATGAAATATCTAAATGATATATACGTATTAGGTATAAATATTGTAAGGGATAATGTATATCCCAGGATTGCTCCTGGGTCAGCCAGAACTGCTGGTGCAATGATAAATGTATGCTGTCGGCATTTATCGATGTGCAGCGGACATGATCCGCAATATTGGATCATGTCCGCTCGCACGTTCTTAAATAAGCCCCAATGTATCCTTCCTGGTAAAATATTTTTGAAATAAATAAATGTCTAATTCAATAGTTTAGTCTTTAATGTTTAATTTATAGTAAATTATGTTTTATTCCTGAACATTTCTTACCATCCTCTAATAACTCGAATATTTACACCATTTGGAAATTTCCAAGATGTTGCATCAAGAACGTCGTTATTAAATTCTATCTTGTTCTCACTGTCAATTATATCAGAGAAGATCACCTGTATAAAACAAAAAAGATTGGTGTCACCTACGTTAGTAACAAGATTTTCACAGAAAGAAATACATTGGATTATTTTTTATTATTATTAAAAATTACTGTTTAATGAAAACAAAAATATTCATGATTTACACTGAACCCCCCCCCCTCAAATGAGCGATGGATAAACAAAATTGATTGCTATTTCTTTGCTAAGTGCCAACATATAAACAATCTCTTTCAACTTTCTTTAGCTTATATTTTTTCTGCTGTTATATTCTCTACTAGTTTACAATTTGTTGTTTGAAGAAAAACATTAATATTTAAAAATCAAAGTGCAGTATAATACATAATACAATAATTCATAAAACATATACAATATTCAATTTCTGGAAGCATAGAGCTGGACAAATTTAATTTGGAGGTCTGCATTGTAACCACCAGGACTTATGCTAGACATGTTACGGTTAATACAACACATCTTAATTTGAAGTATTCAAAATAACACGGCAGATATTAAATTGAGTTGATATATTAAACCTTGAATACATTTGAAAACTCTGTAGAGACACATTCAACTACTTGTACCATCAATACACACATTTCTTGCATTTTGCAGCAGGATAAATCCTTATGGAATTAATTAAGATTATTTATGGCTGCTTTGCGTTCAGTAAGAGCACATTTATTTGCTGTCATGTAAAGCTTAGTAAACCCTGTTACTAAACATTTTAGCAATAAATGCTCTTTTTATTAGTTTGGTTGTATAATTTGTTGAGAATTTCTGTACAAGATAATAAGCTTTCCCCAGAAAATAAATGGTTTAAAATTCATTAGAATATTGTTCACCAAGTAAAAAAAAACATTATTATTTTTTTTGTTATACATAAATTTTATCATGAGCGTTTTTCCTTACAATATACAATAAAAAAGATACAATATTTACCTTTCCAGGTCTTGGGTTGAACTTTAACGAGCTTGAGTCAACAGGACTCTGAAAAAAAATATATAATTCCATGAAATCATTAAGTCCATTATTTCCTGTTAAATATTCTCATAAAATACAGCACCACTCATCAACATTGACCTAATGATTTTTTATGCACATGAAAAGGGGAGTTAAAGGCAATAATATTGTCTGATGAAAAAAAATCCCATGAAACCATCTATTCCAGTACTGTTTTAAATATAAAAATGACACAAACAGCACCACAACTGTTTATCATCAACATCAATGTAAAGAAAATGGTTTTATGTACATGTATGATTAAGCTAAATAGGCAGCTGCTTGCTAGTAATTTCGTTCAAGTGCACCACCTTGTCTGGTATAGTACTGCAATTCTGCAATCCACTCTCTATTGTTTGCAGCCATACAGCTAGGTTGTTCGGTAAAGCAAAACTGAGTCACATAAGAAAATATATTTTTTTTTAAATAAAAAGATTTCCCTGCTTGCAGTCTTTATATGCTCCTATCAGTAATTAATTATTAAATGCAGGCACTCATGGTTATGTTGACATATTCCAACTATGGTCAATTACAGTATCATTACTATGTCCCAAGTTTTTTTTTTCAGGGTAGATGGAGCAGTTTCGGTCTGGCACCTTACATACAGTAACTAGCTTTTTAGTTAACATGAAAAACAAAATTTATACTTACCTGATAAATTAATTTAAGTGAAAAAAGGGGGGAGTGGGGTAAGTGCGCTAAAAAAGCTAAAGGTATCAGAACAAAGTATATTTTCATACCTTAATTTCCGATATATATATTATAATAGTGAATGGAAATTAATTAATAAAACTTCATTTTTTAATAAAATAAACCAATTGTTAATAAAGGTGTTTCTTTAAGAGTGAATTTAAACTTTGTGTAAGTGATATAGAAAAGTAACTGAAATTGTTACTAACGAGGTGATGTGAAAAGTAACTAAAATTGTTGCTAATAAAATAATGTGAAAAAAATGTGTCATAAACAGTGTTTGGAATTTATTATGTTTGGAAATATCCTATATTTAGGATAATACAATACTTAGATGCTAGGTAGAAAATGTAGTACCAATAGCAATATTGAGAATATATATTTATTGGTCCAGACTAAAGATTAGCAGGATCCAAGGGACCTAACAGATAACCCTTATATAGTAAATGCACACAGATGTTAAGAATCTTACAAATTTATTTTTGATTAAAAATATTACATATAACAATTATATAGAGGACGTCTCCCCAATTGCACAGCCTAAAGTTTCTCTAGAGTCATAAAAATCATAAAAATCTAAAAGACTTCTATAAAACAATCTATGTGATGAACAGCGAATAATAAAAACTATATATCATATAGGCACAGTAGTTAACTCTCGTAATAGCTTTTGGTGTGATAGATTCTTTTATCCAGACTTAGTTATTTTTGTATCGCCTTAAATTTTATATGTGGATCATAAAAAAGTCTCTATGTAAGTTCCGTAATAGATAGTAATATCACACAGAGGTAGTCTCAAAAGTCTCTATGTAAGTTCCGTAATAGATTGTAATATCACACAGAGTTATATTTTCTAGGGGTAATTGTACTCTCCCTTCAGATGTGGTTAAGACAAATTTAAAAGCTTACTTTCTTTAAGTCCTGGAGGAGCTTCTGGAGCTTGTGTCCGCCGGCTATTTCTCAGCCGAGTCAGTGCGCCGCATGGATCTTGGCGTCTGACGTCACCGGTAAATCTTCCGGTTGTCAAAAAGGAAGAAGAAACTCTCAGCTTAAGTGTATATTTTATCCAAATAGGATTTGGGAAATAAATTCTTTGTGAGTCAGATGAAATTATACCCTGCACCTAGTGCCAATGCACGCAGGGATATTTAGACTCCGGTATTGATAATTCAGGACGTAATAGAATAACCCGGGTTACCTCAAATGTTCGTTAAAAGTTGATTTGAGATTCAGATGTCCTTATCTGTAGTAGGCACAGTCACTTAGATCGACGCGTTTCACTCACCAGGGAGCTTTATCAAGATGCAGGTGACTGGCAAAGGTGTTCTTAAATAGGCTGTGGATAATTCTGATTGGTCCTTTTCAGATACTTTTTTATAAAGGTGGAATTGCAGGTTTTTTCTCATACAGGTATCGTATTCCTTGTCCATGTTCAAAGGCTTAAGGTGGAAGTGTTTAAATTCCAAAGAAGACTTTTTAACTTTTTTAACTCTGTGGGTCTTTTTCTGATGTTTGATTCATTTTTCTTATTTAGTTTCCTATTATTCTAAATATCGAATGATATTTTGCAGGCCAGCAAATACTAGTTATTGTTCTTACTATATGTTCTATATCATATATTTACTTACATTATATATTATAAAAAACAGATTTTAATCCATTGTAATTAACATTGTCCCTCCTGTAAGGATGTAACGGCTGTTTATAAACATGTTTTACTTGTAATATTTACATCTGCTTTGCAAAAGGTATAGTTACATATTCTCAGATTGCTATTGTTATAAGTTAGGGTTTGTGTACTGAATTGGAGTTGATTTGACACATTTTATGTTAGTACTATTATAATTCAAAAAGGAAAGGTGAGAGATCTAGTTCAGAGTTCAGGCCTTTAGGATGTAGAGTATCGTATTTATAGATCATTTCGGCTTCCTTTATCAGCAATTTCTTCTCTAGGTTGCCACCTCTCCAATGTTTATGTACTTTCTTTATGGCCCAGTATTTTAAGTGTTTAGTATTTCCTTTGTGAACTATTTTAAAGTGTTTGTATAAGTGGGTGTCGTCCTTACCATTTTTTATATTACCAATGTGTTCTCTTATGCGATCCCTTACCATTCTTGTAGTTTCTCCAAAGTAAAAAAGGTTGCAGGAGCACTTTAAGATGTAGATTATATTTTTATTGGTACATCTTATGATATCCTGAATAATGAGGGGTTTTGTATCCTTATTAATTTCGATTTTTTCCACTTTACTACTATGACTGCAGGCTTTGCATGTATAGCAGGGAAAAAATCCCATGATATCTTTGCCTGTTAGATCTTTTTGTTTATGAATAATTTTCTTTGTTTTTTTCAATTCACTAGGGGCTAGGAGTGTCTTTAAATTTGCAACTTTTTTGAATATAAATACGGGGTTATTGGAGATTTTGTCACCTAATATATCATCTTCCTTAAGGAGATGCCAGTGTTTTTTTATTGCTTTTTTTATGATATTTTGATCAATACTGTAATCTGTTATAAACGGAATTTTTATTTTATCGGTATTGTTTTCCATTGGTCTTTCCTTGTATATTAATAGGGACTCCCTATCCGTATTTTTTGCTCTATCTTTGGCTTTCTCTGTGATATCTTTTTGATAACCCCTAATTTTAAACCTTTCTAAAAGGATCTCAGACTGCTGCTCAAAGTCTGCTATCCTAGAGCAGTTCTTCCTAATACGTAGATATTGCCCTATTGGGATACTCTTTTTCCATACGTCTAGGTGGCAGCTATTTGCGTGTATGTAATTGCTGCAGTCAACTTTTTTAAAATGAGTCTTTGTTTCCAAATTGTTTTCCACCCTCATAATCTCTAGATCTAAAAATACTATTGAGTCTTTACTGTAGTTATATGTGAAGTTTAGACCCCAAGTGTTGTTATTCATTTCTTTAAACATAATTTCTAATTCTGGTTCTGTCCCCCTCCATACTATCAGCAGGTCATCAATGTACCTTTTATAGAGCACAAGGTTTGCACCATAGCTATCAAAGAACTGGGATTCCCATGCACCCATAAACAAATTGGCATAGCTAGGTGCAAACCTTGTGCCCATAGCCGTGCCCTCTACTTGGAGATAAAATTTCTCGTTAAAGGAGAAGTAATTATTTTCTAATATATATTTGATACTTTTTAGAATAAAAGACCTATGTTGGTCTGTCATTAGTGGATCAGAGCTGAGGAACATATCTACAGCTTTAATGCCCTTTGAATGGTTAATCACTGTATATAGCGATGTAACGTCACATGTTACCAGGTACATCCCTTCTTCCCAATTAATGGATTTAAGTGTATTTAATACTTGTGTGGAGTCTTTAAGGTATGACTTTAAATTCTTTACATGTTTTTGCAGGAAATTGTCAACATATTTGGATAAATTAGCCGAAAGTGATTCTATTCCAGAAATGATTGGTCTCCCTGGAGGGTTGACCAAACATTTATGGATTTTTGGCAGGAAGTAGAATATGGGTATACGGGGATATTTAGGTGTTAAAAATTCAAGTTCTTTGTTATTCAGTATCCCTGATACACTGCCCTCTTTAAGAATTTTATTTAATGTTTTATTGAATTTTTCAGTTGGATTGAAATCTAGTTTTTTGTAAGTCTTGGTATCGTTTAAAAGTCTGTCTGCCTCTTTTATGTATTTACTAGTATCCATAAGGACAATTCCTCCGCCCTTATCCGCGGGTTTGATGGTTATATCACTGTTTTTTTGAAGGTTTTCAATTATTCCTTTTTCTTTGGCGTTTAAATTATATTTCTTTTTCTTTTGGAGATTTGATCTTTGTATATCTTTGCATACCAATTTTTCAAATGTGTCAAGGTAGTTTCCCTTTGCCTGTACTGGGTTGAATTTTGATTTAACCTTAAAATCTGTATGCTGAATGTTGTCTAGAGCTGGTCTGTTAGTTATTTGTCTTTCAATGGGACATTTGAGAAAAAATCTTTTTATTGTTAGGTTCCTCACAAACTTTTTGATGTGAATATGTGTGTTAAATTTGTTTAATCTTTTAGTTGGGGCAAAAGATAGACCTAAACTTAGAACTTTTTCTTCTTCTGTTTTTAGTTTGATACTACTTAAATTAAAAATCCCCTGTTTGGCCTCTATCTCCACCTTTTTGCCTCGTTTAGAAGCTCCTCCTCCTCTCTTTCCTCTAGATTTCTTTTTCTCCTGGTATTTGATTCGTTTTCTTGTCTTATCAAATCTCTTGAGTGGCCCTCCCCTAAAGGGCTTCTCTCTAAAAAAACTTGTTCATCATTTTTTTGTTGTTCCCCCTCTTGGGTTCTATGGTCTCTGAGTGTTTCAAATCGATTATATGTCGGGACCTTCCAATTATCATTCTGTCTTTCTATCCATCTGTTAGTCCTTCTTGGGTATTCCCAATTATTATGGCTATTTTGATGACTTCTGTCTGGATTCTGTCTGTGCATGTTATGTCTAAATTCTGAGTAGAAATGATCTCTATTTTGATACCTCGGGTATCTTGGTCTATCATATTGAGCATTGTAATCATTATTGTTGTATCTTGGTCTATTATATTGAACATTATGTTCATTATTGTTATATTGAAAGTTTCGATTATTACTATGATACCTCTCAGAATTGTGGTAGTCATTATAGGGATAAAAATTTCTGTTATTTTCAGAATTACTGTAGTATTGTGTTTGGGGGTCTCTTATAGTTCTATTCATGTGATTATTTTCTCGTCTCACATCTTGGTTATTGTGTCTTAAGGGGGTTTCATTCATATTTTCCTCTCTATTCATTTGCATATTGTCATTTATGTCCCTTTCCATTTTTCCCCATTTTGATCTTAGAAGGTCCTTATTTAAATTTGCTAGTTTGTCAATAATTACTTTTTGTCTTTCTTTGAATTCATTACTACTTTTTCTATCTTTCAGTTTATCTTTAATTTCCAAAATATTTTTCTCTATGGTGATTAGAGTTTCCTTCCTGGATCTTTTTAGGATATCTATTAAAGTGTTTGATGCTTTCTTTAAAGTGTCAGTCCACTCAGTCTGTAATATGTCTGAAAGTGGAAATGTACAATTTTTATTAAGGCGAAGCCCTCTTGGGATAATGTCCTTAGTGGTGTATCTATTTAAAAAGACTAATTCCATCTTTTGTTTAAGTTCTTTGATCATGTTTTGTTCTAAATTCTGCATTAGATCAGATATTTTATCAGATGTACATGAGTTAGTTATTTGAATATTGTCATCTCTCATATCTGAAAAAATTTGATCCCTGAAATCAAAAATATCTACCATATTGAAAGTGATATACCTGCAGCTACTACTAAGTGAAGGAAAAAACTATGTGATCTGTGGGGTGACAGTAGAGCGCTGGTATAAAGGAGATACCACACACTTACAAATGAGAAGATCCTTCGTTCTCCTCAGAAATTTAAGTGAAAAAAGGGGGGAGTGGGGTAAGTGCACTAAAAAAGCTAAAGGTATCAGAACAAAGTATATTTTTATACCTTAATTTCCGATATATATATTATAATAGTGAATGGAAATTAATTAATAAAACTTCATTTTTTAATAAAATAAACCAATTGTTAATAAAGGTGTTTCTTTAAGAGTGAATTTAAACTTTGTGTAAGTGATATAGAAAAGTAACTGAAATTGTTACTAACGAGGTGATGTGAAAAGTAACTAAAATTGTTGCTAATAAAATAATGTGAAAAAAATGTGTCATAAACAGTGTTTGGAATTTATTATGTTTGGAAATATCCTATATTTAGGATAATACAATACTTAGAGGCTAGGTAGAAAATGTAGTACCAATAGCAATATTGAGAATATATATTTATTGGTCCAGACTAAAGATTAGCAGGATCCAAGGGACCTAACAGATAACCCTTATATAGTAAATGCACACAGATGTTAAGAATCTTACAAATTTATTTTTGATTAAAAATATTACATATAACAATTATATAGGGGACGTCTCCCCAATTGCACAGCCTAAAGTTTCTCTAGAGTCATAAAAATCATAAAAATCTAAAAGACTTCTATAAAACAATCTATGTGATGAACAGCGAATAATAAAAACTATATATCATATAGGCACAGTAGTTAACTATCACACCAAAAGCTATTACGAGAGTTAACTACTGTGCCTATATGATATATAGTTTTTATTATTCGCTGTTCATGACATAGATTGTTTTATAGAAGTCTTTTAGATTTTTATGATTTTTATGACTCTAGAGAAACTTTAGGCTGTGCAATTGGGTAGACGTCCCCTATATAATTGTTATATGTAATATTTTTAATCAAAAATAAATTTGTAAGATTCTTAACATCTGTGTGCATTTACTATATAAGGGTTATCTGTTAGGTCCCTTGGATCCTGCTAATCTTTAGTCTGGACCAATAAATATATATTCTCAATATTGCTATTGGTACTACATTTTCTACCTAGCCTCTAAGTATTGTATTATCCTAAATATAGGATATTTCCAAACATAATAAATTCCAAACACTGTTTATGACACATTTTTTTCACATTATTTTATTAGCAACAATTTTAGTTACTTTTCACATCACCTCGTTAGTAACAATTTCAGTTACTTTTCTATATCACTTACACAAAGTTTAAATTCACTCTTAAAGAAACACCTTTATTAACAATTGGTTTATTTTATTAAAAAATGAAGTTTTATTAATTAATTTCCATTCACTATTATAATATATATATCGGAAATTAAGGTATAAAAATATACTTTGTTCTGATACCTTTAGCTTTTTTAGCGCACTTACCCCACTCCCCCCTTTTTTCACTTAAATTTCTGAGGAGAACGAAGGATCTTCTCATTTGTAAGTGTGTGGTATCTCCTTTATACCAGCGCTCTACTGTCACCCCACAGATCACATAGTTTTTTCCTTCACTTAGTAGTAGCTGCAGGTATATCACTTTCAATATGGAAGATATTTTTGATTTCAGGGATCAAATTTTTTCAGATATGAGAGATGACAATATTCAAATAACTAACTCATGTACATCTGATAAAATATCTGATCTAATGCAGAATTTAGAACAAAACATGATCAAAGAACTTAAACAAAAGATGGAATTAGTCTTTTTAAATAGATACACCACTAAGGACATTATCCCAAGAGGGCTTCGCCTTAATAAAAATTGTACATTTCCACTTTCAGACATATTACAGACTGAGTGGACTGACACTTTAAAGAAAGCATCAAACACTTTAATAGATATCCTAAAAAGATCCAGGAAGGAAACTCTAATCACCATAGAGAAAAATATTTTGGAAATTAAAGATAAACTGAAAGATAGAAAAAGTAGTAATGAATTCAAAGAAAGACAAAAAGTAATTATTGACAAACTAGCAAATTTAAATAAGGACCTTCTAAGATCAAAATGGGGAAAAATGGAAAGGGACATAAATGACAATATGCAAATGAATAGAGAGGAAAATATGAATGAAACCCCCTTAAGACACAATAACCAAGATGTGAGACGAGAAAATAATCACAAGAATAGAACTATAAGAGACCCCCAAACACAATACTACAGTAATTCTGAAAATAACAGAAATTTTTATCCCTATAATGACTACCACAATTCTGAGAGGTATCATAGTAATAATCGAAACTTTCAATATAACAATAATGAACATAATGTTCAATATAATAGACCAAGATACAACAATAATGATTACAATGCTCAATATGATAGACCAAGATACCCGAGGTATCAAAATAGAGATCATTTCTACTCAGAATTTAGACATAACATGCACAGACAGAATCCAGACAGAAGTCATCAAAATAGCCATAATAATTGGGAATACCCAAGAAGGACTAACAGATGGATAGAAAGACAGAATGATAATTGGAAGGTCCCGACATATAATCGATTTGAAACACTCAGAGACCATAGAACCCAAGAGGGGGAACAACAAAAAAAATGATGAACAAGTTTTTTTAGAGAGAAGCCCTTTAGGGGAGGGCCACTCAAGAGATTTGATAAGACAAGAAAACGAATCAAATACCAGGAGAAAAAGAAATCTAGAGGAAAGAGAGGAGGAGGAGCTTCTAAACGAGGCAAAAAGGTGGAGATAGAGGCCAAACAGGGGATTTTTAATTTAAGTAGTATCAAACTAAAAACAGAAGAAGAAAAAGTTCTAAGTTTAGGTCTATCTTTTGCCCCAACTAAAAGATTAAACAAATTTAACACACATATTCACATCAAAAAGTTTGTGAGGAACCTAACAATAAAAAGATTTTTTCTCAAATGTCCCATTGAAAGACAAATAACTAACAGACCAGCTCTAGACAACATTCAGCATACAGATTTTAAGGTTAAATCAAAATTCAACCCAGTACAGGCAAAGGGAAACTACCTTGACACATTTGAAAAATTGGTATGCAAAGATATACAAAGATCAAATCTCCAAAAGAAAAAGAAATATAATTTAAACGCCAAAGAAAAAGGAATAATTGAAAACCTTCAAAAAAACAGTGATATAACCATCAAACCCGCGGATAAGGGCGGAGGAATTGTCCTTATGGATACTAGTAAATACATAAAAGAGGCAGACAGACTTTTAAACGATACCAAGACTTACAAAAAACTAGATTTCAATCCAACTGAAAAATTCAATAAAACATTAAATAAAATTCTTAAAGAGGGCAGTGTATCAGGGATACTGAATAACAAAGAACTTGAATTTTTAACACCTAAATATCCCCGTATACCCATATTCTACTTCCTGCCAAAAATCCATAAATGTTTGGTCAACCCTCCAGGGAGACCAATCATTTCTGGAATAGAATCACTTTCGGCTAATTTATCCAAATATGTTGACAATTTCCTGCAAAAACATGTAAAGAATTTAAAGTCATACCTTAAAGACTCCACACAAGTATTAAATACACTTAAATCCATTAATTGGGAAGAAGGGATGTACCTGGTAACATGTGACGTTACATCGCTATATACAGTGATTAACCATTCAAAGGGCATTAAAGCTGTAGATATGTTCCTCAGCTCTGATCCACTAATGACAGACCAACATAGGTCTTTTATTCTAAAAAGTATCAAATATATATTAGAAAATAATTACTTCTCCTTTAACGAGAAATTTTATCTCCAAGTAGAGGGCACGGCTATGGGCACAAGGTTTGCACCTAGCTATGCCAATTTGTTTATGGGTGCATGGGAATCCCAGTTCTTTGATAGCTATGGTGCAAACCTTGTGCTCTATAAAAGGTACATTGATGACCTGCTGATAGTATGGAGGGGGACAGAACCAGAATTAGAAATTATGTTTAAAGAAATGAATAACAACACTTGGGGTCTAAACTTCACATATAACTACAGTAAAGACTCAATAGTATTTTTAGATCTAGAGATTATGAGGGTGGAAAACAATTTGGAAACAAAGACTCATTTTAAAAAAGTTGACTGCAGCAATTACATACACGCAAATAGCTGCCACCTAGACGTATGGAAAAAGAGTATCCCAATAGGGCAATATCTACGTATTAGGAAGAACTGCTCTAGGATAGCAGACTTTGAGCAGCAGTCTGAGATCCTTTTAGAAAGGTTTAAAATTAGGGGTTATCAAAAAGATATCACAGAGAAAGCCAAAGATAGAGCAAAAAATACGGATAGGGAGTCCCTATTAATATACAAGGAAAGACCAATGGAAAACAATACCGATAAAATAAAAATTCCGTTTATAACAGATTACAGTATTGATCAAAATATCATAAAAAAAGCAATAAAAAAACACTGGCATCTCCTTAAGGAAGATGATATATTAGGTGACAAAATCTCCAATAACCCCGTATTTATATTCAAAAAAGTTGCAAATTTAAAGACACTCCTAGCCCCTAGTGAATTGAAAAAAACAAAGAAAATTATTCATAAACAAAAAGATCTAACAGGCAAAGATATCATGGGATTTTTTCCCTGCTATACATGCAAAGCCTGCAGTCATAGTAGTAAAGTGGAAAAAATCGAAATTAATAAGGATACAAAACCCCTCATTATTCAGGATATCATAAGATGTACCAATAAAAATATAATCTACATCTTAAAGTGCTCCTGCAACCTTTTTTACTTTGGAGAAACTACAAGAATGGTAAGGGATCGCATAAGAGAACACATTGGTAATATAAAAAATGGTAAGGACGACACCCACTTATACAAACACTTTAAAATAGTTCACAAAGGAAATACTAAACACTTAAAATACTGGGCCATAAAGAAAGTACATAAACATTGGAGAGGTGGCAACCTAGAGAAGAAATTGCTGATAAAGGAAGCCGAAATGATCTATAAATACGATACTCTACATCCTAAAGGCCTGAACTCTGAACTAGATCTCTCACCTTTCCTTTTTGAATTATAATAGTACTAACATAAAATGTGTCAAATCAACTCCAATTCAGTACACAAACCCTAACTTATAACAATAGCAATCTGAGAATATGTAACTATACCTTTTGCAAAGCAGATGTAAATATTACAAGTAAAACATGTTTATAAACAGCCGTTACATCCTTACAGGAGGGACAATGTTAATTACAATGGATTAAAATCTGTTTTTTATAATATATAATGTAAGTAAATATATGATATAGAACATATAGTAAGAACAATAACTAGTATTTGCTGGCCTGCAAAATATCATTCGATATTTAGAATAATAGGAAACTAAATAAGAAAAATGAATCAAACATCAGAAAAAGACCCACAGAGTTAAAAAAGTTAAAAAGTCTTCTTTGGAATTTAAACACTTCCACCTTAAGCCTTTGAACATGGACAAGGAATACGATACCTGTATGAGAAAAAACCTGCAATTCCACCTTTATAAAAAAGTATCTGAAAAGGACCAATCAGAATTATCCACAGCCTATTTAAGAACACCTTTGCCAGTCACCTGCATCTTGATAAAGCTCCCTGGTGAGTGAAACGCGTCGATCTAAGTGACTGTGCCTACTACAGATAAGGACATCTGAATCTCAAATCAACTTTTAACGAACATTTGAGGTAACCCGGGTTATTCTATTAGGTCCTGAATTATCAATACCGGAGTCTAAATATCCCTGCGTGCATTGGCACTAGGTGCAGGGTATAATTTCATCTGACTCACAAAGAATTTATTTCCCAAATCCTATTTGGATAAAATATACACTTAAGCTGAGAGTTTCTTCTTCCTTTTTGACAACCGGAAGATTTACCGGTGACGTCAGACGCCAAGATCCATGCGGCGCACTGACTCGGCTGAGAAATAGCCGGCGGACACAAGCTCCAGAAGCTCCTCCAGGACTTAAAGAAAGTAAGCTTTTAAATTTGTCTTAACCACATCTGAAGGGAGAGTACAATTACCCCTAGAAAATATAACTCTGTGTGATATTACAATCTATTACGGAACTTACATAGAGACTTTTGAGACTACCTCTGTGTGATATTACTATCTATTACGGAACTTACATAGAGACTTTTTTATGATCCACATATAAAATTTAAGGCGATACAAAAATAACTAAGTCTGGATAAAAGAATCTATCACACCAAAAGCTATTACGAGAGTTAACTACTGTGCCTATATGATATATAGTTTTTATTATTCGCTGTTCATCACATAGATTGTTTTATAGAAGTCTTTTAGATTTTTATGATTTTTATGACTCTAGAGAAACTTTAGGCTGTGCAATTGGGGAGACGTCCCCTATATAATTGTTATATGTAATATTTTTAATCAAAAATAAATTTGTAAGATTCTTAACATCTGTGTGCATTTACTATATAAGGGTTATCTGTTAGGTCCCTTGGATCCTGCTAATCTTTAGTCTGGACCAATAAATATATATTCTCAATATTGCTATTGGTACTACATTTTCTACCTAGCCTCTAAGTATTGTATTATCCTAAATATAGGATATTTCCAAACATAATAAATTCCAAACACTGTTTATGACACATTTTTTTCACATTATTTTATTAGCAACAATTTTAGTTACTTTTCACATCACCTCGTTAGTAACAATTTCAGTTACTTTTCTATATCACTTACACAAAGTTTAAATTCACTCTTAAAGAAACACCTTTATTAACAATTGGTTTATTTTATTAAAAAATGAAGTTTTATTAATTAATTTCCATTCACTATTATAATATATATATCGGAAATTAAGGTATAAAAATATACTTTGTTCTGATACCTTTAGCTTTTTTAGCGCACTTACCCCACTCCCCCCTTTTTTCACTTAAATTTCTGAGGAGAACGAAGGATCTTCTCATTTGTAAGTGTGTGGTATCTCCTTTATACCAGCGCTCTACTGTCACCCCACAGATCTGATAAATTAATTTCTTTCATAGTGGTGAGAGTCCACGCAACATTACTCCTTGGATTTAACTCCTGGCCAGTAGGAGGAGGCAAAGATTCCCAAAGCTCTTAGAGTACTTAATCCCTCCAACCTATCTGGTATTGTAGTCTGATGTATAGTCAATAAAGGAGAAGTAGAAAGACAGGAAAAGACAAAGGAGGCAAAACAAAAATGAAAAATATAATTACATTAAAAATGAAAATTGGTAGGTCTTGTAGACTCTCACCACCATGAAATGAATTTATTAATGAAATTAATTTATCAGGTAAGCATACATTTCTTTTTCTTCCATAAGGTGATGAGAGTCCATGAGCCATTACTCCTGGGAATAATACCCAAGTTGTGGAGTACACGAGTTATTGGGCGTAACAATTTTTTTTAAAGACAGGCAGATAAATTACCAGACACTGCTGCCTGAAGGACTTTCCTACCAAACACATCAAAGTGGCAGAATGTAGGGAAAGTATGTTGCTGGCTTGCAAATGTATTCAATAAAAGCCTTATTCTTGAAAATCCAAAAAGAGGAAACTGATCTATAAAAATGAGCAATAATGCATTTTGGGGAAAAAAACTATCCTGCCTCCTAGGAAACCTTTTCGGTAATCATGAGATTTAGCCAAAAGAATAAAGAAACTCATGTGGCCCTCTGACCTTTATGTGTACCAAGGGACAGACGATTTAAAGGTCTAAAAACTTTTGTAATTTAAAAGTAGAATTCTGAAGGGCCGATTTATGAAAGTGCGAGCGGATATGATACAATGTAGCATTTAACATTGCACAAGCAGTTCTTGTGAACTGCTTGTGCAATGCCGCCCCCTGCAGATTCGCAGCCAATCGGCCGCTAGCAAGGGGTGTCAATCAGCCTGATCGTATAGGATCGGGCGGATTGATGTCCGCAGCCTCAGAGCAGACAGACCAGTTATAGAGCATTGGTCTTTAGAGCGCTGCTTTATAACTGCTGTTTCCGGCAAGCCTGGAGGCTCACGCGGAAACAGGGGCATCAAGCTCCATGCAGAACTTGATAATTCGGCCCCTCTAACTCTTATAATATCTAAAATAAGTAAGAGACCATCAAATGAATTCTGAAGAGATAGGCTATAATCTCCTAAATGATGTTATCCGAAAAATCACTCTGGGTAAAAAAAAAATCCTAATTGTATTTAATTGTATTTAGTTTAGGTAATTAATTTAATTGTAGTGTAGTGTTGGGTGTAATTGTAACTTAGGTTAGGTTTTATTTTACAGGTAAATTTGCCTTTATTTTAACTAGGTAGTTATTAAATATTTATTAACTATTTAATAACTATTGTACCTAGTTAAAATAAATACAAACTTGCCTGTAAAATAAAAATAAACCCTAAGCTAGCTACAATGTAACTATTAGTTATATTGTAGCTATCTTATGGTTTATTTTATAGATAAGTATTTAGTTTTAAATAGGAATAATTTAGTTCATTGTAGTAATTTTATTTAGATTTATTTAAATTATATTTAAGTTAGGGGGTGTTAGGGTTAGGGTTAGACTTAGGTTTAGGGGTTAATACCTTTATTATAGTGATGGCGACGTTGGGGGCGGCAGATTAATAAATGTAGTTAGGTTGCGGCGACATTGGGGGCGCCAGATTAGGGGTTAATAAATAAAATGTAGGTGGCGGCGGTGTCCGGCGCAGCAGATTAGGGGTTAATAATATAATGCAGGTGTTGGCGATGTCGGGAGTGGCAGATTAGGGTTAATAAGGGTAAGATTAGGGGTGTTTAGACTTGGGGTTCATGTTAGGGTGTTAGGTGTAGACATAACTTTTATTTCCCCATAGGAATCAATGAGGCTGCGTTAGGAGCTGAATGCTGCTTTTTTGCAAGTGTTAAGTTTTTTTTCAGCCGGCTCTCCCCCATTGATTCCTGTGGGGAAATCGTGCACGAGCACGTTCAGCCAGCTCACCGCTAACGTAAGCAGTGCTGGTATTGAGGTGAGATGTGTAGCAAAATTTTGCTCTTCGCTCACTTTTTTGCGGCTAATGCCGGGTTTGTAAAAACCCGTAATACCAGTGCTGTATGCAAGTGAGCGGTGAGCTTAAACTGCTCGTTAGTACCGCACCCCTCCTAACGCAAAACTCGTAATCTAGGTGACTGTTTCTTAACTAGGGATGGGCGAATGTGTTTATTTTCAAATTCAAATATTAGAACAAATGTTATTGCAGAAATTTGATTTACATAATCGAATGTTGATAAGAACGAATATTCATAAAAATTCTAAACAGAGTATTAGACTAGAAATACTATTTTGAATTTGAATGTGACATTCGAATTCGAATGTAGCATTCAAATTTGAATATTACATTTATAAAACACAGTATTAAACTAGAAATACTATTTTGAATTTGAATGTTACATTAAAATTCAAATGTCACATTTGAATTCGAATATTAAATTTCAAAATTGAATGTGATATAAAATACATAGCTAAACATTCTATTATTCGAACCAATATTTTCGAATGTTATTAAAAAATTTGAAAACGAAAATTTTAAAATAGAATGTTATATAAACATTCGAAATTCGATTTTAAATTTGGAATTTTCAGCAACATTCGCCCATACCTTTTCATTACATGTTTTTGTATCTATCAATTATAAGTTGCATTGTTACTTCACTGTATCTTAATGACAATCTTAAAGTTATAAAGTTTGTTGCTGTAAATTAAAAACAAAACAAAAACATTTCTTACCATTACAGGGGTTTGTCCCTTATGAGAACTAATTGCTTGAGAATTGCATAATCTGTCCAGGAAAGAACTTCCTTTATTTTGTTGTGTGTCAGAATAATCTTGAGCAGCATTAAAATATTGATAGTACACACTTCTTGAAGCCAACCGTTTGTTTTCCGTGTCAGAATTCTGTATGGAGCGATTTGGTTCGGTTGTGACCTTTAATGAAGGACTATTTGTAGAAACTGTTTCTGAAGTGGCATTATTTGAGTGCATTTCTGAAGCACTGGAATCTACTGGTAATAAAGACTTTTCATTTTCAGAAGCTGAAGGTGATGTGGTTTCCTCGCTAGATTTTTGGCCAAATTTGCTAGATGTTTGTTTTATCTGCAGAAGGAAAGATTGACGTCCTGTACCTGAAAGATGCCTAATGTCTGGAGCAGATTTAGTTATAAACATATTGTATTGTGTGGATATCTGTGTTGGAGAAGATTCTGTTGTGGTCTTCTCTTTCTCATGCAAAAATGACTCATTCCTGGGAACCACAGGATGTGTGTTAGGTAGAGAGCTTGTCTTTTCTAAAATTTCTGTTGTATTAATCTTGTAATTATCTTCTTCTGGTTTACCATCTGATAACATAAGTCCTTTCTCACTTGATGGTTCTTCTGTATCCAGTCTTTCATCAGTTTGTTTTAATTTATCTGACACCGATTGAAGAAGTGATAGGATTGATGCATGATCATTTGAACAGTTTTTGGAATCTGGACTATCAAAATGTTTTGGTGAAACACTATTGGACAAAACATCCTCACCAGAGCTATTATCCTCATATATTGGAGAAAGTGAAAAAGGGTAGATCTTTACACGCTTGGCTTGGAAAGATAGGAATGAGTCAGAGTTATTGTCACTTGTATTGTTTTCTTCATCAGCTGGTTCATCTTCATTATACACTCCTTCAATATAGCGACAGTTATACAAAGAAAAATTAAGCAATTCAGAAAAGTCATCCATTGTATGATACAGATTATTTTCTTCTTTTGAATCCCAGCAATTATTTTCAGTTTGTCCAATCTCTGAACAATATGTTTTCAATATGTCTGATTGGTTTCTGCTTTCTATATTATCTTCTGTTTCAGTAAATGTGATGTTTTCCTTAGCCATAGGGTTATTAATTTTCTCTTCAGACAGGGTGTTTGTTAAGTTGTCATTCTCTATACCGTGCTCTAATTCTATTGTATCAAACTCTCTGTTCTCTATGCATTCACTATATATATCTGAGGAAAGTAAATATTGACCTACATCTGATATACCTTTGACGGCCTTCTCTCTGTCAGGAGCAAGTGTCATACTTTGATTATTAGATATTCCAGAATCATTTGTGTCATCTATGCTAATGTTCTTGCTCAATGTATTCTGTAGCAAATCAGGAACTATAACATCATTCGCCATTTCTTGAGCTTTAGATAAGAAAATGTCTTTGGTTTCATAATGTACAACATCAGTTGTGCCACAAGGCTTATCTGAAGTCTGCTTCTCTGTGTCAGTGGTAGTGAATATATTGCTGCCTCCATATTCATGGCCACTCTTTGATAGACCTCTGTTTTTGTCTAAATGTACTGTATCATTGTCATTGTCACTTGAGCCATCTGTTTGTGTCGAATTTAGATCTTCAGAATCTACTAGTTCAGCAGAGTCAACTGCAATTAGTTGTTTGTTCACTGTATTTTGCAGCAAGTCAGAAGTTATGTTTTGTTCACCAGAAACCATAATGTCATGTCCAATTATTTGGTTGGGTGGTTGCTTACACTTTATATTTTGAAAAGCATTTCTACTGTCACCTTGTTCTATAGCCTCTATACTTAAAGTATTACTGTCTATACATCTGTTGTCCATTTCTAATAAAGATTCATTTTTACACAAATGTGTTATACTATTAGAAGTTTCACTGGTACAGTCTTTAAATGGCATATTTTGATTTTCTATCATTTCAGACTCTGTGTTATCTGTAATGAGATTTTTGTTCAGTGAATTTTGTTGCAAATCAGACATTATTTTCTGTTTACTAGAGATTATAACTTCATTTATTAAATCTTGAGCAGTGGTTACAAATATATCTTTCCTCTCAGGGTAATTATGAAACACATTTTCACAAGGCACATCTGCCAGCGCAGATTCAATGCAATTTTCCTCTGATGAGACAGCTGAGTTTTCTGGTAATTTATTTACATTGGATTTGTGTTCTGTTAATTTAGTCTCTGTAATGTCCGGTATAATTAAACTAAGATTATTTTCAGAAGTCAGAGCTGTAATATTTTTTTGTTTTGAGTTTACTTCATTCATAGCTAACGTTAATGCAGTGTGAATAATTTCATTAGTTTTTTGTCTTAGTAAAATATCTAATGACTCAGTATGGGATTTTACTGGAAGAATAACATCTGTTTCTCTCACAGGCACTGGGCAGGTTTTGTTGTGAATAATCGCTAAATCCATTAGCAAATCTGGGTTACTTTTTAGGGCATCACTAACTTTACATTCTACATGAGCAAAATGTGATTGTAATGCTTCACCTGTTATTTTATTCTCAGGTTTTAGAATCTGCACAGACATATCCAAAGAGTTGCCATTAAGAAGCTTAGTACAAGGAAGTAAATTATTGTTTTCTGTGTTTTCTTTAAACACATCTTGGAATCTCTCTACTGGTACTGGTGACTCACTGTGTACAATGGAATCATTAGGTTCTAGGGTTGTATGACCACTAACATTTATAGTCTTATTAGATGTAAAAATTAAGTCTACATTCTTACTTTCAGCCTCACTAGTGATATTTGTTTTTGGCATAGCAATCTGCAAATCTTCACTATTATTACTGATGAAAGTATGTAGTGTACACTTATCATTTACTTGTTCACTAGAGATATCTTGGTTAACATTAATTAGATCCTTTTCTGTATCGACTTTATCATTTATAATGTTTTTAGCGTTAGAGGCTTGCTGCTCAACTTTGGCACAGTTCTGATCTTCTATTGTTGCTACAGCTGCGGGCGACAAATTTGGTAAACAAACATACTCTGGTTCAAATTTTGGAGATTCAAGTGTACATACAGATATAATATCTGACTGTAAAGTATATTTTGCCATTTTTACCTCCTCAATATCAACAGATTTTAGTGATACCTTTGCAAGATAAACTTCTTCTGTGTGAAATGATGTAGGCCTTTGTAATTCCTGAGGTTCAAGTAAAGACGTATTAACATTTACATTACTCCTTGGATTAAATACAACATTCACATGGTCATTTATAAATTGCAGGTCAATAGATGGTGTGGATTCATTGTTGCTACATACTTTAGCTTCTTGCAGTTCTGGGAAAATTCCCATTTCATTTGTATTATTAGATGATTTTGCTATAGTATTGGTTTCATCCATTAAGTCATCTGGCTCAACAAAATCAGTCATTTTAGGCTTTTGGTGATTCTCTGTTTCAGGTGACACAATCTTGATGTGACTATCAGATTGAGATATTGTAACTGGAATATTTTCTTCAGATGTGGAGGCAAGTGCTGAAACAACCCCTGAGTCTGTCTCACCAAAGGGTGGAAAAGGACTGACACGCTTTACATCAGTACATGTAGGGAGAGAGGACGGAATAACAGTTACATTAGGAGACTGACGTTTATCACATACATCTTCTCTATCTATCTGAGGTGAAGCAGTAAAACAGCAAATAATACTTAAATGACTATCAGACACAGATTTCTCATCAGTCATTAAATCACGTTGGCATTTCTCAGCAAGCAAACTAGCATTTGGCATGTTACTAGCATTCAAATGAGTGACAGGGTAACTTAAATTAACAGCCTTTATTTTATCTTCATTTAGTTTCTTACGATTGCCCCAATCCTCCAGAGGATATTGACCTTCATCATTATTGTTGGGAGCAGTGCAATTTTCTATTAAAGTATCATTGGGTACATTACCATTATCCAAATTCTGCATTGAGTTGAAACTTTCTGATGAATCAAGAATTTTTTTTGCAGAAGTATGCTTAAGTATAGGACTGATTATATCATTAGTTTGGTGGATGGAACCATTTGGTTGCTCGGGTAATACTGAGGGTGATATTGTTACTTCCTTGTTCTGCATATTTTCAGAACTGACTTCTAGAGGACATGCAGTATTGCTTGTGTCCAATACTGGTTGACTAGGCACCTGAGGAAAATTCAGAATGAATATTGATTTGTCATTATTTAAAGTTGGCTCTACTTCATCATTTTTGGTACCATAGCCCTTTATTGTCTCTGCATTTGTTTTGATAAGATCTCTACTATTGTCCTCAACATAATTATACATATTGGTATTTTTGGCAGCAGGGCAATTTCCTATTGTAATTTCTTTGGCCATGTTGTTATTCTCTAAATTGTGCAATGTGTTGATATTTTCTGATAAACCATAAACAGATCCAGTTTCTCCAGAGATATTAAAAAGATGTGTACACGTATGGCTGTTTATATATTCAGTTTTGTGGGTAGAGCTATTTAGTTGCTCAGGTAACACAGAGGGTGATGTCATTATTTCATTTTGCACATCTTCAGTACTGACCTCTGAAGAACATTCCTTATTACTTCTGTCTACTTTTGGTTGGCTGGAAACTTGAGGGGAACTTAGGATGAATGTTGCTTTGTCATCATGTGTAGAGGGCTCTACTTCATTTTTGGTACCATGATCCTTTATTTCTTTTGCATTTTTTTCCATAGGATCTCTACTATTTTCCTCAGCACAATAGTCTCCATTATCATTGTTGGCAGTAGTGAAATTGTCTACTGAAGTTTCATTGGACATGTTACCATTGTCTAAACTCTGCAATGTGTTTACACTTTCTGAGTCACGAACAAGTAACATTTTAGCAGCAATATCACAATGATGTTTAGGACTCTTGCTTCTTGTATCATTAGTTTTTTGGATGGAACTATTTGATTTTTCAGGCAACGCTGAACATGATGCCATTATTTCATTGTTTTGCACATTTGTAAAACCGACCTCTAAAGAACATACATTGCTACTTGTATCTAATGCTGGTTGACTAGGAACATGAGCAAAATTCTCCAAATTCACAATACATGTTGGTTTGTCATCTCTTGAAGAAGTCTCTATTTCATTATTTTTGGTAACACAATCTTTTGTAGGATTATTTTCAGAATCATTTTCAGTAACTCTGAGCAAAGTGATAGCATTTGATTGAGAATTAGCTGTTTCTTCTATAGAAGTAATATTTTGTTTCTCCAGATTTTGTGGGTTAACTGATTTATCATTTGAATACACTTCAGCAGCAGAACTACTTAGTGGTGCATTGCTATCTAAAAAGGGTATATCACTGTTTAATTCAACATGGACATTTGGAAATGATTTAGACAACTCATCTGCATTGTCAAAATCCTCTGTACTCAATTGCATTTTAATTTCTTTGAGCGGAGGGCTTTCAGCTTGTGGACAAATTTCTGAATGTGAGAGCTGGTGCTTTGGAGCAGGATTTTCTGGATTGTCATTCAACAATTCAAACTCTCGCTCTGTAGTTTCTTCTCTCTCAGGGATAGGAGAATTTACATCAAGACGTCCCTTCCGAAGCTTCCTTATCCTCTTGGACCCTCTGTAGGTACCATATGACATGGATGGAGAAGCTTGCTTAGAGATATGTTGCCTGTAGGAAATATTTAGAGTTATTATAGAAAGGTATTTGAAGCTAAATTAAAAAAATATAACAATGCATAATTGAATCAAAATACATAATTTCAAGGGAAATATATATCCATTGTCTTGCAGTGCATAAATAACTTACTAAACAAACCTATTTATAAGGGGACATTTTTCAAACTGCAGGTGGACAGGTTCTCAAGTAGAGGACCTGTCCGCACCATTCACCACTTACAATTAAAGATTGCGCAATACAGTGGTCTGCTCTTGTGCAGCTAATCAGAATCACAATCACAACCATTGAGCTTGGGATTATTTATTCCACCACCTTTGAGGTGAAGAAAGGATAAGAAGGAACTGCTTCTTAAATTTCTGGCTGCAGACTCACACTTGCATGCACCACAAGGTCTCAGAAGCTGTAAAAGCAGCTTGATCAATTTTACCCATAATATGACTGATACTTTAGAAGTTATGTACTTTTATGTCTTCGTCTCAAAAGATACATGGTCATGTACGGTATTGTTTTATAGGATATGATACAATAACTACTGACTTCATTTGCTTCAAATCAAAGAAGAAAAATATAGCACCTAGTGTGCTTAGCTGTTGTAAGCTGTGTACATTGGTGGTAACATGAAACATCTCCATAGACTTTAATAGGGATACTTGTTGTTACACGGTTTAAAAACTGCAATGAAAACTAGACCTAAACAATTTTATTGACAAAACAAGGGATTGCAAAGTAACAAAAACATTCCACATGTTCATTTCTGCTCACACGCGCACACATATGTTACTAGTGATTATAGCATCGGGGTTCAAACATTATGAGAGAGCTGGCGGTGATATGTATTGCATTTTGTGTCAAATAAGCCATAGCTGACTCTCTGAGAATATGTGGTGTATTAATGCTGGGAACAAAAAATGTTTCTATTTAAACTTGAAATTAATCCATACACATTTCATCCCTTTAACTAATCACCTTTTTGAATTTGAGATTGTATGATCTGTCTTTAGGTTGGATATAAAGTATGCCTTTCCAGACAGGACTAATTTTCACAATTCAGATAGAAGATACACTAAACAACTTTCCAATTTACTTCTATTATCAAATTTACTTTATTCGCTTAGTATCCTTTGTTGAAGAATCAACAATGCACTACTGGGAGCTAGCTGAACACATTTGATGAGCCAATGACAAGAGACATATGTGCTGCCACCAATCAACAGCTGCTCCCTAGGTATGCTTTAAAAAAAATACAAAAGAGAACAAAGAAAATTAGATAATAGAAGTAAATCTGAAAGTTGTTTAATTTTCACTTTACTGTCCCTTTAACAATCTCTTTCCATGTATACCCTTTAGTCAGAAATCTTTTGTGAAATACATCCATAATCTTGTTTATGCTATGCATATTCATATCACTCTTCCCATGGTTTCATATTTATAGATATTAGTGAAAGCTGTTTTCTAAAACAAATCAGTAAAAATGAATGTATACAAATACAGGCAGTCCCTAGGTTACAAACAAGCTAGGTTCTGTAGGTTTGTTCTCAAGTTGAATTTGTATGTAAGTTGGAACAGGCACTTTTTTTTAGGTAAAACTCTAGCCAAACATTTTTGCGTTTTGGATAGCGTAGGGAAAAGTTTGTTTGGCTATCTGTGCCCCAGTTCAGACAATTTCACATCACTTTCTGTCCTTGTGACAATTGGATTTTGAGTATTTTGGGTTATCCTGGAAAGAAGGATTGGCGATAAAACTCTATTTTCTCCGTTTTGTAAGTACGAGTTGTACTTAAAGGGACAGTATACTGTAAAATAGTTTTCCCTTAATGTGTTTAGAATTGCTTTTTTTTTACCAGCTGCAGAGTATAAAATGTATGAGATTTGATTTTTTAAGGCTTATTTGTGTATATTAAAGCTCTGATTTTGCATTTTAAAGCCACCACCTAATAAAATGGGTTGAGCTTGTAGGTATAATCAGATCTCATTACTCTATCACATTGTGCACATACACCTGCTTCTTTATCTTATATCTGTCCTTAAAACAATCACCAATACTTTGAGAGAACAATGGAAAATCAACATTTTATTACCTTATCTCTGCTATATCCCACTGGGAGTGTAATTTCTTCTGCTGGCTGTGTTTACAAAGCTTATCTATAGCTGGTACGCGCGGCCACAAACTCTCAGAATAGGTGGGGATACCACAGGCTAAATCAACAATTTCAAATGCTAATATAAGGGTAAAGGAGCTACTTGTAAACAATTTGATACACTCCAGCAGGTACAGTGGATCATTGGGAACAAATTAAAGGGGAGACATTTTTTGAGTAAACTGTCCCTTTAAGTTGGATGTCTGTAACCCAGACTGCCTGTATACAAAAACTCTAGCTTTTCCATAAAGCAAAAATGACACTGATTTATTTTTCATTTCATGGGAAAATCTCATAAATTGTTTATGCACAGTCTTAAAAACAGCTCCATGAAGCTAGAACACATGAATATTTTATGTATAGTCTACAAGCTATTCCTTTGTCCATACAATCAATTTGTTTGGTAAAAATGCTATTAACATTGCAGAGGGTAGATGTTTTATTTACAAGATTGATAGAGAAACGATTTCATTAAGTAAAGATATCAAACCACCCATGGTATATTGCTATATCTTAATAACAAGTGTCAATATAAAGGTCTTATTTTAGGGGTGACATATAGTTTTTGACACTTTTCAGTCTCTGAATCATGTAAAAACAACAAACCAGTATATTCTTTTTGGAGTATGTTACTAATTTACCCTTACAATTATTAAAATGTAAATTTCTATGAGTCGAGGGAATAAGCTTTGTTTTCTGATTGCTGTGTAAACATTACATGCGCACAATAAACAATTGACTTCTATATCTTTGTTTGTGTACACTTGAGTGAAATCGCATCCATATATTGTAATTTCAGAAAAGTTATTAAAGGACACATTTGATCATTTCAATAACAATACCCACACTGAACATTAGGAAATATTTATTTTCTGCTGCCCTGCGGAGGTTAATGTCCTTGAAAGTTGACAGGGAATCCAATTTAATATAAAGGTGCATTAGAGGTATTCTTACACAAGCATATATTATAAATTAGCAACTGCATTTCTTAAAAGGAAAGTATAACGTAAAATTGTTCTCTCCTTAATGTGTTTTCAATTACTTAAAATACCAGCTGCAGAGTTTAAAATGTATAGGGAAGTGATTCTTTAGGTATATTTCTGTATATCAAATAGCTGTTTCTGCTATCTGAAACTGCAACCCAATACAGAGCTAGATTACGAGTGACGCGCTAACAGTTACGCTTGAGCGAATAGGGGTTTATCGCAGATGTTTGTATGCATCTAGTATTAGTACCAGTTTTACAAGTTGAAAGTTAATACAAACGCATGAGCGGAATTGCGATTTACCCTAAAATAATTATAGCGTCCTTACAGCTCTGTTTTTCAAAACAAACAAGTTGCACAAACATATCAGACATATTACATTTACACTCATAATAACATATCTAATACAATTAAATAAAAGTAATACAAGTTATAAGGGCTCAAAGATATGAGGTCGCAGGTGTTAAGGAAAAAAAGGCTACAAAGGGCTTTAACATAGATACACATACATATACATGTCTAAATATGTATATGTATGTAAAGATATATGTTTTTATGTGTAGACATATGTATTTATTTATATATATATATCTATACATGTGTATATACGTATTTAGGTGTTTATATGTGTATATATGTCAGTAAATGTAAGTGCAATAGAGCCCTTTGCTGTCAAGTAGAGGAAAACATGTAAAATCATATTTGTGCAATATTTATATTTAAAAATGGTTTTAACTATGTATTTAATGTAAATATTAATGTATTAATGTAAATATTTCACCTTTTAATGTTCTGTACATAGCAGAATACGTTCTATGTATTTATAAAAAGATATTCCTATATATTTGTATATATCTATACCTATATATAATTTTATATATATATATATATATATATATATATATATATATATATATATGTCTGTATCACATAAGGGTGATGGGGGAAACCAGATGTACACTCCTTGCCTAATGTGCTTAGAGGGATATGGCTGCAACTCACTGACGAGGCCCAAAGGAGGCCGAAACAATCGTCTGGGGTTGCCGTTTTTCTTGTTCAGAGGAGAATTGCCTGGTATTTCAGGGCTGGGCTGACCGTGTTGGCGGGATCAGACTGATATACTACAGGAAAGTTTTCCTCTTGAAAAAACACAATTGGGCAGAAAGAAGCTACTCCCAGGTGGCAACCGGGCCATAGAACAAATTACTGAGCTGCTGTTCGTTCCTGGCAGACTGTTCTTTCTGTTTTTATAGATATATATGGTACCAAAAATATCAGATATATGTAGAAAAATTTATTTATGAATAAATAATATTCTGCTATGTGAAGAACATTGGAAAGTGAAATATTCATATTTTTATGTTGGGTTAGCGCACTTGAGAATATGTGATTGGATTTGCATGCGAGTAGGGTGTTAAGTTTTTCCACTTTTTTTGCTCCATTGACTTGTATAAGAAAATACGTTAACACAAAGTTACACAGAGTTAGCGCTCGAGCGGGAGTGTTAAATACCACTCCATTTGTAATCTGGCCCACAATGGGCTGATCTTATAATGAGAGAAAACCTCATTATCTTATATGTCTATTTATAAAAAAAAGTCCTCCTTATGTTCTTTACGGTGCTCTGACAAAATGCAGAAGGACATTTGGCAGAAGGACATTTGGCAGACGGACATTTGGCCGACGGACAGAAAGCTAAAGAATGTTCCGATTTCGGCCGAGGGCAGATACGTTCCAGAGTGCTCTGTTCTAATCAGAGCCTCGGGCGCCGCAACTGCCTCTGGGAACCTTACCATGGGTCCTAGACCGCATGTTTTGTAATTCTCTGTCTGGGAAATTATCTATCTATCTATCTATCAAATCTATCTATTTATCTATCAAATCTATCTATCGTATCTATCAAATGTATCTATTGCATCTATTAATCTTTCTATCTAATCTATGTATCTATCTATCTATCAAATCTATCTATCTCGTGCCGGACTGTTTTCTGACAGCCACTTGTGTTTCGGCCAAATGTCCGTCGGCCAAATGTCTGTCAGCCAAGTGTCCTTCGGCCAAGTGTCCGTCGGCTAAAAGTCCGGCCACGGTTCTTTACTACTGTTTCTCAATGGCCCAGACTTAAAGGGACAGTCTAGTCCAAAACAAACTTTCATGATTCAGATAGGGCATGTAATTTAAAACAATTTTCCAATATACTTTTATCACCAATTTTGCTTTGTTCTCTTGGTATTCTTAGTTGAAAGCTAAACCTAATGCTAATTAACCTATGCTAATTTCTAAGCCCTTGAAGGCCACCTCTTCTCTCAGGGCATTTTGACAGTTTTTCACCACTAGAGGGTGTTAGTTCATGTGTGTCATATAGATAACACTGTGCTCGCGCGTGAAGTTCCAGGGAGCCAGCACTGATTGGCTAAAATGCATGTCTGTCAAAAGAACTAAAATAAGGTGGCAGTTTGCAGAGGCTTAGATACAAGATAATCCGTGGCCGGACTTTTAGCCGACGGACACTTGGCCGAAGGACACTTGGCTGACAGACATTTGGCCGACGGACATTTGGCCGAAACACAAGTGGCTGTCAGATAACAGTCCGGCACGAGATAGATAGATTTGATATATAGACAGATACATAGATTAGATAGATAGGTCAATAGATGCAATAGATACATTTGATAGATACGATAGATAGATTTGATAGATAAATAGATAGATTTGATACATAGATAATTTCCCAGACAGAGAATTACAAAACGTGCGGCCTGGGACCCATGGTAAGGTTCCCAGAGGCAGTTGCGGCGCCCGAGGCTCTGATTAGAACAGAGCACTCTGGAACGAATCTGCCCTCGGCCGAAATCGGAACATTCTTTAGCTTTCTGTCTGTCAGCCAAATGTCCGTCGGCCAAATGTCCGTCTGCCAAATGTCCTTCTGCCAAATGTCCTTCTGCATTTTGTCAGAGCACCAGATAATCACAGAGATAAAAAGTGTATTTATATAACTGTGTTGGTTTTTCAAAACTAGGGAATGGGTAATAAAGGGATTATCTTTTAAAACAATACAAATTCTGGTGTAAACTGTCCCTTTAAAGAGAACAATGGAAGATTAAAGGGACATGAAACCCATTTTTTTTCTTTTGTGATTTAGATAGAGCATGTCATTTTAAACAACTTTCTAATTCACGTCTATTATCTAATTTGCTTAATTCTCTTGATATCATTTCCTGAAAAGCATATCTAGATAGGCTCAGTAGCTGCTGATTGGTTGTTGCACATAGATGCCTTGTGTGATTGTCTCACCCATGTGCATTGCTATTTCTTCAACAAAGGATATCTAAAAAATTAAGCAAATTAGATAATAGAAGTAAATTGTAATGTTGTTTAAAATTGTTTTCTCTACATGAATCATGAAAGAAAAATGTCATAGCCCCCACTGGGACCATTATTTTATTTAAATATTATTTTATTTAAATATTATTTTATTTAAATATTATTGTTTACAAGTTGTTGTTTTTTTGTAACCAAAACTTTATAGTTGCGGGATACAAAAGGCCAAATCAGCTATGCCATATGAGAGAATAAAGGTGAACAAGCTATTTGTAAACAATTTAATAGACTCCAGTAGGTTAATGGATAATTGGGAACAAATTAAAAGGGAGACAATATTAAAGTACACTGTCCCTTTAAAGAGTTCATAAAAAAATAAAAATGTAATAGTAATTTTGAGAGCAAAATATGCTGGGTTATGGAAGTCCTATGCAGTCCTGGAAACATTTTATAATTCTCTCTTGAGCATGAATACTGAATTTCCTTTGCTTTGGCCAATTCTTTGCAAAAGAGTTCAAGTGCTGATTTAATTATAAAAGGGTGTGGTGTATTAAGCTTTCTTAATTAATTAAATTACATTAGTTTCATTTTGCTCTGAGATCTATAATATACAGCATAATGTAAAATAAACATACATATTTTACATTAAACTCACCCTATTTCTGCGGGCTCTAACTGGCCCTAACCACTACTACATTTTTTATAATTACCTGAGTCATTAACTTAAAGGGACATTATACACTAGATTTTTCTTGTAGATGATCCATTTATATAGCCCATACAGGTTTTTTTTTTTTAATGTATAGTTTTGCTTATTTTTAAATAACATTGCTCTGATTTTCAGACTCCTAACCAAGCCCCAAAGTTTTAGGAGAATACTGATGTATACCTCTTACAGCTTGTTCCTGTTTGTGTAAAGAGTCTTTTCATATGCAAAGGAAGGGGGGGGGAGTGTCTTATTTCCCACTTGCAGTGGGTTTTCCAGGTACCTTTTTAACAGTGCTAAACTGGGAGCTTCTAAGTAAGTTTTTAAACGGTTTTATACTGGATTTTTATATCAGTATCTGTTCATATTATTCTTTATAGTAGTGTGTATATTACATGCAGTTATAAGAAAATTGGTGTATACTGTCCCTTTAATTGATTGAATGGACACATATTTTGTGTCATTATATGTCCATATGAGTAAATCCATATACATAATTTGCTACATATTTACAGAGAAATGAAACAAACCAATTCTGGCTATATGAATGCACTTTGTCAACAAGTGCTACACAGTAACTTTGTGTGAAAACCACAAAAGTATGTATCTTTGAAAACAATATAAAAAATATGCATCTTTCTATAAAAGACACAAGAAAGTTAGTATCATATGGAGGTTTGTAGCATATGACGTTTGCGTATAAGTGTGAGAATTTGAAACATATAATAACATATTTATTTGCATGAAAACAGTAAGTGACTGTTTTTGCAGGGTTTCCATCTGACTGCTCCAATCTTGGCTATATTGTTTACAAAGGGGGTTCTTTAGCAATCAAATGAAGAACTTTTGTCAGATTTGTTGTTGAAGATTTTCCCGTTCCTTTTTTAAACAGCAATTCCAAACAATATGGCTGACTGGCTTGTGAAAAACTGAAATTCCATATTGTTTCCCGAAACAAAAAAGTTTCTGGAAAAGTAACTACATAAATGTGCTATTCCTGCTCACATCCCCGGATGTCTGTAGTGCACATTTCTGATGCCTACACTTGATTTTGAAGAGGGCTGATTATGTATTACATTTGTAGTAAATCTCCCTCACCACTTATCAGTGTATCCTGAAAATGATTTCTAGACAGGGGACATCCAATTCTAGTCCTCAATCGACACAGAAAGGCCAGGGCTTACTATCTATTTAAACATATACAAATCAATTAGAATAAATCCTACTGATTATATAGAATTTGTAATCGCAGAAAATGCATCAAGTCTGCAGAAAGAATGGGACACATGCAGGAACACATGCATCGCTGCTCTGCATCAGACTGTTCTCTTCAAACAGCGCCGAGCTCTAGCAGCACTATGTAAGTTTTCCTTCACAAAGTGCAGCCAGGGCTAATCACTTTTTGAAGAGAACAGTCAAATTTAGATCAGCACTGCAAAGTGGCAGTGCATTGATTGATCATTGGCTCTCAGGGATTCTTTCAACCCTGCCCCCTAATCTTTCCCGGACTACAAAGCTGTGTCTCCTGAATTTCAGATAGTCTTGTGAACAATGCAGCTTTTTAATTACTACATTTTTACCTTACAATTATTTGATGTTAGACCAAGAGCAATCAAAACGTATTGATTCAAGAGCCATTTTTATAAACTTAGCAAATTTTCTTTTTTTCTCTACAGCTAATTTGCAAAGCAGTTTTCAACTACTGCAATATATAATAAAACTTAAAAAAAATGCTATATTCTTCAGTTAATCAATACATTGCAATTGAACTTGGGTTTTCTTGTAACCACTTAATTTAAAATTGATTTTAATTTCTAATTACCTGCAGAAAAATGATCACAAAAAAAAATCTTATTGCAGATAATTCCTCTGGAGGAATACAATGAGCTTTGCATGGAATGCCATTCAATTGAAATACTAAATATAAAATATAAAAAAATATGAATAATAATTATTATAGAGACTGTAAAAAAATATAATAATAATTATATAAATATATATATATATATATATATTTATATTTATATATTCTATGGATTATTTAGAATTTTTTGAACATCTATATAATAATTCAAACAATTATTATTAACTAGTCCTAAAGCCCATGTACACGGGACAATTTTTGCAGTACAGCGGTTACACCCCTTGCTCTCTCTCTATCCCCCCTCTTTTCTGCTCTCTCTCTCCCCCCTCTCTTTTGTTCTCTCTCTCCCCCTCTCTTTTCCTCCCTCTCTTTTGCGCTCTCTCTCCCCCTCTCTTTGCGCTCTCCCCCTCTCTTTTGCTCTCTCTCCCCTCTCTTTTGCTCTCTCTCTTTCTCTCCCCTCTCTTTTGCTCTCTCTCTCTCTCTCCCCTCTCTTTTGCTCTCTGTCTCTCTTTCTCTCCCCTCTCTTTTACCCCCTCTATTTTGTTCTCTTTCTCTCCTCTCTTTTGCTCTCTCCCCATCTCTTTTGCTCTCTCTCTCTCTCCCCTCTCTTTTGCTCTCTCCCCATCTCTTTTGCTCTCTCTCCACCACCCCTCTCTTTTGCTCTCTCTCCCCTTCTCTTTTGCTGTCTCCCTCCCCTCTCTTTTGCTGTCTCTCTCCCTCTCTTTTGCTCTCTCTATCCCCCCTCTTTTGTACTCTCTCTCTCCCCCCCCTCTTTTTTGCTCTCTCTCCCCCCTCTTTTTTGCTCTCTCTCTCCCCCCTCTTTTTTGCTCTCTCTCTCTCCCCCTCTTTTTTGCTCTCTCTCTCTCCCCCCTCTTTTTTGCTCTATGTCCCCCCTCTCTTTTGCTCTCTATATCCCCTCTCTCTTTTGCTCTCTCTCCCCCCTCTCTTTTGCTCTCTCTATCCCCCCCTTTTGCTCTCTCTCTCCTTTATTTTGCTCTCTTTCCCTCCTCTTTTGCAGTCTCTCTCTCCCCATTCTTATGCTCTCTCTCCCCCCTCTCTTTTGCTCTCTCTCCCCTCTCTTATGCTCTCTCTCCCCTCTCTTTTGCACTCTCTCTGCCCTCTTTTGCGCTCTCTGCAGCTCTCTCTCCCCTCTCTTTTGCTGTCTCTCTACACTTTTCCCCCCCTCTCTTTTGCAGTCTCTCTCCCTCTCTTTTGCTCTCTCTATCTCCCCTCTTTTGATCTCTCTCTCTCCTTTCTTTTGTTCTCCCTCCCCCCTCTCTTTTGCTGTGTCTCTTCCTCTATCTCCCCTCTTTTGAGCTCTCCCTCCCCCTCTCTTTTGCTGTATCCCTCAATCTCTTTTGCTCTCTCTATCTCCCGTCTTTTGATCTCTCTCTCTCCCCCTGTCTCTCTAAGTCTCTTTTGCTCTCTCTCTATCCCCCCTCTTTGGAGCTCTTTTCTTTTGAGCTCTCGGCACTGCCTGCATGGCCCCGCCCACGCCACGGCCCATCTGGCCCCGCCCACACCACGGCCTGTCCGGCCATGCCCACGTCATGTCTGGCCACGCCCGCACCACACCCACGTCTGGCCCGTTACTTACACTCTGCAGTGTTGAAGGCCAGGTGTACTGTATGTGAAAAAGATTCTGCACTCTCCATTAAAGTCTTTAGGGAGAAAAAGTTGCGATATCCGAGGTCCTGAAGTTAGTACACATTGGGTTTCACTAACGTACAAAACTTTTACTTTAATCATTTAATATGTGTGCTTACCCGGGTGTGCAAAAAAGATTACTTCTGGCGGTGTTTACGCTGAAACGCTAAATAACACGCCACTTGTAATCTAGCCCTTCATAATTATACTGAGCATTTATACTCAGTGATGTGTGTTTCTATTCACTGTATACTCATCAGGGTATAGTGTATAGAAACACATCACTGATTATAAATACTCAGCACAATTATAAAGGGCTACCCAGCACTTGGGCCCTGGAGCCACTGCACATGCTGCACCAAAGTTAGTTCTACTCCTGTTGCACAGGGTCAGATGAAACCTTAAAGAGACAGTCTAGTCAAAATTAAGCTATTCATTATTCAGATAGGGCATGCAGTTTTAAACAACTTTCCAATTTACTCTTATCATCAAATTTGCTTTCTTGGTATTCTTTGTGGAAAGCTAAACCTAGGTAGGCCCATAAGCTAATTTCTAAGCTCTTGAACTGCCTCTTATCTCAGTGCATTTTAGACACTGCTAGTTCATGTGTGTCATTTACATACCATTGTGCTGACTCCTGTAGAGTTATTTAAGAGTCTGCACTAATTGGCAAAAAAGCATGTCTGTCAAAATAACTGACATAAGGGGGCAGTCTGCAGAGGCTTAGATACAAGGTAACCACAGAGCTAAAAAGTATATTAATATAACAATGTTGGTTGTGCCAAACTGGGGAATGAGTAATAATGGGATTATCTATCTTTTTAAACAATACAAATTCTGGAGTAGACTGTCCCTTTAATCTGACTCTAACTGCAGTGTGACCACAAGTTACTAATGCACAGAAAGTCATTTCTTGCTTTTATGTAAAAAAATGGGCTTTTCCCATGCTCCTTGGAGAGGCCAAAAAGTACTTTATCTACACAGAAGCACTAGGTGCTTAAAGGGACAGTAGACACTAATTTTCATATAACTGCATGTAACAGACACCACTATAAAGAAGAATAAGCACAGATATAAAACCTTTTAAACTCTTACTGAGAAGCTCCTAGTTTAGCACTGTTGATGATGTTAGGCTGGGACACCCATTGAAATGGGCTGAGAAAGCAGGAAGAGCCACTTGTATTACAATTTGAAAGTAAATGTGAACGTCTGAGCGCAATCACAATTTATGCTAGAATAATTACTGTGACTTCAGAGCTCTGTTACTCGAGAATAAAAATTGTCACAAAACACATACAAAATGTATAAGTACAGTTACACTCATACTAACACTATCTGATAAAAATGAATAAAATTATTATCTTTAACTGAGAGATACATACATATACATGTCTAAATATGTATATGTGTATACATATATATATATATATATATATATATATATATATATATATATATATATATATATATATTTGTATGTACCTATGTATTTATATGTGTATTTACAAGTTTCAAATTTCGGCCGTAGTCGTAGTCATAGCCACAGCCAAAACGCGTAGAACATATTTTGCTATGTGCAAAACATCGGATTATGAAATATGCAATGTTATCTTCTTTTGTTGCACTTTTAAATAACCGCGATCATGTTTGCGCGGCGTGTGAGTGCAATTTTGCGTTCTCTACGTCTCTAAGTCTTTTTTTCTTAAGCAAATAACTGCAACATTGACAAATAATATGCGTTTGGGTGTGAGTGTAGTTTATGTGTTGTGATGTGTGTAGTGGTGTGCCTTGTATGTGTACTGTGCATAGTGTGCATGTGTTATGGTGTGCATGGTTTGTATATGTACTGTGCATAGTGTGCATGTGTTGTGGTGTGTATAGTTTGTATGTGTACTGTGCATGTGTTGTGGTGTGCATAGTGTGAGTATACTGTGTAAATTGTGTGTGTGTTTTGGTGTGCCGTGTGTATTGTGCAAAGTGTACATTTTTGTTGTGGTGTTCATAGCGTGTGTGTGTTTGTGTGTGTGCATAGTGTGTGTTTGTAGTGTGTTTGTTGTGGTATTAGTATTGTGTGTGTATGTAGTGTGTGTTTGTAATGTGTGTGTTTTCCATGGTGTGTGTTTCTCTAGTGTGTGGGCATTGTGGCATGTGTTTGTGTATCATGGTGTATGTGTGTGTGTGGAGAAACACACACCATATACAACACACACTACACACACACATACACCATGATACACACACACACACCACAATGCCCTCACACTAGAGAAACACACACCATATACAAAACACACTACATACACATACACCATGGTACACACACAAACCACACACACACCGCAATTCCCACACACTAGAGAAATACACACCATATACAACACACATTACACACACATACACCATGGTACACACACAAACCACACACACCACAATGCCCACACACTGGAGAAACACACACCATATACAACACACACTATTGACTTTTTCTGTTATGTTGTCCTATTTGTTGTTTGCATCACAATAAAAAAAAATACATCTTCAAAGTTGTGGGCATGTTCTGTAAATTAAATGATGCAAATCCTCAAACAATCCATGTTAATTCCAGGTTGTGAGGCAACAAAACATTAAAAATGCCAAGGGGGTGAATACTTTTGCAAGGCATTGTATGTGTGTATAGTGTGTGTTTCGCGAGTATGAGGGCATTGTCGTGTGTGTGCTTTGTGTGTGTACCATGGTGTATGTGTGTAGTGTGTGTTTCTCTAGTGTGAGGGCATTGTGTGTGTACCATCTTGTATGTGTGTAGTGTGTGTTTCTCTAGTGTGAGGGCATTGTTGTGTGTGTGGTTTGTGTGTATACCATGTTGTATGTGTGTGTATAACGGGTTTATTGTTATGAATAAGGTATATTTTTCAATGTAAAAAAAATTGTTGGTGGTGTATTCAATTGTGTTTCCTTTAAGGACTACATATTTCTACCCTGTGAATTTTCAACAGCTTTAGACCATTACAGAACTTAAAATGAATAGTATAAATCATATTTTGGCATCACACAAGACAAATCCTATTTAATGACCATGCTCTTTCTCCAAAAAGGAAATAAAAACAATAGCACAGCATACAATAGGGATGTAGTTACACACCCTTTGGAAGAAAGTCAGCAACAAGAGAAATAAAATATCATCTGAGGAAAATGTGCAATGCTACATGTGAAAGTGCAAACAATGACATCATTATTTTGTGGACAGACTCTCATTCACTAATGTGAAGAAGTCACCTCTGGTGCCAAATCCATAAGGTCATCAATACTAGGGGTCATGGTAATGGCTAAACGCCCTGCTGTGTGGTTTAGAAGCACAGAAACATACTGTAAATTGTGATGGCAGATAAGAACCTTAAGCAGGGGCGTAACTAGAAACCACAGGGCCCAGGTGCAAGAACCTAAGAAGGGCCCCCCACATCCCCACTCACCCCCACCCCCCAAAAAAAATGTGAATTTGATACATAACTTTTTTTTTCCAACATAATAATGTCAAAATTAAACTTTCATGTTTTAGATAGAGCATGCAATTTTAAACAAATTTCTAATTTACATCTATTATTTAATTTGATTTGTTATCTTGGTGTCCTTTATTGAAATTGCTCAGAAGCAGCAGCAGTTCACTGTTGGAACCTATGTGCTGATTGGTGGCTGTGCATATATGCCTATCCTCATTGGCTCACCCAATGTGTTCATCGAGCTCACAGTAATGCATTGCTGCTCCTTAAACAAAGGATACAAAGGGAAAGAAGCAAATTTGATAATATAAATATAGTTGTTTAAAATTGTATGTATGTATATATATATTTAAAACAAAGTGGAGGGTATCTGCACTCTCACTTCCACAGAGTCAGCGACCATTGTGCCAGATCCAAATATATATATATATATATATATATTTATTTAAACCAAAGTGTATCGATATATATATATAGATCTCCAGAGTAGAGGCGGAGATTTAGAGCAAAGGCTATTACAATCTGAGTGTAAGTGGATTTACAATATGAATACCCTTACTCCAGGAGGCCTTAATGAGGAGATTAATTATGCTCCTTTCCTGTAGGTGAAGAATAAACAAGGATTGATGCATCCTAACTGACTGGTAGTGATAAGTAATGTATATATATATATATGTAAATATATTGATCTTTAATTACTAATAATGAAAGTTTATGGCTATTTTTAGCTATCTGTATTTAACTAAGGTGTATTCCATATGGAAGAAATTAGAGGTGCACAATTATTTTGTCAATATGTATATAAACATAAGTAAAAATGCTTTGATATGCTTATGATATAACTATCAAGTCTAGCTATTAATCCTCAATAACATACATACTGGTAGTAGTTTATTGGAAACAAAAATTTGACTATATACCTGTAGTCCTAACAATAATTAGATCACCGTCACAGATATTTCTAGTGGAGGAAAAAAGAATTACCCAGGCCTCCTATACACAGGGTATAAATTTCCGTGAGGAGGAAGTAACAGTAGCACCGATACGTCATGAAGAAGCCACACCGGAAGTTCCTAGCGACGAAACACGTGCTACGTGTTCAAAACATGACTCGGGGTGGCTTACCCGAGTAAGTAAAGGATCTGCTGTGTTACAAACGAGCCTAGAGAGAAGGCAAGGACAGCCCGTATCTTAAAGCTGCATAGAGATCAGATCAGCATGATGGATGTCACACAGGCAAACTGATATTAAAGACGACAGCATATCGGGGAAGTGGTGAGATCAAACCAGGGACTCTTAGATGAGAGTACAGCTCTCAGTAGGATTATCCCTATACTATGACACCATATGAATAGACGCTATCAATATCCCTTTGATATATATGACTGTGAACCTGAGCATGAACTGCTTAAATATATGAAGTGACCACATTTGCATGAACTACTTTCTTAACAGCATTACTAATCTGCAGCTTATAGCTAACATTAACAATCTCGCTACTGCTATATGCGATAACAGTCTACACTTTTATTGTTGGGAATCAATGCATGAACTGCCTTTATTACAAAGTGACTACATTTGCATGAACCGCTTATACAACAAGTCACAAACTTGCAAGCTACATTGAATTTCCACTGCATGTATAACTAATTTTGGATAATGTTGGACTGTCCTATGCTGTGGTCACTTAGAAATATATATATCTGTCAACTATGTGTTGACTCCACTTTGTTTCTAAACTGGGGCAATTACCTAGGATATATTTTAGATTTTGATATATAAATATATTAGATTGATGTTTCAAACCTAAATTGTTTTTCTCTCCTATGGCCATAGGTTTGTATTATTTTAATAGAGTTAGGATATACAGAGTATGTCTATATGTTTTAGACTTAGGTAGTTAATAAAGCATTACTTTTTGGTATTATAGATGTGCACTTTGATTCTTTGCTTTTTTTTTTATTTTGGTACTCCCCTGGTACTAAATCTCTTATAGACATACTGTAAGTATATAGGAAAGTGCTGACTAGGGAATCCTTTGTGTCTTTTTTCCATCTTTTATTTTTCTTATTATTTCTATCTTTTTAGATATATATATATATCTGTATATATATTTATTTATTTTGGTTTATATTCTAAATATATATTTCTAGAGACTAGAGCTGAAAAAAAATTAGTTGCACCCGTCTAGGTTTTTTTTCACATTAAACTTAGTCTTCTTACCTTAGTGCTATTCACTGGGTATCCATGCAGAAGTACTAGATGGCTGCCTCCACGCTAACAATGTGAGTGACTCTCTGAATTGACACTCTTGTTGCAATTTTAAGAAAATTTCTAATTTACTCCTGCTATAAAATTTTATTAATTCTCTTGGTATCTTTATTTGAAAAGCAAGAATATAAGTTTAGATGCCGGACCATTTTTTGTGAACAACCTGGGTTGTTCTTGCTGATTGGTGGATTAATTTAACTGACCAATAAATAATTGCTGTCCAGAGTACTGAACCAAAAAAAAGCTTAGATGCCTTCTTTTTTAAATAAAGATAGCTAGAGAACGCTGAAAAATTTATAATAGGAGTAAATTAGAAAGTTGCTTAAAATTGCATGCTCTATCTGAATCACGAAAGAAAAAAATTTGGGTTCAGTGTCCCTTTAAGGCCTATTGAGCTTGCCCATATTTCTGTATGAAGTGTAAGCCTATGTAGATACAGTCTATTTGAGTAAAGTTTTATTGAAACTAATATGGCAACATCAGTTGTTTATTAACAACTAAAGCTTATTGGCAGATGGGTACTTCCTGCTATTGTTCATTAGTTAAAGGGACAGTAAAGTCAAAATAAAACTTACATGGGTTGGATAGAGCATGACATTTTAAACAACTTTCCAATTTACTTCTGTTATTAATTTTGCTTAGTTTTCTTGGTATTCTTTGCTAAAGAGCGTGCACGTGTATTTAGACATCTGGCATCAGTGTTTTCAACAAAGTTTATAGCAATGTTATAAATAGTTGCAAACACAAATGCAATATAATGCTACAGACACTCTGTGACAGCAGAGTTTGCAACTATGTATAGCATTTTTTAAAGCATTTTTGCATACACTTGCCTGATGGCTAAGGACACGTGCACACTTCTGACCTCAAAGGATCCTGGGAGAACTAAGCAAAATTGATAAAAGAAGTCAATTTGAAAGTTGTAGAAAATGGTATGCTGTATGCTGTATCTGAATCCCAAAACTTTAAAGGGAAATTAAACCCAAATTTTTTCTTTCATCATTCAGATGGAGAATACCATTTTAAACAACTTTCTAATGTACTTCTATTGTCTAATTTGCTTCATTATATTGATATTGTTTCCTGAAAAGCATATCTAGATAGGCTCAGTAGCTTCTGATTGGTGGCTGCACATAGATGCCTCATGTGATGGGCTCATCCGTGTGCATTTCTATATCTTTAACAAAGAATGTCTAAAGAATGAAGAAAATTAGATAATGGAAGTAAATTGGAATGTTTAAAATTGTATTCTCTGTCTGAATCATGAAATAAATGTTTTGGGTTTAATGTCCCTTTAATTCAGACTTTACTGTCCCTTTAATAGGTATAAATGGAAAATGACACAATCCCAGTGTTTTCTTAATCATAATCATACTGTGAATAGCTATTTGAAAAGTGTTTCTAACAGATTAGAGCAGAACCTTATAAAAGAGAAACAGGCCAGAATGTGATTTTCCTCTGAGTGAAACCAAAAACGAATTATCACTGCTTCAGACATTTAAGAGCTAGATTACGAGTGGACCGCTATTTAGTGCTCCAGCCTGAGCATAAACTTCCCTAGACGGAAGTTTTTTTTTGCGCACGTTGGGTAGCGTGTGTATTACAAGTTAAAAGTAAACATTTTGCAACCACGTTAACTTCTCCCCATATAATGGAGAGCGCAAACTGAAAAAAAAACCTGAACACCTATACTCGCGTGCTAACCCAACAGGAGTTATAATTAGTTCACATTCCAATGTTCTTCATATACAGAACAAGGCACTTTTTATTATATATTATATATAAATTTATATATTCCTATAACTATATGTATATATATATATATATATATATATATATATATATATATATATTCCTATAGATATCTATTTTATATTAACAGTATCAAATATATGTAGAAATATAAATTAAATAATAAAAATTATTTTTTTTCTATGTGAAGAAAATAGGAATGTAAAATATGTGTAACGCGCATCAGGTTTCATGATTTAGGTCTAATGCGGTTGGGTTAGTGCACATGAAGAATTGCTAACTTCTGTGTGCATTGTTGAAATATTAAATGAAAAATATTAAAAAATTAATAAAAATGATTAAAAATTATTATACATATACATATTGTAAAACATTCTAAATAATCCATAGAATATATCTATATTATTTTACTGTATGTATAATAATATTTCATATTTTTATTAATATTTTGTAATATTTAATATTTAATATTTCAATTATATTTCAATATAAATATTATTATTTTTTAAACTGATTTTTAATAAAGTATAAAGTTTGCCTTAGACCACCATGCATTTTGTTTTATTATTTAATATTATACAAATCATAAGATTAAGATGCGTTTATTCTGGAACATGTACAATTGCATGCGAGTGACATCCAAATTGAAATACAGTCTATTTTAGAGAATTTTTTTGACTACGTTTTTAAGATGTGCATGAAGCCAGTGAGTCAGTCAGGATGAAGCATATGCACATATGCCTCCATCATTGGCTGTATTCTTACCTGGAGCGGCACAGTAGTGTGGCTAAAGTGTGACTTTGAATATAGATTTAATTCCACTCCAGAAGTAAAATTCTTAAAAACTAAACAAATATTGTAAAATACATTTATTCCCAATCTGTATATTTCAGGAGGGGGCATTTTTTGTGATGGCATTGGTATCTAAGGTGAATGCATCTCTCATATCTAGCAGGTCTACAGTATTTACTTTTCCCTTTAAAGGGACATGAAACCCAAATGTTTTATTTCATCATTCAGATAGAGCATACAGTTTTAAACAACTTCCCAAATTAATTCTATTTTCATATTTGCTTCATTCTCTTAGTATCCTTTGATGAAGAAGCAGCAATGCACTACTGGGAGCTAGCTGCACAAATCAGGTGAGTAAATGATAATATGCTTACATGTGCAGCCACGAATCAGCAGCTAGCCCCCAGCAGTGCATTGCTAATTATTAGCCTACCTAGGTGTGCTTTTCAACAAAGGATACACAGAGAATGAAGCACATTTAAAATAACAGAAGTAAATTGAAAAGATGTTTAAAACTACGTGATCTATCTGAAGCATGAAAGTTTAAAGGGACTTTTCTGTTGTGTTGCTATAAAATAACATCACCCAAGCCTAAACATTTTAAAAATAAATTAACACCCTTTTTATTACAATTATTTTTTTAGGCTAGGCACTAACGTAAAGTTAGTATAAAATGCATAGTTTTGCAGTTGTCACCTGATAAAGCCACTTAGGGACAGATATATATATATAGCAGATTTAGTCCTCAGAAGTCAGCAGGGTGCATTTAAAGTTCTGATAATTAGAAATTGGTCAATTTCCATAGCTAAATTGCATGAAAAGGGGGCAAAATAATTAATGGAAATATATATACAGTATATATATACATATACGTGTATATATATTAATATCTATACAAAAATACATAGAACATATTCCGCTATGTGCACAACATTGGAATGTGAAATATTTACAGTAAATACATGGGGACATATTTAACAAGTAGCGTATCATGCCCGCCGCACATCGATAAATGCCGATAGCATACGCTGTTGGCATTTATCATTGCACCAGCAGTTCTTGTGAATGCAGACAGCATATGCTATTCTGGTGAACTGCTGTTCTGGTGAACTGCTTGTGCAATGCTGCCCCCTGCAGATTTGCGGCCAATCAACGACTAGCAGAGGGTGTCAATCTGAATCAACCCGATTGTATTAGATTGGGTTGATTTCTGTCTGCCGCCTCAGAGCAGGCGGACAAGTTATGGAGAATGCTTCATAACTTCTGGGGCATTAAGTTCCATATGGAACTTGATAAATATGCCCCATAGTTAAAACCTTTATTAAATATGAATATTGCATTAATATGCTTTTACATGGTTTCATCTGCTTAACAGCAATACACACACACACACACATATATATATATATAGCTCCAAATAAGTGCACTCTCACTCGCCAACCCAAGCACAGACCAGGATGCTAAACAGGATATTCAATCAGGGTAAAGATTAGCACTCACTGGATTTAAATACAACTATTTTATTAGGCAGTGACGTTTCGGGGCATTCACCCCTTCCTCAGACAGTCTGAGGAAGGGGTAAATGCCCCGAAACGTCACTGCCTAATAAAATAGTTGTATTTAAATCCAGTGAGTGCTAATCTTTACCCTGATTATATATATATATATATATATATATATATATAAATACATGTGCATACATATATAGACATAAATATATATTTATACATATATATCCATCTTTATGTATGTATCTCAATGTTAAAGCCCTTTGCCTGACTTTTTTTTTCTAACACCTGAGATCTCATATCTTTGAGCCTTTTAGGCAAAACAGTTAACCAGAGCTCTGAAGTTGCGGTAATCATTTTAGCCTTTATTTTCAACTCGTAATACGAGTGGTAAGCCTGATGAGCGCAAACCCTCACAATATACTCCTTATTGCTCAGGCCCAAACGTTTGTGCTCCACTTGTAATCTAGCCCTGTATGTTAATTATGTGTAGTAAAAATGCAATACACATTCATTACTTATTGTGCTTGCTTCTGCAGTAAAATACAATACCTTGCATTAGTGTAAACATTGTGATTGCCCCATACTTCATACAGAAGTCAAAATGCAAATTCTAAAAATGTTGCAAATTGCTTAAACCAACTACATACTACACAGCTACTGCTTAGAGCAGCGCACAAACTCATTTATATTTTGCCCCAACAGTTTAAGAGATAATATTAATATACACCAGAGTTCTCAAGTAGTTATGCAAATCAATAATACAATGATAAAATTACAGATTGAAATGCTTTTAAAACAAATATTTTGTATGAAGGTCTTTGCAATTCAGTACTTATTTTTAAATACAATATGTATATATATATATATATTAATAAATAATGTCTCTTTAATGTGCATATACTATCAGAAAAATGCAACCTTTGTAATTTGAGATTTAAATACGGTTCAGCGCTTTCTATTTTGCAGTTTCTAAACAGTTTGCAGTTTTACTCTCACCTTGAACTTAGATATATCTCCATTTTTTTCCACCTATCAGCAAAACAGCAAATTATTGATGCCTACATGCACATTTATATTTTTTCCACCAAGGTTATTTGTATTTACTTTCTATGAATAAATAAGACTTCTGCAAAAAATTCTGATCTTATGGCAGCGTGATGCCTCTTTTAAGATTTCGATTATAGGAGCATTATATATTATATTATAGAAGAATTATAGAAGCAGTTAAATGAAATAACTTTCCAATTTATTTCTATTATCTAATTTCTTTCATTCCTTTTGTATCCTTTGTTGAAAAGCATACCTAGGTAGGTCCTGAGTGTTTCGAGTTCCTGCTAACCCACAATTATTTTACGTTAGATCATGATTTTTTTCTTCAACTATGTGGTACAGCAATGGGGGCAAAATGTGCCCCCTCTTATGCTAACTTGTTTGTGGGTTGGTGGGTACTCCATTACACCTTTACTCATCATAATCCCTATATTGATAGCATAATTTTGTACAGACACTTAATCAACGATATGATATTTATCGTTCAGAGTACTGAAAGTAATTCTTTCACTATAGATGAATTTCTAAAATACTTGAATTATAATGATGTTTGATTAAGATTCACTGGTCTAATCATTAATCAATTAATTCTTTTTGGATATAACTCTGGAGAGTATAAAAGAAACCGGAAATATTGTTTCTAGCACATACCGCACCCCTCCTGCAGGCAATACCATCTTGAATGCAAATTCTGGTCATCCACCACATTTGCTTAGTTCGATACCAAAAAGTAAATTCCTCCGAATCAGAAGAAACACCAATTCTGAACACATTTACAACATACAATCCGAAGAATTAAAAAAACATAATTTATGCTTACCTGATAAATTCCTTTCTTCTGTAGTGTGATCAGTCCACGGGTCATCATTACTTCTGGGATATTAACTGCTCCCCTACAGGAAGTGCAAGAGGATTCACCCAGCAGAGCTGCATATAGCTCCTCCCCTCTACGTCACTCCCAGTCATTCGACCAAGGACCAACGAGAAAGGAAAAGCCAAGGGTGAAGTGGTGACTGGAGTATAAATTAAAAAATATTTACCTGCCTTAAAAACAGGGCGGGCCGTGGACTGATCACACTACAGAAGAAAGGAATTTATCAGGTAAGCATAAATTATGTTTTCTTCTGTTAAGTGTGATCAGTCCACGGGTCATCATTACTTCTGGGATACCAATACCAAAGCAAAAGTACACGGATGACGGGAGGGATAGGCAGACTCTTTATACAGAAGGAACCACTGCCTGAAGAACCTTTCTCCCAAAAATAGCCTCCGATGAAGCAAAGGTGTCAAATTTGTAAAATTTGGAAAAAGTATGAAGCGAAGACCAAGTTGCAGCCTTGCAAATCTGTTCAACAGAGGCCTCATTCTTGAAGGCCCAAGTGGAAGCCACAGCTCTAGTAGAATGAGCTGTAATTCTTTCAGGGGGCTGCTGTCCAGCAGTCTCATAAGCTAAACGAATTATGCTACGAAGCCAAAAAGAAAGAGAGGTAGCGGAAGCTTTTTGACCTCTCCTCTGCCCAGAGTAAATGACAAACAGAGAAGACGTTTGTCGGAATTCCTTAGTTGCCTGCAAGTAAAATTTTAGAGCCCGGACTACATCCAGGTTGTGCAGTAGACGTTCCTTCTTTGAAGAAGGATTTGGGCATAAAGAAGGAACAACAATCTCTTGATTGATATTCCTGTTAGTAACTACCTTAGGTAAGAACCCAGGTTTAGTACGCAGGACTACCTTATCCGAATGAAAAATCAAATAAGGAGAATCACAATGTAAGGCTGATAATTCAGAGACTCTTCGAGCCGAGGAAATAGCCATTAAAAATAGAACTTTCCAAGATAACAACTTTATATCAATAGAATGAAGGGGTTCAAACGGAACGCCCTGTAAAACATTAAGAACAAGGTTTAAACTCCATGGTGGAGCAACAGTTTTAAACACAGGCTTAATCCTGGCCAAAGCCTGACAAAAAGCCTGGACGTCAGGAACTTCTGACAGACGTTTGTGTAACAGAATGGACAGAGCTGAGATCTGTCCCTTTAATGAACTAGCAGATAAACCCTTTTCTAAACCTTCTTGTAGAAAAGACAATATCCTAGGAATCCTAACCTTACTCCAAGAGTAACCTTTGGATTCACACCAATGTAGGTATTTACGCCATATCTTATGGTAAATCTTTCTGGTAACAGGTTTCCTAGTCTGTATTAAGGTACTAATAACTGACTCAGAAAACCCACGTCTTGATAAAATTAAGCGTTCAATTTCCAAGCAGTCAGCTTCAGAGAAGTTAGATTTTGATGTTTGAAGGGACCCTGTATCAGAAGGTCCTGTTTCAGAGGTAGAGACCAAGGCGGACAGGATGACATGTCCACCAGGTCTGCATACCAAGTCCTGCATGGCCACGCAGGTGCTATTAGAATCACTGATGCTCTCTCTTGTTTGATTCTGGCTATCAATCGAGGAAGCAACGGGAAGGGTGGAAACACGTAAGCCATCCTGAAGTCCCAAGGTGCTGTCAGAGCATCTATCAGGACTGCTCCTGGATCCCTGGATCTGGACCCGTAACGAGGAAGCTTGGCGTTCTGTCGAGACGCCATGAGATCTATCTCTGGTTTGCCCCAACGTCGAAGTATTTGGGCAAAGACCTCTGGATGAAGTTCCCACTCCCCCGGATGAAAAGTCTGACGACTTAAGAAATCCGCCTCCCAGTTCTCCACTCCCGGGATGTGGATTGCTGACAGGTGGCAAGAGTGAGACTCTGCCCAGCGAATTATCTTTGATACTTCCATCATAGCTAGGGAGCTTCTTGTCCCTCCCTGATGGTTGATGTAAGCTACAGTCGTGATGTTGTCCGACTGAAACCTGATGAACCCCCGAGTTGTCAACTGGGACCAAGCCAGGAGGGCATTGAGAACTGCTCTCAATTCCAGAATGTTTATTGGCAGGAGACTCTCCTCCTGACTCCATAGTCCCTGAGCCTTCAGGGAATTCCAGACGGCACCCCAACCTAGAAGGCTGGCGTCTGTTGTTACAATTGTCCAGTCTGGTCTGCTGAATGGCATCCCCCTGGACAGGTGTGGCCGAGAAAGCCACCATAGAAGAGAATTTCTGGTCTCTTGATCCAGATTCAGAGAAGGGGATAAGTCTGAGTAATCCCCATTCCACTGACCTAGCATGCACAGTTGCAGTGGTCTGAGGTGTAAGCGTGCAAAGGGTACTATGTCCATTGCCGCTACCATTAAGCCGATTACCTCCATACATTGAGCCACTGACGGGTGTTGAATGGAATGAAGAGTGCGGCAAGCACTTTGAAGTCTTGATAGCCTGTCCTCTGTCAGGTAAATCTTCATTTCTACAGAATCTATAAGAGTCCCCAGGAAGGGAACTCTTGTGAGTGGAACGAGTGAACTTTTCTTTTCGTTCACCTTCCATCCATGTGACCTTAGAAATGCCAGCACTAACTCTGTATGAGATTTGGCAGTTTGAAAGCTTGAAGCTTGTATCAGAATGTCGTCTAGGTATGGAGCTACCGAGATTCCCCGCGGTCTTAGTACCGCCAGAAGAGCACCCAGAACCTTTGTGAAGATTCTTGGCGCTGTAGCCAATCCGAATGGAAGAGCCACAAACTGGTAATGCCTGTCTAGGAAGGCAAACCTTAGGTACCGGTAATGATCTTTGTGAATCGGTATGTGCAGGTAAGCATCTTTTAAATCTACAGTGGTCATGTACTGACCCTCTCGGATCATAGGTAAAATTGTCCGAATAGTCTCCATCTTGAACGATGGAACTCTTAGGAATTTGTTTAGGATCTTTAAGTCCAGGATTGGTCTGAAAGTTCCCTCTTTTTTGGGAACCACAAACAGATTTGAGTAAAACCCATGTCCCTGTTCCGATCGTGGAACTGGATGGATTACTCCCATTAACAAGAGCTCTTGTACGCAGCGTAGAAAAGCCTCTTTCTTTGTCTGGATTGTTGACAATCTTGACAGATGAAATCTCTCTCTTGGAGGAGAGTATTTGAAGTCCAGAAGGTATCCCTGAGATATTATCTCTAGCGCCCAGGGATCCTGAACATCTCTTGCCCAAGCCTGGGCGAAGAGAGAAAGTCTGCCCCCCACTAGATCCGATCCCGGATCGGGGGCCCTCAATTCATGCTGTTTTGGGGGCAGCAGCAGGTTTCCTAGTCTGCTTGCCCTTGTTCCAGGACTGGTTAGGTTTCCAGCCTTGTCTGTAGCGAGCAACAGCTCCTTCCTGTTTTGGTGCAGAGGAAGTTGATGCTGCTCCTGCTTTGAAATTACGAAAGGAACGAAAACTAGACTGTCTAGTCTTGGCTTTGGCTTTGTCCTGAGGCAGTGCATGGCCTTTACCTCCTGTAATGTCAGCGATAATCTCTTTCAACCCGGGCCCGAATAAGGTCTGCCCTTTGAAAGGTATATTAAGCAATTTAGACTTAGAGGTAACATCAGCTGACCAGGATTTTAGCCACAGCGCCCTGCGTGCCTGAATGGCGAATCCTGAATTCTTCGCCGTAAGTTTAGTAAGATGTACTACGGCCTCCGAAATGAATGAATTAGCTAGTTTAAGGACTCTAAGCCTGTCCGTAATGTCGTCCAGAGTAGCTGAACCAATGTTCTCTTCCAGAGACTCAATCCAGAATGCCGCTGCAGCCGTGATCGGCGCAATGCATGCAAGGGGTTGCAATATAAAACCTTGTTGAACAAACATTTTCTTAAGGTAACCCTCTAACTTTTTATCCATTGGATCTGAAAAAGCACAGCTATCCTCCACCGGGATAGTGGTACGCTTAGCTAAAGTAGAAACTGCTCCCTCCACCTTAGGGACCGTTTGCCATAAGTCCCTTGTGGTGGCGTCTATTGGAAACATTTTTCTAAATATCGGAGGGGGTGAGAACGGCACACCGGGTCTATCCCACTCCTTAGTAACAATTTCAGTAAGTCTCTTAGGTATAGGAAAAACCTCAGTACTCGTCGGTACCGCAAAATATTTATCCAACCTACACATTTTCTCTGGTATTGCAACTGTGTTACAATCATTCAGAGCCGCTAACACCTCCCCTAGTAATACACGGAGGTTTTCCAGTTTAAATTTAAAATTTGAAATATCTGAATCCAGTCTGTTTGGATCAGAACCGTCACCCACAGAATGAAGTTCTCCGTCCTCATGTTCTGCCACCTGTGACGCAGTGTCTGACATGGCCCTAATATTATCAGCGCACTCTGTTCTCACCCCAGAGTGATCACGCTTACCTTTTAGTTCTGGTAATTTAGCCAAAACTTCAGTCATAACAGTAGCCATATCCTGTAATGTGATTTGTAATGGCCGCCCAGCTGTACTCGGCGCTACAATATCACGCACCTCCCTCTGAGCGGGAGATGTAGGTACTGACACGTGAGGCGAGTTAGTCGGCATAACTCTCCCCTCGTTGTTTGGTGAAATTTGTTCAATTTGTACAGATTGATTTTTATTTAAAGTAGCATCAATACAGTTAGTACATAAATTTTTATTGGGCTCCACTTTGGCATTGCAACAAATGACACAGGTATCATCTTCTGAATCAGACATGTTTAACACACTAGCAAATAAACTTGCAACTTGGAAATACAATTCAAATAGAATAATATTAAAACGTACTGTGCCTTTAAGAAGCACAGAAGATCTATGACAGTTAAAAATTAATAAATTGAAACAGTTATAGCCTCAATCCTTGTAAACAACACAACTTTAGCAAAGGTTTAATCCCATTAGCAAAGATAACAATTTCTGAAAGCAGGAAACAAATTACAGAATAAAAGCTTTTATTTCAGTCAAACTATAATTCTCACAGCTCTGCTGAGAGAAATTACCTCCCTCAAAATAAGTTTTGAAGACCCCTGAGCTCTGTAGAGATGAACCAGATCATGCAGGGAATACAATGAGTTGCTGACTGAAATATTTGATGCATAGTAAAAGCGCCCCTCCCCCACACACACAGCAGTGAGGGAGAACAGAAACTGACAGAAAAAACAGATTTAAGCAACTGCCAAGTGGAAAAATGGTGCCCAAACATTTATTCACTCAGTACCTCAGCAAATGAAAACGATTTTACATTCCAGCAAAAACGTTAAACATAATCTCTAGTTATTAAACAGCTTTATGTCTTTCTTACAGTGTAATTCTAGTGAAGTACCATTCTCCCAGAATACTGAAGTGTAAAGTATACATACATGACATTATATCGGTATGGCAGGATTTTCTCATCAATTCCATTGTCAGAAAATAAAAACTGCTACATACCTCTATGCAGATTCATCTGCCCGCTGTCCCCTGATCTGAAGTTTACCTCACTCCTCAGATGGCCGAGAACAGCAATATGATCTTAACTACTCCGGCTAAAATCATAGCAAAACTCTGGTAGATTCTTCCTCAAACTCTGCCAGAGAGGTAATAACACACTCCGGTGCTATTTTAAAATAACAAACTTTTGATTGAAGATATAAAACTAAGTATAATCACCATAGTCCTCTCACACAACCTATCTAGTTGCTGGGTGCAAGAGAATGACTGGGAGTGACGTAGAGGGGAGGAGCTATATGCAGCTCTGCTGGGTGAATCCTCTTGCACTTCCTGTAGGGGAGCAGTTAATATCCCAGAAGTAATGATGACCCGTGGACTGATCACACTTAACAGAAGAAATAGATTACTTAAAAGAGGTTATGAATTGAATTTGTTAAACTCTGCCCAAGATGAAGCGATAACTAGTTCAAAATAAAAAAATGTAACAAAAAAAATCGTATCAGAGGGAGCATTGTTTTCAGCACGCCATACTCCTCAGTTCAATAAGGTTGTTATAAAAAAGCACATGCGGCTTTTAAATAATGATACTATATTAGCCCCTTATATAGACAAATATAAATTTGTGTCAAGAAAGCCAGACACATTGGGACCAAAACTTTCCCCTAGCACGATCCATAATAGGGATAAGAATACTACTACCTGGCTTCAATGTCACGGTAACTTCAAATGCAATTATTTTAACTGTAAGGCCTGTAAAACGGTAGTAGTGGGGAATACTTTCAGTTCTACAGTCACCACCAAAATGTCCTACATTAACTTTTATGCAATATGCAGAACAAGATGGGTTGGATACTTGATTAGCTGCAATTACAAGCAACAATATGTAGGACAAACCTCCCGCGAACTGCACGAAAGGGTAAGAGAGCATCTGAGAGATGTTGAAAACTTCAACAAGGATTCAGCCACAGAAAAACACTTCAATGAACTGCACCTCACTAGTATCCCTGAGTTTTTGGGTGCAGATCATTGAAATTGTAAAAAGACACGGGGGGGGGGTGATAGGCACAGATATCTAACAAAGAGAGAATTATTTTAGATTCTAAAATTAGACACTAGATACCCCAGGGGTATAAACTTGGAATGGGACAATTCATATTTCACTGATTAAGCATCATTAAGATCTTCATTCTTGTAAATAATAATAGAAATAAACAATGTTGGCTGGTAAAAGAGAGAAAAAACCATTAAAGAAACATGACAAAATATTTTTTTACTCAACTATCAGAAGTTTACAAACACATACAGTAAACTCTCCGTTAACCAGAACTCAAGCTACGAGAACTCTCAAGGAACCAGAAGAAAAATTGAAGATAATGTACATTAAAATGAACACTAACTTTGTTCCACAGCTTCCTTTCTCTATAGTGGGCTCTCGAAGGCGAAAGCAAGCCCTTTTCCTGCCACCAGACCCTACATAACTGCTCTTGAAATTTGTGAACACAAGGCAGTCTGAGAATTAGACATCACGCTGCCACGGGGTGCCCGGGACTGAACGGAGGCGGCATTAATCGAAATAAATCATTTGCTTTTATTTACGGTATTTAAATATTAACATCAAGTAAATACAACATTTATAGTATAGTATGGGTTATAGAACCTAGTTAGGCTAATTTTTAATAGTAACTTTTAAGCAACCAGAAACTACACTTATCCTTTAAGCTAGTACTTGTAGTTAAAATATGAGCAAACAAAAGCCATTTTAACACAATACAAAACTAAGAGTACTTGAGGCATATTTAAAGTGATGGTATATCCAAGATTATAACACACACTAGGAAAATAAACATTAGCTTCAGTCATCATTTACAAAAAAAATGGCGTTAATCTCACCCTATCTGTGCCAAAAGTATATTGCTAACTCAGCGCCTCTGGCCTTCCACGGCACATCGCTCTTCTCCAATGAGGTGACGTTTCCACCTCTAAACCAATAGCCGTGCGTGGATGCAAATCACTGTCAGATAACATGCATGGCTATTGGTTTAGAGGTGGAAACGTCATCTCATTGGAGAAGAGTGCTGTGCCCTGGGTGACCGGAGGCGCTGAGTTAGCGATATACTTTCGGCACAGATAGGGTGAGAGTAACATGTTTTTTTATTAAATGATGACTGAAGCCAATGTTTATTTTTAGTGATGGTAAATCCTAGCGTTTGTTATACGCTTGGATTAAGCATCACTTTAATGAACAGTGCATTATGCTATATTGGTGGAAATTTATATGAGTACCCATTTTAATCATTCATAATAACTCTTTCAATGGGTTTTCATAAGATTTAGAAATCTTTAGAAATCAAAATATTTGAAATCCATCAGAAAACCCAGTTTTGTTTTCATATGGTTTTCTTATGACTTCTTGCATTAAAAGAACCAATATTAGCTGTGTTCCAAAACATCAGAAAAAACTGTTCACATCACTTTTCACATTACTAATTCAACACTCTCCCAAGCCCATTGACGAGCTATCTGTTATTGGCCAATAGGGAGACATTCTTAAGTGAGAAATTAACGTAAAATTTCTTGTAATCTGAAATTATGGAAAAAAGTACATAAGAAACATATTCATTCTTTTATTCATTATTAATTTATGGAAATGTCAATAATGTTAAAGGGATACTAAACCCATTTTTTTTCTTTCATAATTCAGATAGAGCATGCAATTTTAAGCAACTTTCTAATTTACTCCTATTATAAATTACTCTTTGTTCTCTCTTGCTATCTTTATAAGAAAAAGCAAGAATGTAAGCTTACGAGCCAGACCATTTTTGGTTCAGCACCTAGGTTATGCTTGCTGATTGGTGCCTAAATGTAGACAACCAATCAGCATGCGCTATCCAGGGTGCTGAACCAAAAATGAGCCGGTCTCCTTAGCTAGTTTACTGCTTTTTCTAATAAAGATAGCAAGAGAATGAAGGAAAATTGATAATAGTAGTAAATTAGAAAGTTGTTTAAAATTGCCTGTTCTATCTAAATTATGAAAGAAAAATTTGGGTTTAGTATCCCTTTAAGAATTTGGCACAAAATTATATGAAAGTGTTGAACACACACATTAATTTGTTACTGGTGATGCAGAAACATTTTGCAAGTGCAGGTTTTTAAGGACATTTTACAATGACTGAAACAAAAATTAAAAATGTAGTAAGATTTCTTAGTATTATAAAGGTAAGATAAACATCAAGTAATTTGTATTTATTACTCTAGATATAGTTATCACAAGCTTAAACCTTTCCCATAACAGATTACTGGGTTATACACAATAAGCCAGATTACAAGTGAAGCGCAAAATATTGCTTCCGCAAAAGCGATATTAGTACTCAATTTAGTAAAATATGTGCTGGTATTACAAGTGAGGTGCAATGTGAACACGACCTCGCATTCGCATTGCATGGAAGCTTTGTGCTCACAAGAGAGCACTTCCATAGGCTCCAATGGAAGCCTCGTTCTAATACCGACAACTAGTGCAGCAAAGGGGGTAAGTTGAGCAGCAAATAAAAATATATATGTAAATGAATATATGCATATATATTTATGGGTTAATCTGTGAATATACACATATTAACACATAAATATATATGTATATAATCCTTTCTTTTTTTTAACACCCCATACCCGCCAACTTTCAGCCCTCATAACTGCTTCTTGCAGTTATTTTATTAAAAAAATAATAATGCTACAATTTTTTATTTTTTAATAAACTACACATCACTGTATTTTGGGGCCAATTGGGGACATTTATAAAATTAACCAGAGATCTGATCTCTGGTTAATTTTATGAGCACTAATTGCTACTGCAACCTCGCAGTGGCAATAACCAGCCACTTGTAATGGCTGTTTATTTATTGGACGTCCGTAAATGTGCGAATTTGCCAGTTTGCGGATGCGGTATTAAATTAGTGTTCCACTTGTAATCTAGCCCAAAATGTGCTTTATTAGTGCAACGTCACAGGTAAAACCTAGGGACACATAACAATTAGGTTGGGTTAAATGGAAGCTGACAATTATCCAACCCAAAACGAATTCCCAGAATTCTTTATATATATTCACATAATGTATCTAACTAGATTCATAACCTTTTATTAGGCACATTGATTAATTTATTTATAAGTATAACTTACTTTTGAGAGTCAGCTGTTTTCTGTTCACACTCAGGCCTAGTAACTTTTGTAGACCTTGTTTTATCCTTAACAGGCACTGCGGTATTTTTATCAAGCACTTCCATATCATTAACAGGTTCTGTCTTATCAATAACGGGCACTGCCGTATCAATAACTTGCACTGCTGTATTCTCAATAGGCACTGATGTATCTTTAATGGGCACTGCTGCATTATTAATTAATGTTGTTGTATCTTTATTAGGCACTTCCATATAATTCATAGCCACTGTCCTATCATCAACATGCACTTCCATATTATTAATGGGTTCCATCTGATCTTTAATGGGCACTGCCGTATCCTTGACGGGAACCATCATATCCTTGACGGGCACCATCATATCCTTAATGGGCACTGCTGTATCATTAACAAGCACTATTGTGTCAATAACAGGCAATGTAGTATCTTTAATGGTCCTTGCCATATCAATAACTGGAACTGCCATATCTTTAACAGGCACTGCCACATCATTAACGCCATGTTTGCTTGTTATAGTTTCTTCTGTTTCATTAGCAATATCAGCATCTAATGTCTGTTCTTGTTTAAACTCTCTTTCATCAGTATTATCCTTCTCTAAAATGTCCCCATTTTCCTTAGGAAGTTCTTGAGAAGCAATATTTTGCTTTAAATTTACTCCTGTGGATTTTGATGTAAAATTAAATATATTTTCAAAGAAATGTAAAAATTTTTCCCTTGGTTGTTTATCTTGCTCCAGTTGTTTGTCATCTATGGTCATATTTGCAATCTTTTCCTCTTCCTTTTTTTCACCTGAATCCTTCTCTTCCTCTATGTTTGTTGAGACATTCTGTATCAAGGCTCCAGGATAAGACTCCTGCAAATTCTAGAGGGAAAGAAAAATAGATAAAATGATAATTGCAATTAGCTGTAATGTAATGGAGATGTAATGATGCAGTACAAATTATGGTGATGTTGGTCCTGGTGTTTTCAGTATATTGATTACAGATAATGAGCGACCTGTAATCAGTTGGTGATGGTGGCAAGATGAAGGACCAGATGGTAAATGGAAAGAAAATGGATAGGTTATCAGAAAGATGGAGTGTTAAAGATAAAGATTGATTAACAGGTTCATAGCAAATGTTATGTAATATCAATGGTATTAAAGGTTCTTTGTTTTCTTGGCATATCTAGATAAGGAGCAGCAGTGCACTATTGGGAACTAGATGACTTTTGTTGGCTACACATATATGTGTTCAGCTAGGCCCCAAAAGTGCATTGCTGATCCTCGGCAGGGTTAAACACATAGTTATATGCAAACAACTGTGCAATAAAATAATAATCATTAGACAATTTTCTTTTTTTTCACTTTTTATTTCCCATAAAATAAACATTTGATGTAATTGGTGCTTCGTGTATAGGAAAACAACCGATTGCGCACACAGTTGATAGCTGACAAAATGGATGCCAACTAATAAAATCCAATGACAAAGTTATTTATCTACATAAGAAACATGTTTGACCTGAGCACAATGTGCATTCTTTTAACATAATGGAATAAAGCACTGAACTTATTGTTTAACACCTGTTTTTCTGTCCACTATCAACTGTGTGAGGGATCAATTGTTTTGTGCTGTGGATGAGATTGGTAGAACTCATATTCCGGGCACCGGCATGAATTAGCGGAGTTACAAGCATTACATTTATGTGACTACTTCTTTAGGTAGTTTTCAGTGTTTCAGCAAGAAGAGTGCTGGAGTTTCACTGAAGATGGCTGAAGACCAGTAAGTCTGGTGCGCTTTTTGTTTGTTGTTCTTCTGTTGCTCTGTGTAAAGGTAGGTTAGAAACTGTATGATATTTAAGAGAGGAGAATATATGGTATATGGGGTTCTTAGGTTGATAGATGATAATCTCTAAGGACTAATAGTCTATATAAATATGATCAGCTAGAACATTATTATTACGTAAGTGGTGGTGTATGTATGGATGAGTTAACAGATAGCTGATGATCTGTAAAAGGTGATGCTCTATGGATGGACTAACAATGGGTGGACTTACAAATAGATGCTATGTGAAGAACTGATGGTCTATGAAAAATAGAATGTATATGTGGATGTGGAAAAGGTAAATGATGTGAATAAGTTAATTATATATTAAACTGTTTTCCACTAGTCCCATGTTGATAGCAGTATACTTCTTTGAGATGGCACAAAGTTAAAACAGAAACCATATAAACTTTTTAATTCAGCATTTGGCATAAAATATATTTTTACCAATATATTTGATCATATCACATACAAATAGATTATCTCCTGCCACTATCTACGAAAGTAGTCAGAAAATAGATGATATTCAAAACAGAGCTTGCAAAATGTGTCAGTGTTGTTACAGTAACTCCCATTTTGATGTTATGTAGAAGATTGACACACATTCCAACATGATTATATGATACTATTGCTTCTTCACTTTAGTATATCACTGACATGAATGATGCTGCTTTCTTCAAGGACAGAAGAAGGTGTCTGACAGTCAGAGAAGGAGGTGTACACACATTACTTTGTTGTGATTGGCTAAGAATGCAACAATCTATACTGGTGTTGTTTTGTTTGTCTAAAAGAATGCTGTGAGGGGTGTGGCATTAAACAGTAGCCTGAATCCACTAAACCAGTGTTTCTCAACTCCAGTCCTCAGGACTCTTAACAGGTCAGAAGTTCATTTTATCTTAAGTAGAGCACAGGTGAAATAATCATCTGAAGGATGAGAGCAGGTTAGTAACCATGGTTACTGATCAGCTGATTATTTAACCTGTGCTCTAGTTAAGATATAATTAATATCTGGCCTGTTAAGGGTCCTGAGGACTGGAGTTGAGAAACACTGCACTAAACTATGGCTTTAGTCTATCACATTTAGTCTATGCAATGGTCCACTGAAAGGTGCCATGCTCATTATGAACAATATTCCCACTGGGACCAATACAGCAATATCCCCAGGGGAGTATTATGGCTTAGGCCAACAAGGCCCATGACTAGGGAGGCAGATTTGGGGAAGATAGGGGGTGGCAGTGGGACAGACTGACCAGTCACTCAATTCAGCCCTTGAATGAAGGCCAGGGAATTAGGGGGCAACCGCCAAACATTTTAATTAATTGTCAGCAGCAATCAATTTAAAAATTAAATTTCTATTTTTAAATTTTTAAAAAGTAAACTCCTTGTCAGAACCTTTGCAGGGGGGGGTTCCTGGTAGTGTACTGATATCACGTGAGTTGTCTCTATTGAATGTGCATGTGATGTAGTAATTCCTGGCAGTGGCACGCTGATGAAGAAAACAGCTGCAGCCTGCACTTTTAAAATATATGGACCGTGAATCTGCAGAGATGGATGATCTGGTCCACATATATCAATCTCTGGTTCCACCATGTGGGAAAGGCAAGCAAGGTTTGTATTTTCTTCTGTGCCATTAACAAGACTCTTGAGTCCATTAAGCAGCAGTGGGTGTGCGACTGTGTGCCGCCAGCTAGGCATTGCTCACCAGCATTAACGTAAGTATGGAGCCTGGAGGAGAAGGCCTACTGTGCTGATTATTTTGAGAACCTTGGTGCAAAAATGTTTTGGGGGTCCCACGAAGATCATGCTGGCTGACTCCTAAGTTTAAAACAAATTTCACACCCAGAATGACAAGGAGTTAACCATACCAGAATTAATATTATAGGAACCATGCGTGGCTTACTGGTAATAGGGAAGTCAAGTCCTACTGAACACTTACTTTGGAAATGCCATGAAAAATAAAAAAATGAAATGTTTTACGGCTAACCAACAAATATTATGGCTAAAAAGGCCTAAAGTCTGGGTGGGGAGCAGCAGAATTTTGAGTGCCTAGGGCAGCACAAAACCATTTTTACTTTAGGCCTGACAAGTCTGCATTGTATTGTTGTTTTCATTATCAATGTATCCTAAAGTGAATTATCTATAATAAATGCAAAATTGAAAGTTTGAAAATAAGTAAAAAAGAAAGAAAATATTACAATATTGCAAAACTGAATTGTTCTTCACAATTATGCTGAGCACACTTCCAGCTCTAAGCCTCAGGAAATGTTTAAATTGCTCAATAAGATTAATTTTATTTGAAAAATTGCATGCTCTAGGTTTCCGGAGGTGGAGCCTGTGCATGAGACTGTGCTGCACAAGCTCTGTCCATCTCCTCCGTGCAATTTACCTTGGCGGCAACTTGCGCGCCAGATACCCTGCAATTGTGGAGGATTATTGCATCCAGCTGAGACACTGCTGGAGGAACCCATACAGCGCTGCTACAACTTAGCGCTATAACATACCATCGGTGTGCAGGCCCCAAAGACCATCACCCTAGGGAGAGGCCGCACACAGTCGAAAGATCTCAAGAGGCAGTCCCCCCCTCCCACCGATGCTGCGTGAGGGGGGTAGATAGCCTGAATATACCGCAGAAGGCTCCAACAGAACTTCAGTATCCCCCCTCCCTTCACCTGCACCACGACCGGCGGGTAAGAGGACAAGCTGTGAAGATCAGTAAACACTCAACAATTTACCCTCCTCACCGGGTTGAGGAGATTACTCTCTTGCCGCTTTCTGAAAACGGAATGCCCGGTCTCCAGCTGGGTCCTCAGTTGTACAGAGACCTCTGTTTGTTGGCGGGTGAGTGTTCGGAGGGAGGAGGCAGATCGATACACGCCTAGGGCTGACAGAGATTCGGCGGCTTCCCGAGTCAGAGTGAAACTTGCGATCTGGAGGAGGATTGCTTCCTTGAAGTGGTCTCGGCTTCTGAGACGGGCTGCCGCTATTCCCCTCAGCAGTGTTTGGATACATTTACTTGCTCCAATTTCTCTAAAGGAATCGTCGTCCAGGCCAGGAGAGCACAGTTTATTGCTTCAAGATATGCCTTCAAGTAGCCATCTATACTAAGACCTTGGGAAACTGCAAGTATATTACAAAGAACTTAAAGTGAACAAAAAAGACACTGTTTTTTAGCATTGCTACATTAACTCTTCTAATTCAACACTGTTGTTTATTAACCCCTCTCTAGCCTTGGTTTAAACAGGTTGATTATAGACATACGCTAGAAACTGTTTCAAAAATAATAGTGCTTATCGATATATGGAATGCATGACTATTCTTACATAATGCATAGGATTCACTTTTCGCAAAGGGTTAATCTTCAGTAATTGGACGTAGAAAATCGCTTCAACAACACTTAAAGTTAACCTGAGTACTTGGACATATTAAAATCGAAAGTCAAGGGGGTTATATGCAAAAAATCTAATTCACTTTAAGTAAAAAAGAACCCAGACTCCCAATTGTTGACTACTCTGAAAAAAGTATCCTAGCTAATATTTAAGGCTGACCAACTCTGTTTAAAAAGTCTGTATAAACACTGTGTTAAAGTTTGCATTATACTAACAGTACTTGGTTAAAGTTTGAATGTCCTAATTTGCACATGATGGCGTTAACCCATTGTTAGAATGGCTAGCGAATAATCTACACTAGTGGTTATAAACCCTGACATATTAAAGTTTATTGCATGGTAGTTTATCTATAGGTAGTAATATAGTAAAAATAATTGGAGGCCTATAACCAAACATTTTATATAAGAGTCCTAAATAAGCTTTAAAACATCTAACTCTATCATTGATTATACTCTAACTAAAAAAATACCTGTTTTTACTAAGAGATTTTAGTCGTGCCATTATCTGAAAATAATACTAATAGGAATATTTGCAAACAAAGAAAAACCTATCAAAATATAAAAGAGGGTTATGGCTACAACACAAGGTTGAATTTATCTACAGAGCAGTAATATGCAGAGTTATTAATCAATTGATATAAGATCAGATATTGAAAATCAGGGGAAAAACAGAAAAGGAACCCTGATTAAGGATAAAAGGATAAGATAAGCTTTGCAGAAGAGCCAGCTCTATTGCATAGTAGGGTACACATAATCTTTCGAAGTCAGACATAAATTGAGAATCGTAAACTGGAATCATTATTATTGTTCAGATATAACTAACAGAATATTAAACTGCAGATTAAAGGCTGTACTGGTAGGATAAATTAAGGTTTATCAGAGTAATTATCTTATAAATAGTTTCTTAGCTAAATTATCCCTGAGATCTAGGATCCTTGGTGGTCTTATACACCCACTCCAATAAACTCACGTTCTCACATATTCACTTGATTTCACTCACCTTTTTTTTTTTTTTTTTTTTTTCTTCTCACTTTCTCTTCTTTTAATTTATAAGTAATCTTAAATTAATCTACTTAAAGAATTTACACCCTTAGTAGTTTTATACACTCACTTTAATAAACCACACTTGTCACACACTCACCTCAATTCACTTGATTTTCTGTGAGGGCCTTTTTTTTTCTTTTTTTTCTCTCCTCATCAACACTAACACACTCTTTTGTCATGCACACTTTGAAGAGAACAGAATCAAAAGCTGCACTTTCTTCTTTTTTTTAAAAAAAGAAACAAAGAAGGGGGGAAAGAGAAGGAAAAAAGGGGAACAATCCTTATGGACAAATATTTAAACTCACCATCCCAAAATAAAAGCACTTCTCCAACCATGGCTTCTAGACCCAGAGACAGGAGAAATAAGACAGCTACTGAAACTCTGGTTGAGTTACACTCTGAACCAGCTTCCTCCATAAAACATACTGAGGCCACTAACTCACAGTCATTAGTAAATAATATTATGGAAGCTTTGAATCCAAAATTTGAATTTCTTAGATTAGAAATAAAGCAAGACATACACATATTATCAGCAGAAATTAAACAATTTTCTGCACGATTGCAGGAAATTGAACAGAGAGTGTCTGATCTAGAAGATCTGACAGTAGCACATGACACGAATCTGAAGGCCAACTCACTCTCACTAACAGAATTACAAAATAAAATTGAAGAATTAGAGAACCGATCCAGGAGAAACAATGTCAGGATAATTGGGGTTCCAGAGACGGTTCAACATACAGAATTGATAAAACTTATGGCTGAGACTCTTCCCAAACTCCTTGGTATTCCGCAAGAATTATTACCCTTGGCGGTAGAAAGAGCCCACAGATTGGGGAGACTCCCCCTCTCAGGTAAAGATGGAATAAGATCAAGGCCCATAATAGCAAGGTACTTAAACTACCAAGATAAATCTAAGCTTTTACAGCTATCTCGCAAAAATACACCTATCCTCTTAGAAGGAAATAGAATCTTGTTTTTTCAAGATTTTGCTTATGAAACCTCCCTGAGGAGAAGGGAGTTTTCTCCAATCTGTGGCAGACTGATTAAGGAGGGAATCTCGGCCACAGTTGTTTACCCAGCCAAACTGAGGGTGGAATTGCAGGGTCATATATATTTCTTTGATAATGTATCCGATGCAGAAAAGTTTTATAAGGAAAAATGTGTTAAATAATGTTGATTTAAAAGGTTACATAGGAGAGTAATTCTGTGATGATTACTGATGTTTTGTATATTCACCATCCACCCTTACTATTGGGGCTTGTTGAATTTTAGTTTGATGGGGGGATGGGGGAGAGAGGCGCTTTACTTTTTTATCCCATTTTAATAGATATCCTTTTTTTTTTTTTTTTTTTTTTGTCTTTACCAATCTAAATCCTTTGATAAATGCCGATTAAAGTAAGGAAATTAGTTATATCCTCCTGGAATGTAGGAGGTATTTCTACTCCAATAAAGCGTAAAATAATAACCTCACATTTAAGGAAACTAAACACAGATATTGCCTTTATCCAGGAAACTCACTTGAACACAATTGAATCATTAAAACTAAGATCTTCTTGGGTTAAAGAAGTATTTTTTACACCTAGCATAGGTAGGAAAAGAGGAACAGCGATTCTTCTAGTGAAAAATATCCCATACGAGGTATTGTTAGAGGATTATGATCCAGAAAGCAGAATCCTGATTTTAAAAATTAAATGTTCAAACTCCATATTCACCCTATGTAATATCTATGCCCCCAACAAATTCGAAATCAAATTCTGGGAGTCATTACAGACTAAAATCTTGCAACTTGGTGAAGGCAACATAATTGTAGCAGGGGATTTCAACATGACTCCACAGATTCCCTTGGATAGATGTAGACAAACACGAAGTACCTCTATCTCCAAAAGAGATAAATTAGAAAATAAAATGTTTAAGGCTTTATTTAGGAATCTTGCCCTTAAGGACATATGGAGGATCCATAATCCAACTCAAAGAGAATTTACATGCAAAGCTAGGAGTGTGAACTCGATGTCAAGAATTGACTTATTTCTTTCATGTAATTAGCAAGAGTCCATGAGCTAGTGACGTATGGGATATACATTCCTACCAGGAGGGGCAAAGTTTCCCAAACCTTAAAATGCCTATAAATACACCCCTCACCACACCCACAATTCAGTTTTACAAACTTTGCCTCCGATGGAGGTGGTGAAGTAAGTTTGTGCTAGATTCTACGTTGATATGCTCTCCGCAGCAAGTTGGAGCCCGGTTTTCCTCTCAGCGTGCAGTGAATGTCAGAGGGATGTGAGGAGAGTATTGCCTATTTGAATGCAGTGATCTCCTTCTACGGGGTCTATTTCATAGGTTCTCTGTTATCGGTCGTAGAGATTCATCTCTTACCTCCCTTTTCAGATCGACGATATACTCTTATATATACCATTACCTCTGCTGATTCTCGTTTCAGTACTGGTTTGGCTTTCTACAAACATGTAGATGAGTGTCCTGGGGTAAGTAAATCTTATTTTCTGTGACACTCTACGCTATGGTTGGGCACTTTATTTATAAAGTTCTAAATATATGTATTCAAACATTTATTTGCCTTGACTCAGAATGTTCAACATTCCTTATTTTTCAGACAGTCAGTTTCATATTTGGGATAAATGCATTTGTTTCAATCATTTTTTCTTACCTTAAAAAATTTGACTTTTTCCCTGTGGGCTGTTAGGCTCGCGGGGGCAGAAAATGCTTCATTTTATTGCGTCATTCTTGGCGCGGACTTTTTTGGCGCAAAAAGTTTTTTCTGTTTCCGGCGTCATACGTGTCGCCGGAAGTTGCGTCATTTTTTGACGTTTTTTTGCGTCAAAAATGTCGGCGTTCCGGATGTGGCGTCATTTTTGGCGCCAAAAGCATTTAGGCGCCAAATAATGTGGGCGTCTTTTTTGGCGCTAAAAAATATGGGCGTCATTTTTGTCTCCACATTATTTAAGTCTCATTATTTATTGCTTCTGGTTGCTAGAAGCTTGTTCACTGGCATTTTTTCCCATTCCTGAAACTGTCATTTAAGGAATTTGATCAATTTTGCTTTATATGTTGTTTTTTCTTTTACATATTGCAAGATGTTCCACATTGCAACTGAGTCAGAAGATACTTCAGGAAAATCACTGCACAGTGCTGGAGCTACCAAGCTAAGTGTATCTGCTATAAACTTTTGGTATCTGTTTCTCCAGCTGTTATTTGTATTGCATGTCATGTCAAACTTATTAATGCAGATAAGATTTCCTTTAGTACTGTTACATTACCTGTTGCTGTTCCGTCAACATCTAATTTTCAGAGTGTTCCTGATAACATAAGAGATTTTATTTTTTAAATCCATTAAGAAGGCTATGTCTGTTATTTCTCCTTCTAGTATACATAAAAGTCTTTTAAAACTTCTCATTCTGATACTGATAATGGTTCTTCTGGTTCAGAGGTTTCTGTCTCAGAGGTTGATGCTGATAAATCTTTGTATTTGTTCAAGATGGAATTTATTCGTTCTTTACTTAAAGAAGTGTTATTTGCATTAGAAATAGAGGATTCTGGTCCTCTTGATACTAAATGTAAACGTTTAAATAAGGTTTTTAAATCTCCTGTAGTTATTCCAGAAGTGTTTTATCTCCCTGATGCTATTTCTGAAGTAATTTCCAGGGAATGGAATAATTTGGGTAATTTATTTACTCCTTCTAGACGTTTAAGCAAATTATATCCTGTGCCATCTGACAGATTAGAGTTTTTTGGGACAAAAATCCCTAAGGTTATGGGGCTGTCTCTACTCCTGCTAATGTACTACTATTCCTACGGCAGATAGTACTTCATTTAAGGATCCTTTAGATAGGAAAATTGAATCCTTTCTAAGAAAAGCTTACTTATGTTCAGGTAATCTTCTTAGACCTGCTATATTTTTAGCGGATGTTGCTGCAGCTTCAACTTTTTTTGTTAGAAGCTTTAGCGCAACAAGTAACATATCATAATTTTATAGCATTATTATTATTCTATAACATGCTAATAATTTTATTGGTGATACCATCTTTTGATATCATTAGAGTTGATGTCAAGTATATGTCTCTAGCTATTTTAGCTAGAAAAGCTTTATGGATTAAACTTGGAATGCTGACATGTCTTCTAAGTCAACTTTGCTTTCCCTTTCTTTCCAGGGTAAATAATCATTTTTGTTCCTTTCCTCACAACAAGGAACAAAAGCCTGATCCTTCATCCTCAGGAGCGGTATCAGTTTGGAAACTATTTCCAGTTTGGAATATATCCAAGCTTTATAGAAACCTATAGTCAGCTCCTAAGTACCTATGAAGGTGCGGCCCTTATTCCAGCTCAGCTGGTATGGGGCAGATTACGTTTTCTTCAAAGAAATTTGGATCAATTCCGTTCTTAATCTCTGGTTTCAGAAACATTGTTTCAGAAAGGTACAGAATTGGCTTCAAGTTAAGGCCTCCTGCTAAGAGATTCTTTTCTTTCCCGTGTCCCAGTTAACACAGCAAAGGCTCAGCATTTCTGAAATGTGTTTCAGATCTAGAGTTGGCTGGAGTATTTATGCCAGTTCCAGTTCTGGAACAGGGGCTGGGGTTTTATTTTATCTCTTCATTGTACCAAAGAAGGTCAATTCCTTCAGACCAGTTCTGGATCTATCATTATTGAATCGTTATGTTAGGATACCAACATTCAAGATGGTTACTGTAGGACTATCCTGCCTTTTGTTTAGCAAGGGCATTATATGTCTACAATAGATTTACAGGATGTGTATCTGCATATTCCGATTCATCCAGATCACTTTTAGTGTCTGAGATTCTCTTTTTAGACAAGCATTACCAGTTTTGTGGCTCTACCGTTTGGCCTAGCCTCAGTTCCAAGAATTTTTTTCAAAGGTTCTCGGTGCCCTTCTTTCTGTAATCAGAGAATAGGGTTTTGGTATTTCCTTATTTGGACGATATCTTGGTACTTGCTCAGTCTTCTCATTTTCGAAGAATCTCATACGAATCGACTTGTGTTGTTTCTTCAAGTTCATGGTTGGAGGATCAATTTATCAATCAGTTCATTGATTCCTCAGACAAGGGTAACCTTTTTAGGTTTCTAGATAAATTCAGTGTCTATGACTCTGTCCTTGTCAGACAAGAGAAGTTTAACATTGATATCAGCTTGTCAAAACCTTCAGTCACAATCATTCCCTTTGGTAGCCTTATGCATGGAAATGTTGGGTCTTAGGACTGCCGCATGCTCCTTTGCTCGTTTTCACATGCGACCTCTTCAGCGCTGTATGCTGAACCAATGGTGCAGGGATTACTCAAAGATATCTCAATTAATATCTTTAAACCGATTTTACGACACTCTCTGACATGGTGGACAGATCACCATCGTTTAGTTCAGGGGGCTTCTTTGTTCTTCCGACCTGGACTATAATCTCAACAGATGCAAGTCTTACAGGTTGGGGAGCTGTGTGGGGGTATCTGACGGCACAAGGGGTTTGGGAATCTCAGGAGGTGAGATTTCCGATCAATATTTTGGAACTCCGTGCAATTTTCAGAGCTCTTCAGTCTTGGCCTCTTCTGAAGAGAGAGTTGTTCATTTGTTTTCAGATAGACAATGTCACAACTGTGGCATACATCAATCATCAAGGAGGGACTCACAGTCCTCTGGCTATGAAAGAAGTATCTCGATTTTTGGTTTGGGCGGAATCCAGCTCCTGTCTAATCTCTGCGGTTCATATCCCAGGTATGGACAATTGGAAAGCGGATTATCTCAGTCGCCAAACGTTGCATCCGGGCGAATGGTCTCTTCACCCAGAGGTATTTCTTCAGATTGTTCAAATGTGGGAACTTCCAGAAATAGATCTGATGGCTTCTCATCTAAACAAGAAACTTCCCAGGTATCTGTCCAGATCCCGGGATCCTCAGGCGGAGGCAGTGGATGCATTATCACTTCCTTGGAAGTATCATCCTGCCTATATCTTTCCGCCTCTAGTTCTTCTTCCAAGAGTAATCTCCAAGATTCTGAAGGAATGCTCGTTTGTTCTGCTGGTAGCTCCGGCATGGCCTCACAGGTTTTGGTATGCGGATCTTGTCCGGATGGCCTCTTGCCAACCGTGGACTCTTCCGTTAAGACCAGACTTTTTGTCTCAAGGTCCTTTTTTCCATCAGGATCTGAAATCCTTTAATTTAAAGGTATGGAGATTGAACGCTTGATTCTTGGTCAAAGAGGTTTCTCTGACTCTGTGATTAATACTATGTTACAGGCTCGTAAATCTGTATCCAGAGAGATATATTATAGAGTCTGGAAGACTTATATTTCTTGGTGTCTTTCTCATCTTTTTTCTTGGCATTCTTTTAGAATACCGAGAATATTACAGTTTCTTCAGGATGGTTTAGATAAGGGTTTGTCCGCAAGTTCCTTGAAAGGTCAAATCTCTGCTCTTTCTGTTCTTTTTCACAGAAAGATTGCTATTCTTCCTGATATTCATTGTTTTGTACAAGCTTTGGTTCGTATAAAGCCTGTTATTAAGTCAATTTCTCCTCCTTGGAGTTTGAATTTGGTTCTGGGGGCTCTTCAAGCTCCTCCATTTGAACCTATGCATTCATTGGATATTAAATTACTTTCTTGGAAAGTTTTGTTCCTTTTGGCCATCTCTTCTGCCAGAAGAGTTTCTGAATTATCTGCTCTTTCTTGTGAGTCTCCTTTTCTGATTTTTCATCAGGATAAGGCGGTGTTGCGAACTTCTTTTGAATTTTTACCTAAGTTGTGAATTCCAACAACATTAGTAGAGACATTGTGGTTCCTTCATTATGTCCTAATCCTAAGAATTCTAAGGAGAAATCGTTGCATTCTTTGGATGTTATTAGAGCTTTGAAATATTATGTTGAAGCTACTAAGTCTTTCCGAAAGACTTCTAGTTTATTTGTTATCTTTTCCGGTTTTAGAAAGGCCAGAAAACTTCTGCCATTTCTTTGGCATCTTGGTTGAAATCTTTAATTCATCTTGCCTATGTTGAGTCGGGTAAGACTCCGCCTCATAGGATTACAGCTCATTCTACTAGGTCAGTTTCTACTTCCTGGGCGTTTAGGAATGAAGCTTCGGTTGATCAGATTTGCAAAGCGGCAACTTGGTCCTCTTTGCATACTTTTACCAAGATCTACCATTTTGTGGTATTTTCTTCTTCTGAAGCAGTTTTTGGTAGAAAAGTACTTCAGGCAGCGGTTTCAGTCTGAATCTTCTGCTTATGTTTTTCATTAAACTTTATTTTGGGTGTGGATTATTTTCAGCAGGAATTGGCTGTCTTTATTTTATCCCTCCCTCTCTAGTGACTCTTGTGTGGAAAGATCCACATCTTGGGTAGTCATTATCCCATACGTCACTAGCTCATGGACTCTTGCTAATTACATGAAAGAAAACATAATTTATGTAAGAACTTACCTGATAAATTCATTTCTTTCATATTAGCAAGAGTCCATGAGGCCCGCCCTTTTTTGTGGTGGTTATGATTTTTTTGTATAAAGCACAATTATTCCAATTCCTTATTTTATATGCTTTCACACTTTTTTCTTATCACCCCACTTCTTGGCTATTCGTTAAACTGAATTGTGGGTGTGGTGAGGGGTGTATTTATAGGCATTTTAAGGTTTGGGAAACTTTGCCTCTCCTGGTAGGAATGTATATCCCATACGTCACTAGCTCATGGACTCTTGCTAATATGAAAGAAATGAATTTATCAGGTAAGTTCTTACATAAATTATGTTTTCTAGTTAATGAGGAAATATTAAAAGTAGGAGCCACAACTAAAATAACACAAGTTACCATCTCCGATCATGCTCCAATTACCCTAAGTATTCCACTGTATAATAAAATAGGTAAACTACGCCGCTTCTTTTTTCCTAAGTTTCTAATGAAGGATCCAAAATTCAAAAACTGGTTGACTTCTAAAATGACGGATTTCTTTTCCTTAAATTTGGGGTCAGTTAATGATCCGAGTTTATTATGGGAGGCAGGCAAAGCAGTAATTAGAGGAGATATCATTTCATACATGGCTAATTTCAAGCGGAAAGCTGAGCATAGAGAAAAAGAAATGCTAAGTGCACTTACTAGTGCCTATAATAAATATTTAGCACATCCTACCTCTATAAATTGGAGGAAATACACTTCCGCCAAGAGAATGAGAGACACTTTGTTGATCCATACTTCAGTACAAAACGAACTAAAATACAGGGCGACGTTCTATAGATATGGTGACAAGGCAGGTAAATTATTGGCTAAATTGGTTAAGAATACGCAAGGAAGTCCCGCTATTGACTCACTTCTAGAGCAAGATACTATACTTAAAGATCCAATAGAAATTATCGATGCTTTTTCCGTTTACTATAAGGATATATACTCCTTCAGGGAATCAGATATAGAAGCTTCAGAATTATTCTGGAGAGGACTTGAATATCCATGTTTGGCTGAGGAGGCAACAGCCAAAATCAATTCTCCTATCTCTGATCAAGAGATTATATTAGCTATCAGAAATCTAAAATTGGAAAAAACTCCTGGTCCGGACTCTTTACCCAGTGAGTTTTATAAAATACTATCTCCCATTCTAGTCCCTCATTTAAGAAACCTTTTTAATTACTATTACGTAGAAAAAAAACCTGTCTCATGTAACTTTGCTGCATCCACCACAGTCTTGATCTTGAAGCCAGGAAAGGATCCCGTAAAAAAGGAATCCTACCGCCCTATAGCGTTATTGAACACTGATTATAAGATATTATCTTCCATCTTAGCCAAGAGACTCCAGGGTGAGATTGGAGTTCTTATTGACAAGGACCAGGCAGGATTCCTCTCTAAACGCAACTTAGCTGCTAAGGTTAGGGAATTGTTTCTTGTTCTTGACTATTTTCGTCATTCGCAAGAAATTTCGGCATATGATCATCTCGATCTCGCAATTATTGCGCTTGACGCAGAAAAAGCGTTTGACTCGGTACATCACCAACACATTCTAACCACATTGCTCAACTTTGGCTTTAAGGACAACTTTATTTCTTTTGTTGACAGCTTATGTAATAATTCCTCTACCAAATTGGTCATTGGTAACCGAGAATCTAAGGTAATTAAACTCCAGAGAGGTACGAGACAAGGATGTCCACTATCACCTTTAATATTCGATTTAGCGATGGAATCTTTAGCTCTTAAAATCAGGCAATCTATTCAGGGAATAATAATTGGTTCATTAGAGCAAAAAATCGCCTTATATGCGGATGATGTCCTGATCTATATGTCGGATACAGGAAAAAATATTCCAAGACTAATGTCGATTATCAATTCCTTTGGGTCCTTTGCTGGTTACAAGATCAATAACTCGAAATCAGAATTATTATGGGTTAGGAAAAATGAGGCTTCTCCGCAGACAATACCTTTTAAGGAGGTAATTTCTCACTTTAGATATCTGGGAATCAATATATCAGCTGAACCAAAAGAATGGTACGATCTTAATATTCCTCCCATATTATCAAAGATAATAGAGTACTTGAATAGCTGGCAAAACCTCCCACTATCTCTATCAGGACGTATCGCTTTATTTAAGATGGTTTTGCTCCCAAAAATCATCTTTCCCTTACAGAATATCCCGGTTATTCTAAAAATAAAGGATTGGAAAAAATTGAATAAGGCTCTCAGATACTTTATATGGAAATGCAAGAGACCACGCATTTCCCTAGACAAACTTTACCTTCCCAAAAAGTATGGAGGATTCGCCCTGCCTGATCTTAGCAAATATAGTTTAGTCTTTCTCGCACGCATAGTAATAGACTGGATTGAGAACAAAGACTATTTTACTAACAATAAACTTGAAAAAAACATCTTATATCCGTATAACCCCATAGCATTAATTCATTGTCCAGTACAATCAATTCCAAAGAAGGTGAAGTCTTTTAACTCGATATACGTAATAATACAAGCTTGGAAGAAATTTGGACAAAAAGCAAACATTGATCCCTCTATTCCAAATTTTCTGACTTTGAAGGGACAGTAAAGAAAAAATATTTTTTTTACAAAGCTTTCCAATTTGGTTTAGGTACATTTCTGACTAGAGACAGAATTCAGGGATATGATTGATTGTGTTAATGGATCACCCTTTAAATGGGATTTATTTAAGATCAGCTTTTATTGTAGATAACATAAAATTTGTATAGTTTGAACTCAATGCACTTCTGTCTTTTTTTAACCTCATCTACCACGTTACTATGTAAGTATGAGTGTATATATGTCTCTCTCTCTCTATATATATACAGACATCCCAACTCTCCCGGAAGTTCAGGGAGTCTCCCTGATTGTAATAGCAGCTCCCTGATGCCAGCAAATGGAATGCAATCTCCCTGAAACTCCAAGCACCATGATCCAATGTGGCCCAAATCCGAAAAAGTGTTTCTTTAAGGAATGCCTTTAGTTGCTAGGACGTTATAGAACCCTCAAAGCCTGCATCAGTAACCAAAATGCCCCCACTGATTCTAATAAAATAAAAACACATGTACTACCTTATTTACTACACGTAATTAAACTTCGTATTCTAAAATATTTAAGCATTCAACAAGCGTACGATCACTGGAAAATAGGTTTGTTGTATGTGGTTGTGCAATAAAGCTACTTTTTATGTGACTTTAGTTGGAAGCTACTTTAATGAGAAGTCTTTGTCTTATTTAGGGTTTCAAGGTGTCCAATATATAACTGGGAGGGGGGGGGGGTAGTGGCGCAGTAGTGGGTGAAGCCACCTCCCTAAATGAGTTTTTGCAGGTTGGGATGTCTGTATGTGTGTGTGTAAAATATATATATACACACACATATACATACACAAAGTACTGTGCAAAAGTCTTAGGCCACCATTAGATTTGTTGTTTTAATGATGGTATTATAATAATAATAATAATAATAATAATAATAATATATATAATTATAATTATTTCCCAGTCTCTTTTTTAGAATACAACCAGAAAATACAGGATATTTGTATGCAGTATTAAAAAACAGAAAAAAATTAAAAATAGCTTCTATAGGCTAAAGTAGCAAGTATTTAGTGTGACCTCCCCTTACACTTGAGCAATAGCAGGAACCTGGCTCTCGTAAACCTAAATGGAATGGAATCCTAATTAAAGGGACAGGAATCCCTAACATTTTCTTTCATGATTTAGATAGAACATACAATTTTAAACAACTTTCCAATTTACTTCTATTATGAAATTTGCTTTAGTCTCTTGTTATTGTTTGCTAAAAGAACATCATTGCACTACTGGCAGCTAGCTGAACACATCTAGTTAGCCAATCACAATAGACAAATGTGTGCAGGTACCAATCTGCAGCAAGCTCCCACTAATGTAGGATATTGGCGTATTTTTTTTCAACAAGGGATACCAAGTAAACGAAGCCCATTTGAAAATAGAAGTGAATTTAAAAGTATCTTAATATTACATGCTCTATCTGAAGCCTATTACTTTAATGTCATTGCTGACACCTGTATTTGTCTTAGTATTTCATGTCAAAATGACTGCTGTGAAATGGTCAATTATGCCAGGTTTGTGTAAGACATGCTTGAACATTACATACACATGTGGTATGAGTTTAATTCATTGGAAGCTTGCTAATAAGACTAACTTTCAATCACATCATTCCATTAAAAAAAGCCAAAGATCACCAAATTTGACAGACATAAAATCATACTTTTGGACCAGCAAGGCCACTCTCAAATGGGAGGAGGAACAGGGTGAAAAGGCTAAGATATGCTAAAGCTAACAACGATTGGAATGCAGATCAGTGGAAAATAGTATTATGGAGTGACAATCCAAGTTTGAAAAAATTGGGATGGGTCCAATCAATGACAATAGGAGGTCGATTTATCAAGCATATTCGCGCCCCCATCCGCGCAGATCGCCTCTGGTGGGCTGAATTCCCCTGGCGCTATTTTGCTATTTTAAGTGTTAGAGAGGTGGAAGAATGAGTGCTAGTGGCCTTCAGTGAAACATGGAGGACAGTCTGTACTAGTTTGGGGCTGTATTTCTGCCAGTGGTGTTGGCGATATTGTACGAATTGATGGGATCATGAATTCTGAAAAGTACAGACAGGTTTTAATTAATCATGCCCCATTCCTTCTGGATTGTTTTATTTTTCAGCATGATAACGATCCCAAGCACACTGATAATGCAATGAAATCATATTTGGAGGGAAAAACAGCTGATAAAACACTGACAGTCATGGACTGGCCCCTACAGAGTCCAGACGTTAATATTACAGAGGCAGTATGGGATCGCCTGAACAGAGAAATAAATAAAAGACAACCTAAATCTAAAGAAGAACTCTGGGAAGTGCTGAAAGAAGCCTGGTATAATATAGCAGAAAATTACTATCTGATAGTGTCCCCAAAAGAGTTCAAGATGTGCTTAGTGATAAGGGAGGTCACACTAAATACTGAATATTACCTGAAGAAGCCATTTTGTTCTAAAATTATGTTTGTTTTTTTATATTTTGTGTGCATATGTCCTGTATTTTCTGTTGTATATTTATTTATTTTTTAAAAATAATTTTTATTGAGGTGAAAAGTTGGCATACAAACAAAAAATTGCAGTAGTATACAGTAGAAATCTAGAATGGCTTATAACAGGGTACAATGCGTAGATTTTAGGTTGATAAACATTACATGTGGCCTCAATCACGCTAAGCAATACGTAAAACATCTTCATCTGCCACATGGATAAAAGACAAGTAATGCAGTAGTTCACGGAAATGCCAATAAAAGTATAGAACCTTCATATTTATCTAAGCGGCCGCTCTTGGACCTCATACCAAACAATATTAAACAGCTATAACGGAAGGTTACTCCGAGGGTAAGAGGCCCCTTTTGGACCCCATCATGAAAACCTCAGATTTTAGTATAATTGCGCTATAGGATTGGTATAAAACACGCTTAAGTAAGTAAATTTAATTAAACAGGGTGGTATAGTATTAGAAAGCTGTAAGGGGGAAATAAGGTGTGGTATTAACGAGAGAAACCACATAATTCACTCTCCTAAAAATAGGAGGTATATTAAGGGGGGGGAGGTGGTAAGTTACATACGGTGGACAAATTGTAAAAGTTGTGTTAAGCGCCACATCAGGTCTGAGAGATGCACAAGCCCCATACTATGTGAAAAATTTTGTGGGCACATTGGGTACTTTTCAACCAATGCACTGTCCTCCACTACTCTGAATGATTAATTATCAACCCAGTAGAGTGTAAATACTGTAGTGAAGGAATGATTTCCTATATATGAGTAGAAAGCTAAAAGTTTAACATGGGAAGGGAAAAGATGATAGGTTATCTTGCAAAGCTGGAGACGGGAAACAAAGTCAATAACGAGGTATACTGCAAGATTTGCTAATAAAAAGTATGAGCAGGGTGCGGCATAGGCTAGACGAGCTGCATATTTAGCCCTCCTTAAATAGGAGGTATATTATGTGTGTGTGGGGGGGAGGGGGTGATAATGTAAATGAAATAGTGTCCAGAAGTTTCAATAAAATCAGGCAGTGGGTCTATGTGGGTGATTTTACAGGCATATGGGTTACTAAGGTATGCATGGAATTGGGTCAATTATATGTCGAATCTTTATTATACCTGGGTTAGAAGGGGTGAAAACTCTAAGATGAAAGACAAAGATCCATCATGGACTATGAGGCTTAGCTGTGGTATTGTGAGGAGAGAGGTTATATGCGGTGACAATAGTGCAGGTCCAGCCCGCCCTATAATACCACACTGAATACAGACAGGAAGTGCAGTGCATCATAAGATAGGGATGGTCAAAGTTATAAGTAGGGAGCTCAACACATAGTAAATATAATAACAGAGAAACCTGCATATGCACATATATATGTGAACGTGCTGTGTGGCCTGCATCTACATTTATATAGTTTCCAAGGTGTCATACTTAGCGCTAATAGGCATCAGGTAAGTGGATCTATCCACCAAGGTGTGATCACATAGAAAAAAGTAAACTCTTTAATCCTAGCTTGCCATGAGGACCCCCGTCAGCATACAAGTTAAAAATGTGATAAGCCTAGACATCTCGGCCGCAGATATCCAAGCTCCTAGTAGCATTTAAATTAGTAGGGGACACCATAGTAGAGATCCCCTTAGGAGAGTATGCATAGCAGGCTAACACATGTAGATGGAGGGAAAAAGGACATTGGTTGGTAATTTAGTTGAGCCATAAATAGTACTGTAGTACACATCCCATTCAACGCAGAAAAAACAACCCTCAGGGAGAGCATTTATAACTACTTAACATAATAAACTTGTCTAGTTGGAAGCAAGGTATAATAGTCATCATGTCTGTCACTCAAAGTCCATATAGACTATATATATATTTTTTGTAAACACAATCCCACACTTCTAACGCCCGAAATTTCAGCTGCACCCTGAAATTGCCATCCCCAAAATATATTGCCATAGTTAACAGTAAATAGCATATTACATTCACTTTATGTAAGTTTAACAAAACCCTAAGGACAGTGGGCTATGATAGAATACTGACATAATGCTGATAATCAGAGACTCAAATCCTGGTTTGCAAAAATGTGATACATAGGTAAGGTTAAACTATGGATATGACACAGTCTGGGAAAACTAATCAATATCTTGTGGTTAGTGACATGTTTAGAAGCTTCACATGTGGAGACCAAGGAAGCCAAATCAGTGTTCCCTTAATCCTTTTAACTAACCCCACGCAGAGAAGCCAGCTTATTAATTACTAGATTTGGTATATTATGTCAAGTGAGATTGAGTGGTTGCTGTGTTTAAACTGGGGTCTATGTAGTTAAAACAAGAGATATGGAAGCCTTCGACAGGGTGAGCTGGCCTTTCCTAAGGCTCACCCTGTCGAAGATGGGCTTCGGCGGGCCATTTGTGAACTTGATCTTCGTGCTTTACACTTCGCCTTCTGCCAAGGTAAAGGCAAACGGTCTCCTGTGGAGAGATTTGAGATATTGAACGGTACTAGGCAGGGGTGCCCCCTCTCGCCGATCCTATTTGTGTTGTCAATAGAAGTACTTGCTCTTAAACTATGCGCAGACAACCGGGTCCAGGGTATCAAATTAGATGACACGGAACACAAAATCGCAATGTACGCGGATGACATCCTGTTGACACTTACGAACTCGGAATCATCTCTCCCACGGGCTCTAGAACTGATAAAGGAATTTGGAAAATACTCAAATTTCCTTTTAAACGTCAACAAATCAGAGGTCATGAATGTAACCCTAACAGAGGAAGAAATATCCATCCTAATGAGGAACTGTCCTCTGCGAAGACAGCAAAGCACCATGAAATACCTGGAGGTACAGCTGTCGGCAAGTGTGGACGTGATGTACGAAGCTAATTACAAACAGTTGGAGAGGGCAGTGATAAATGACCTCTCGAACTGGAAGAACAGAAGTTTTTCCTGGCTGGGTAGGATAAGCATCATAAAGATGAACGTCCTGCCCAGAATCCTCTACCTAATGCAAACCTTACCGATACCGCTGCCAGCAGACCATGTCACAAAGATACAATCTTCCTTAGAGACATTTATTTGGAATGGCATACGACCCAGGGTAAAAAGACAGACTCTTTATCTACCAAAGGACAGGGGTGGATTGGGCATCCCAAACATCCAGTTGTACAGACAGGCCATAATTTTGCAAAGACTGATCGACTGGAGCACTAATGATAAAACAAAACATTGGATACAGATTGACAGAGCTATCCTGCACACAAATAATCCAGGCCACCTGGCTTGGATAGGGAAGAGGGACAGACCAAAGACTATAGAAAACTACCCTCTCCTCAGGGAGTTTTTTGCAGTATGGGACAAGACCACCCACACTTCTACACACATTTCCACACAAGTTTCACCCCTGACACCTTATATAGGCAACCCTGCCCTCCCATTGGGTCTAAGGGAAAAGTACAGCCTACATGGACAGCCCTTAGAAAGAAATACCATCTCCCATCTAACACAACAACAAAGAATGGAAACATGGAGCGAGTTGGAAGACACAGACATACATCTGACATGGCTGGCACACGCTCAGATTTCCCATTATGTTTCTACTCATAAAGACAAGACCTCCCTCCTGAGACAGATGACAGATTTCGAGAAACTATGCACAGCTAAACATACACATCGACGACTGATATCCTGATATCAAAATTATATAGAATACTCCTCACACCTGATGCAGAACACCTACCGACTTATACGGGGGTCTGGGGTAGAGATTTGGGCCAAGAGCTGACAGTGGAAAACTGGAGAAATATTTTCGCTTATAACAAAACAGCATCGATTTCGGCCCAGGTGCAGGAAAGTAATTTTAAATTCTTGACCAGGTGGTACCTCACCCCAAGCAGACTAAAAACCATTTATCCATCCTCTTCTGGCAAGTGCTGGAGGGGCTGCCAGGAGGAGGGCACAGTCTTACACATATGGTGGGACTGTCCCAGACTCCAACTTTTTTGGGAAGATGTTATAAAACATACCAGCAAAACACTGGGGGTAGAAATCCCAATGGATCCTAAAATACTCCTATTTTCAGATCTCCCTCGACTTCAAGATAGGGCAAAACATAAGCTGATGCTAACACTGATCAGCAGTGCTAAAATACTAATACCCAGACACTGGAAATCCAATCTATGCCCCTCCTATAGGGAATGGAAAACCCAGGTAGATACCCTCTTACAGCTTGAACGATATTACTACATCAGGTCCGGGTCGGTGGAGATCCACGAAACAATGCTCCATATGTGGAAGCAGAGACATGACAGGTAGATAGTGTCCTGTTTGGCCGGCTCACCCTTGTGGACAGATACCCCTCTCCCCGCCCCCTCCTCCCTTCCTCTACTACTGGTTCATCTCTTTTCTCCCTACCATTTAATTTTCCATTTCACCTCTATTACAGACAGCAGCGCGTCCAATGAGTAGTAGTCCAGGTAGAAGCCACAGAGTCGAGTAGCAATACACTTAATCCCACTTTGCACTGTATAGAAATGACTCATGCTCCTGAATTTATTCACACAACTAGGGCAAGTGCCCGAGCTTTAAGACTATAGATGTAATAGCTATGATATGTTATATAGAGTGTGACATCCACAAATGTAAAATGTAATATGTTACGTTATAGCATTTGTCAGCCATGCCATCTCGATGTAAAATTTCTTTTGTCTTTATTCCACTGTTTAATTGTAAAATTGCAAATCACTTCAATAAAACATTTTTTTCTCTTGAAAAAAAAAAAAAAAAAAACAAGAGATATGGGTATTGGATGGATAAAGCACCAGTCAGCTTGGTAGCCTTTTTATCCTTTAGTGCTAAAAATAATATAAAGGTATCAGCAAGTGTCTTGTGTATCAAAAGATAATTATCTCTCTTAACTTATAAAACACATTATTTTGGGAGCCAGCTGTGGGGTATGAAAGATAAGCAAGAAAGGGGCGCCCATCATAACTTGAAAAACTATAACAATGGTAATCTTCAAACATATAACTGTTAAACTTAACATTTCCATAACGTAATTGTGATGAAACCCTATGGGGAAGTTAATATAAGTATAATCCCAGAGCTTCCATGGGTATTGCAGTTTAAGATATGCTTTGTTGCATTGAGCAAACCTCCCAGTCAGTGTGAGGATAAATGTTCAGACTGAATATATGGTTCACATAAACTGCTGGCCAGGAACCGCAAACAGGGTTATCGGGAGCTCCAGACTAGCCTATGCCACATCTGTGGTCACCAAGAACATACCGCACTTGTAGCTCGCGGCACTGTGACATCCACCAACTCCCAGAGTCCTGCTTAGCCTCGATCACTCCTGCTCCAACATCGCTGAGCAAGGGGAAAGCCCCACAGACACGGCCGCGGACCACAGACCTCACATGTCCCGCTGCTGCGGGTAAGTTAAGAAGCGGGGTCAAAGTATTTCCAAAGTTTCGGATCTCGTCAGGCAGCTTAGGGTCAAAGTGTATAGAAAGGTATTCTCCATCCTCTGCCCTAGAAAATGTGCATGCCTCTCGAGTAGTTTGGTCTCTGGAATGGTGGTTGAACGATTCGCCATGTTGGGTTGGGTCAAGCAGGCGGCACAAGGTTCCATGGGTTAGTATACCACTGGCGGTACTCTGGTCTAAAATTGTGGTGGGGCTAGTTAGGCTGAGGGTAACCTGCTCAGGAGCGTTAGTTATACTGTAACATCCGAAGAGTGTTGCTTCCATTCTGGTGAATTGCTCCGATAGGAGCTGCGCCACATCTTCCACCCAGAAGTTCAGGGCCTCTATCCCGGCCATGTTATTATAGAGCTTCTGTCATCCGGTGATATCCACTTGAGCGCTTATAGGGACTCGTAGGATTAGTAGAGGTCAAGGGATACTCTAGTGGTGTGAGAGAATTTGGTCCCAAGGGTAGATAAGCAAGATTTTAGTCATATTAGAGCCGGGAGCTCCATTCATGGACGTCTGGTTCCCTTGGAAGTTGGCTCCGCCCCCTTCTGTTGTATATTAATAAAGAGACTGAAAAATAAATATGAATGGACATTAAAACTTTGCTAAAACAACAAATCTAAGACTTTTGCACAGTACTGTATATATATCTATATATATATATTTCTACAAAAATACACATGTGCTACTCTACTTTGGGGTCGATTTATCAAAGGCTTTGCAAGCCTTTCGACCCCCTACGACTGCAAGTTCTTACAAGTTCCTCTAAGGTGGCGAATTTTAATCTCCCCGATCTCGCCCGACCGGGGAGATTGACAGCTCCTGTCCGTGCGTAATCGGCTGTGTGTGGTCAGGGGGCGGGATTGCAAGCAAGCGCAAAATAGTCCTCATGTGCAATGCTGAATTCTGCCAGCGGAATTCAGCCCATCAGAGACGAGCTGTGGCGGACAGGGTGTGTATGTACACCCCTGTCCGCCGCAGATTGATACATCGACCCCATAATGTGCACTCCATTGGTGGACTCCACAATAATGAAAAGATGAAAAGTAAAAGTAGAGTTATTCAGAAATAATAATTCATTATTACCCTTAATGAAAAAGGGCCAAAATAATTATGGCGATATATGCACCTGTTTAATTAAAACAGGACTAACAAAACAAACTTAATTTCATTACCCAGCCAGTTCCCCTTATGTACCAGTGATTCATCTGCTTCCAGTGACCTTGCCAGATATGAAATGGATATATTGTGATGCATGGTCTCACGTCTTGTGCCAATGTTGTCCACAAATGGAAAATAAGCTAATGAATTCACAGTAATGCCTCAGTGTGGGATACATCCGTTTAATCACATCACATCATGAAACAATAAGTCTGACCTGAGTTAACACTGTATTGGAGGGACTCCAGGAAGAGGATGCACTTAACCCTGAGAAAATGTGTTTGACAATTGCCACTTTATGGTTTGTAGCTGTGACTCCATATCACCAATGTATCCAAAAAGTAAAGTAAGAATATACTGCTCTACTGAAATGAGTGATAGAATGACCTAAGTATAAAGGCTTTCAAGCATTGGCAGTCCAGATTACCCAAACTGATCATAGTATAGATTGTATTGTTTCTTGATGTCATAAACATAATTAAAAAGACATAAACATTAACAAAATGCTCTTATATTTCACAGCATTTTATTATTGGACTGTTGCTGTGTATAGTTAAAGTGATGGTAAACTCTTCCCATTATAAAGACAGACCCGTAATGTTAGCAATATCTTAGATGGAGTTTAATAAATCAGTTGTAATGAAGATGCGCTATAATTTACTTTTTAATATAGACATGAAATTCAAATACCCTAAGCTCCGCCGCCCACTTTTAAAGTAAATTTTTCTCTGAGGTAAAGGTTTAAATTGTTCTCCAATCAACGCTCCCCCCTTAAAGGGACATAAATAATTTGGGATAGAGACAAAATATAATAATATGTACTTTAATTACTTTACTTGTAAATTTATACTGCAGTGCCTCGCCATTAACCATTTATTTTAAGTTTCCGAATTGTACAGCTCCAACCCCCCCACATAATTCCTTCTATGGCTGCATCTATATCCACCTTTGATTGGATAGAATGCAAGACTTTAACACTCCTTATCTGCTGGAGCATGCCTAGAAGCAAATAAGCTGCCGTGAACTCAGTTGAAACACAATGCCTGTGTTTCTGATGCTAAACACTGATAGGGGGGGTGGATCAGACTACTCCAGACAGCATGGCTATGTAACTAATTTTGCTTATTTTTGAAAATTATTTTAAAATACTTGCCAGCAATTTAAAAAAAATGTATGCAAACTATGTTTACTTAATTAGCCCTTTTAAGATATGCACAGATCTCAACATGTTTTATGGCACTTTCAAGGCACTTTTGTTGCATCTAGAGAGCTGATTGTAGAACAATTCAAAGCTTTAGCACACAGAAAAAATACTTTTGAAATGGGCCTCACCATTAACCCTTTCTTTTAAGTTTCCGAATTGTACAGCTCCAACCCCCCCACATAATTCCTTCTATGGCTGCATCTATATCCAGCTTTGATTGGATAGAATGCAAGACTTTAACACTCATTATCTGCTGAAGCATGCCTAGAAGCAAATAAGCTGCTGTGAACTCAGTTGAAACACAATGCCTGTGTTTCTGATGCTAAACACTGATAAGGGGGGTGGATCAGACTACTCCAGACTACTTTTGTTGCAGCTAGAGTGTTGATTGTAGAACAATTCAAACCTTTAGCACACAGAAAAAATTACTTTTGAAATGGGCAGGTGTTTGAATTTTTTATCTATATTAAAATGTAAGTTATAGTGAACATCTTATTACAAGTGATGAATTAAACTCCATGTAAAATATCACTAACATTACGGATCTGTTTTTATAAAAGGGGAGAGTTTATCTTCACTTTAAAAGGACATTAAACACTAAACAAATTAAAATGATGCAGTCAAAGAAAAGATTAGTCTGGCAATGAAATGTAGATGTATTTTTTACAGTTTCGCTAATTGTTTAAACAATTAACTATAAAACACTGGGAGCTGCCATGTTGTACTTAGGTTACCTTCTCTGCTGTGGCCAATTAGGGACAGTTATAAATAGGTCACTAGAATGTGCAGACAATGGCTGTGTGGAATATAACAGTGTTCTGCACTTCCATTTCTAACAGGAACTAAAAAGCTCACAATTTCAGAATGGAATTACAAAAAATTCCAAAATATATATAAAAAATATATATAAAAAATGTTATATTAGTGTTTAATGTCCCTTTAAGGTAAGCTACTGGGGGGCGGAGCCTGGAGGCTTACAGAGATGGTGGTGTAATTTCAGAGCTCCGCTAAGTACTGCTTGATTAACCACTTTCAAGGGGCATACAACTTCCCACAACGTCAGGAAAATGGCTATGGAAGGGTAGTGAACCTTAAGGATACAGACTGAAAGCTGATCCGGTGAGCAAGTGAGCTAACCAGCAACGGCTGCAGAGGGGAATATGCGGAGCGCTCCGCCATCTTGACCACGAGGTTACCAACTCAGCATGTAGCAGGTAAAACTTTTCTGCGTAACCTGCACAGACAAAGGCACTAACGACAATCTAAATCAGACCTCAGCCCTTACTTACAAAAAGATTAGGCGTACTATACCGGACCGGGGCCAGAGAGAATTTATCAGTAATAAGGGAGGACGGAATGAGAACTCTTAGCCTGAACGGACCGGTGACTAATTGAACCGGAATAGGCATAGAATGTGCAGGCGGCGAAGTGCCGATTAATGATAAACAACAGTGTATGATATATGAAACGACCCTCGTTGAGGGACATGTTATATAAGAACAACCCCTATCTGAGGCCACTAACTCTAAGAGACTAATCAACAGTAAAAGCCTCTCAGGGGCAGACGATGATAAGGGAGAGGTGAAGCAAAATAATCTTATACAGGGCTTTGAACTTAAAAGCGCCAGCTGAAAAGAAAGTATTATCCAGACAAACTGTACATATACATAACGGGATATGATAATCCTACAACTAATGGCGCACTACTAAGAAGCTGTGGAGGCTCAGTTAACCCTTGCATGGCCTACTATACGCACACATTATAGACAGAGGCCTGAGGTACTAAGATAAAACACTGCTACCCTTTTGAAAATAGCCTATGCCAGACACTATAAAAAGAACTTTAACCTTAAACAAGGGGAGATTGCTATGACCATTATAAAAATGTTTTAAGTCCTGTACCATGCCTGCAAACATACTTCATAAGAAGATTCATTGAAACAGCTACAAATACTTGAACTATCTCAACTATGGAGGCACTGGGTCCTGCAACAAATATCACCCACTAGCAGACTAGATCTCTAGCAAATTACATTTTGTTGAAATCACAATATACTGATAATGACCAACCTTTACACGGTGGCAAAATAAATATATACTGTATGCTTTCCTGATGTTATAAAAAGCTCTACAAATCAGAAAAGATATCTACCAATAATCCCATCTGAAAACTGACACTAAGCTTCTTCAAAAACGAACTTTAAACAGCTAAAATGACAGCTAGAAAACAAACCAAATCCTCTCAAGGACTTAAGACTCCAACGGCAACTATGTTTTTTAAACCTATGAAGGAAAAGGTTCTAGAAACAACTAACAATGCTGCAGATGAAGATATAGAATCTGATTCTGATTCACAGACTATTGAAGATGAATCTATCCCTGCTACAAAAGCTGACCTTAAGGAGTTGGTGTCCAAACAGGATATCAATAAAAACTTTGATAAACTATGGGAAAAAATGGATGCATTCCAATGCACTGTGACTAGTAGCCTAGCAGAAATAAAGCAAGATATCACAGACCTGGGCTCTAGAGTGGCAGCTCTGGAGGAGGTTGAAACCTCAGTAACAGAAGATCTCACTAATCTTACTCAGCAACTCAGCACACAACAACAGGAGGTCGCTGAAATACAAGATAAATTGGAAGATCTCGAAAACAGAAGCCGAAGATGTAATCTACGCCTGAAAGGAATACCGGAATCTGTCACGGCAGACGAATTGCATATCTACCTACATCAGCTCTTTCAAGCCATCACAGGTGAAGTAAATGATGAGAAATTTCAATTAGAGAGAGCACACAGGGCCTTACGAGCCAAACCAAAAGAAGAAGCCCCACCCAGGGATGTTGTTACCAGATTTTTCAGATTTCAAGAAAAGGAAGAAATTCTTGCAGCTGCAAGAAAAAACCCTACGTTTAAATGTCAAGGTTCAGTGATCCAATTCTACCAAGACATTTGTGTCAAAACGCTGCAAAGGAGAAGCGGTCTAAAACCTCTCACCACAATCCTGAGGAAACATCAAATTAGATATAGATGGGGGTTTCCCTTCAACCTATATATTCTACACAATGGCAGATCTCTGAGTCTCAGAGAGCCGTCGGAAATCCCAGCAATCTGCAGTAAACTACACCTGGAAACTCCGGATTTACCACAAACGGCACATAATGAAGAAGCAAAGCAACAAACCTCTGGGTCTAGCCAGCCGCAAAGACAAAGATGGACAAAAGTCACGAAGAAGAAGACAAAGACATGAGACTTCTAAAGGGTACACATTTTGGGGTACAACAGACTGAGGTGATGTAATATATCTCCATTAAAGAATGTGGGGAAGAGGATACTAAGGTTTAATACAGACTCTCTCGACATAGATAGTCCAGAGAGGGAACTATCGATAAGAAGTTCAAGTCAAACATACTTGCTTATTATGCCTGACATAGATGTATTAGCAGTAGGAATATAAAGTATCCATAAAGAGTATGGAACACGAGAGGGGAGGGAGGGAAATGTTTAGAGAATTTTTGACTTTCTATATTTATCTTCTACAAGTAGTTATCAAATGTAGGAGATATCTGTTTTTTGTTGTTTTTTTTGTTATCACTCATTGTTGCACGAATGCTATGTTGAAAACAAAATGTAACTTGACTGTTTCTGATCTTCTTTTCGTTCTATTGCATTGCTTATCCTACCCGAATGCAACCTTTGGTAAGGGAAGTACCCAACCACAATCTCTAAGAAGGATGGTAGTGAATGAGGAAGAAGCTGGTCCGGGGGGGGGAGCCCCAAACTTAAATCTGTAAGTAATGACTGCTGACATACACCTACTTTCACATAACGTCAGAGGCCTCAACACAGATCTTAAACGACGAACAGCACTATCCCAATATTTGAGACTAAAGGCCAATATAATATTCCTACAAGAAACGCACTTCACCAAAGACGTGGTCCCAAAATATTGGTCTAGAAGCTATACCCAACATTATCACTCTACGTCAGAAAAAAAAAGAGGGGGGTGTCGATTCTGATACACCGGTCCTTGGGGTTTGTGGTGGAGGAGATAATTAGAGACCCAGAAGGGAGATTTTTAATTGTACGTGGGAGGCTGCAAGACAAACAAATTGTATTATGTAACATTTATGCACCCAATGAGACACAGATATCTTTTTTTGCACACATTTCTTACTTGTTAACACAATGGTCTCAAGCTAGAATACTCTTGGGAGGATATTTTAATATAGAGATGTACCCATATAAGAATACAAATCTGACCAAATTGACCCAAAAACAACTAAGGCATAACTCTATGGTTAAAAAGATAAAGGAGATCTTTCTATCACATAACATTATAGATTCCTGGGACACCTTATATGGTAAAACGTCCGACTATACTTTCTATTCTCACGCACACAAATCATACTCAAAGTTGGATTATGTTTATTTAAGCCAGATCTGGATCCCTGATTTGACATCTTCTACTATACACGCCTGCGCCTGGTCGGATCATTCTATAGTCCAAGTAAACATTAAAGAAACATTTCATGTCAGTACAGCACGGTCATGGAACTATGACCCTCTTGTATTACAGAAACCAGATACACATAGCTCCATGTCACGAAGCATGTCAGAGTATTGGGCAATTAATACAGGTTCTACCTCTAATCCTATTTCTACATGGGCGGCGCACAAACCTTATATTAGAGGACTACTTATCAAAGAAAAGGCAGCCCTAAATAAGGCTAATAGAAGTCAAATAGACTCACTACAGACTCAAATAGACTCCCTTACCAGACTACATCAACAAAACCTTTCACCGACAGTGTTTCAAGAATTGCAAGCTAAGAGACTAGAGTTATCAACAATTATGAATAGGGCATCCCTTAGAGCAGCTCACAAATTGAAGTCACAGTATTTCATCTATTCTAATAAGCCAGATAAATATTTAGCTCACAAACTCAGAGAACAAGTAAAGTCCTTTTCTATACCAGTTCTACAGAAACATGATGGTATAAGCACATCGAATCCACAGGAAATAGCAGACACGTTTGCTCAATATTATGCCCATCTATATAATGGAGAAAAAGTAACACAGACTGACCGGACGAGACAAATATTGAATAGGTTTCTAGACGACGCCAAATTAACACCAATAGATAAAACTATTAACGACGAATTAAATGAAAAGGTGTCGACCAGGGAGGTCGTGTTAGCTATCAAGGACCTTAAACCTGGAAAGGCGGCAGGCCCGGATGGGTTCCCAGGTGAATATTACCAACTTTTTAAATCTATTCTAGTCCCACATGTGGTAACATTTTGCAACGATATTTTACAAGGGAAGACAATCCCCACAGACCTTTTAAAAGCTAAGATAGTGGTAATCCCGAAGACAGGAAGAAATCCTAAATTTTGCCAAAGCTATAGACCAATATCACTAATCAATCAAGATATAAAGATCTTTACTAAAATCCTAGCCAATAGACTTAAGTTACATATGCCAACCCTAATCCATCCGGATCAGGTGGGGTTTATCTCGGGAAGAGAGGCCCCTGATAATATACGACGCACGATCTCCCTGGTTGATTACTTAAATAAAAGACACGAACGCCTTCTCTGATCCTATCGTTGGATGCGGAGAAGGCGTTCGATAGGATAGACTGGGGATTTATGTTTGAGGTTCTGGGTAGGTTGGGGTTTAAGGGTCCATTTGTTCAAGCTATAAGAGGTATATATTTACACCCTACAGCACACATTAGAGCGGCAGGCTACCAATCTAAGAGAATTAACATCCGGAATGGTACTAGACAGGGTTGCCCCCTGTCACCGCTTCTGTTCGCTCTCTGTGTAGAGCCATTGGCAGCGAAGATCCGTTTAACACCAGAGGTCCATGGAGTCCTGATTGGTAAAGAGGAATTTAAATTATCCTTGTTTGCAGACGATGTTCTTCTTACCCTGACCAATCCAATGGAGTCTCTGCCTCAGTTATACCAGATCCTACAGGATTACGCAGACATTTCGGGATACAAAATTAACCAAGAGAAATGTGAGGCATTATCTATCGCCCTCCCCGCCCACACTAAAAAGATCATTGAAACTAATTTTTCATTTGAATGGGCCAAAGAGGCAATTAAATACTTAGGAATTCGGTTATCTGGCGACACCTCAGAACTTTATAGACTAAATTATATCCCCCTATATAAGACAATAAGAAAAGAGATTACAACCTGGAAGACTAAAGGGTTTTCGTGGTACGGCCGATTGTCGGCAGTTAAAATGAACATCCTCCCGAGGCTCTTATATCTCTTCAGGGCCTTGCCAATTAGGATTCCCATACCAGAGCTTAACAAACTCCAAGCCGATTTAATCAGATTCATAAGGGGAGCCAAAAAAGCTAGGATACCCTCACAAATATTAATGCAACATAGACAATTAGGAGGGGTCGGAGTTCCAAACTTACTCAACTATTACCAAGCGGCGAGACTAGCACAAACTGCATTAGTGAGCAACCAACACACGGAGTTGGTGTGGGTGAGAGTAGAAACTCTAATGATGGGGTATAATCACTCTGACGAAGTTATATGGAGGTACCCAAGAGATAAGGTCAAAGTGACTGGGGCTTCGAAATTTACAGGGGAGATGATGTCGATGTGGCACTCACTAACCACCACCCTAAAGCTACTACCACCAGACTCACTAGCGAGACCACTAAGAACACTGATGGATAGGGATTCCCAGGGGTTGATCAGTAAATGGGCAAATAAGGGACTTTATAGAGTAGCTGACTTTCTACACAACGGTAAAATAGCAACACACCAACAGATACAAGACAAAATACTTCCAGAAAAACTACCATGGTTCCTATATCTGCAGATAGCTTCAGTCATTGCTAAGACCTTACCCCCACATACAAGACAATCCAAGACGGTGATTGAAAAACTTTGTAGTACTAGATTCCGACATAAGAAACAGATCTCCACTTTATAGATCACGCTGCAGACTGCTAAACACACTACTAAATCCCTTTTAATGGAAAAATGGGAAAGCGACACTAACAAAATATACAAGATCTTTCACGAGTCGGGAAAGGGTATGATCAGCGCAGATTTCAGGGAAAACTGTATTAAGACTGCCTTTAGATGGTACCTCACCCCGATAGTTACATCACATTATACCCAAAATGGCAGCAAAAGTTGTTATAGAGGTTGCAAGGATATTGGATCATATATCCATATGTGGTGGGAATGCCCACACATACAACAAGTGTGGTCCAAATTGTCTCAATTATTAAGCGAGGTGCTGTTGGAAAATATCACCTTAACACAGACTCAAGCTTTATTAAACGAACACATAAAACCTTTTAACTCAGCTACAAACACTTTTATACATACACTATGTACAGCTACAAGGATTTGTGTGGCACGATATTGGAAGGGGGGAGCTCCCTCCTGGGGGGAAGTGATGGAGAAAATTAAGATAACATACACGCTAGCTGAATCAGCATCACTGATACAAGCAAATCACAAGCAGTTTTTAAAAATTTGGAATTACTGGATACTAAGTGGCCACTGACCGAACACAATTAGGTAGACTAGACACACTGCTACTATAAATAAGGAATCAAAAGATGACTGTGGGGGACGATGACTGTTGCTGATACGGAGGTAATGGGGTTCTCTCTTCCTGGACCGGCAGCTGATGTAATACTAAAGCAGGCAAGTGAATGTTAGATGCTTCAATGAGGGGGGGAAGGGGGGGGAGTTTTGGTTTATAGTTATAGTGTAAGAGGGAAGGGGTAGAGGGAAATGTTTTAACAGAGAATACTATATAATGATGCGAAGATGAAGAGGTTGCCACCAAAGAATGTCATGTCTTCTGTTTTTTGATTTGATGCATCTCTCAATCTTTGTAGTTCTTAATGAATGTAAGTTGAATCACATTGTTTATTAGCTCTCTTCGGACTCAAAGACCAAACTATACTTTTGAAACTGGAAGTACCATAGACTTTTTGGTTATGTATGTTGAGCCTTAATAAATACAAAAGACTTTTAATTAAAAGGCTCATACCAAGGAAAAGAGAAGAGAGTTGTTAAAATTACAATGAGAAAACATATGCAATGTGATGTATTTTGTATTCTTGATTTATTTTTTTCAATAAAAATTATTTCAACTAAGGTAAGCTACTGAGCAGCAATGCACTACTAGCTAGCTGAACATTTATGGTGAGCCAATGACAAGAGGCATATGTGTGTAGCTAGCTTCCAGTAGTGCATTGCTGCCCCCAGAGACTACCTAGGTATGCTTTTTAACAAAGAACACCAAGAGAATTAAGTAAATTTGATAATAGAAGTAAATTGAAAAATCTATCAAAATACATGTTGTATCTGAACCATGAAAATTTAATTTTGACTTTTATATCCCTTTAAAATGGAAAACAAATCTCAGGAGAGAGAAAGAGATCTCCCTCCCATTGTGAATAAAGGAATAACTTAATTATGTTAAAGGGACATTAAAGTAATTTGTTATTGATGCATAGTATATAGCAGCAACTAAGTACTGGGGGCAAGATTACATATGCGGCGCAAGCTTCAGCGCAACTGCTGAAACCCGCGCCTCCCGTAATTTCACCTCGCACATCGGGGTATCACATAAACCCCGCCGGCAGTTCATAAAGTGTCGTAAGTCGGATAAACTAGCGATGTCCAGAAATGAGTGTAAATACTGTCGGCAGCCTAAGAAAATTAAAAAAAAATGTCCAATCGGCCTTAAGTCTAACCCGCCTCCCAAAAATAAACCCGAAACGTAAAACCCCTATATCCACAATCAAACCCACATTGGAACTAATAATAAAAGTATTAACCCCTAAACCGACAACCCCCCACAACGCAATATGCCTAATTAAACTATTAACCCCTAATCCGCCATTCACCCACATCTCAATCTACCTAATAAAAGTATTAACCCCTAAATCCGCCAACCCCAACATCGCAAACTACCTAATAAATGTATTAACCCCTAGCCCGCTATTCACCCACATCACAAAGTCCCTATTAAAACTATCAACCCCTAATCTGCCATTAACCCGCATCACAAAGTACCTATTAAAACTATTAACCCCTAATCCGCCATTAACCCACATCGCAAAAAACCTTATAAATCTATTAACCCCTAATCCGCCAAACCTACACCACTCAATAATCCTAATAAAACTATTAACCCCTTAACCGCCAAACCCACACAACGCAATAATCCTAATAAAACTATTAACCCCTAATCCACCAACCCCCCACAACGCAAATAACTAATTTTATTACTAAGCCCCCCTAACCTAACACCCACTAAATTAACCCCAAATTACATAAAATAATAAAATACTAAATTATAATTAAAAAAAATCCTAACAGTACTTCCAAAAAAATTAACATTAAATTAAAATAAATTAATCTAAAATTACCAAAAATAAAAATGTCTAACATTACAGAAAATAATAAACAAAATTATCCAAAATAAAAAAATTAAGCCTTATCCCTATGAAAATAAAAAAGCCCCCCCAAAATAAAAACACCCCCTAATCTAATGCTAAACTACCAATAGCCCTTAAAATGGCTTTTTGTAGGGCATTGCCCTAAGTTAAACAGCTCTTTTGCATTTAAAAAATACTAAGTCTCCCCTCTAACAGTAAAACTCACCACCCAACAAACCCCCCCAAATAAAAAAAACAAACTAAAAAATCCTAAACTACCCATTGCCCCTAAAGGGGCATTTGTATGGGCATTACCCTTAAAAGGGCATTCAACTCTTTTAAGAGTGCTCAATAAATACCTAATTTAAAAAAAATAAATAAAAGCTTGCTCTATCGCATTATCTAATTAAACTTGTTCCCCTAAATGAATAGTACTTTCATTCATAATTTTTTTAAATTCTACTTTTTATCGATCAGTAAATTCAACCCGTTTTTTTTTGTTTTTTTTTAATGGCAGGTTACGTTTTTTTCAGCAGCCAATTGAAATTCTGTCCGTTATGCGGCCGTCAATCTACGTCATCCGCCTCCTGGATGATCTGCCCATGCGTTAAGAATTATGTGTTGGGCTTGTAAGACAAGCACGCTCCCGTTTCACGCATGCCTATTGCAATTATTATTGATTTTCCATAATACGTAGAATGATGCCTGCACATTGGAAAAAATAGTAGATTTAGATTGGGGGATTGCGGTTTAGGGGTTAATAGTTTTGATAGGTACTTTGCGATATGGGTGAATGGAGGATTAGGAGTTAATAGTTTATTAAGGTATATTGCGTTGTGGGGTGATGGCGGTTTAGGGGTTTATCACTTTATTAGGTACTTTATATAGTGTTGTGAGGGGTTGGCAGATTAGGGGTTAATAGGTTAGTGGGGGGTTGGCGGATTAGGGGTTAATAGGTTAAGTAAATGTTTTGCGATGTGGGGGTTTGCGGATTAGGGGTTAATATAGTTTATTAGTTATTGCAGTGGGGGGATGACGGTTGACAGGTAGATATATTGTGCATGCGTTAGGTGTTAGTTCTTTTTAGGAGGTAGATAGATATTGCACATGCGATAGGTGTTAATTACTATTTTCAGGAGGTTACGGTGCTCACATACTCAGCGCAAGTCTTGCTGCGTCTGCCTATGTGTGGCGAGGTGAATATGGAGTAAAATTTCTCCATTCTGCCGCGTAAATCCTTGCGCTGAATATGTGATACCGATTTGCGACGCGGTTCTACGTTAGCTTATGGGAGTAAAAATTGTGGGCGACGGGTGAAATATACGCGCCAAATTTATATGCGGCGCTGTATATGTGATACTAAAAGTTAGCACAACACAGTACTAAATGTAACTCAATAGATAATAAATAAAAAGTCATGTGATCAGGGGGCCGTCAGAAGATGCTTAGATACAAGGTAATCACAGAGGTAAAAAGTATATTAATATAACTGTGTTGGTTATGAAAAACTGAGGAATGGGTAATAAAGGGATTATCTATATTTTAAAACAATAAAAACTCTATTGTAGACTGTCCCTTTAAAGTAAGTAAATAGTTATGTCTATTTCCACTCCTCCTCATGTGACAGCCATCAGCCAATCACAAATGCATATACATATGTATATTCTATGAATTCTTGCATATGCTCAGTAGTAGCTGGTGATTTAAAAAGAGTAAATATAAAAAGACTGTGCATATTTTCTTAATGGAAGATTGGAAGTAATTTGGAAAGTTGATTCAAATTGCATGCTCTATCTGAATCATGAAAAATTAATTTGACTTGAGTGTCGATTTAAGGGAGCTTAGGAACAACACAATTTTTTACATAAGAGCAAGGTATTTCACAGGAAAACAATTGGTTAATGTATATTGCAATATTGTTTAATTTTAATTAATTAATTTACAGTGAATTAGAATGTGGAGTTTAATGTGCCTTTAAATATGCATTAGCCTTCTTTTTGAATGTTTTAACCATTAAAGCTTAAAAGCATAATACCATGATAACATTTAGGGATGATTTTCAGGAATCAGGCTGCCTTATTATAATCTGGAAATATCTGACTGCTAGAGTTACCAGCTGTGCTCCATAACAATACTGGACAACCTATAGGTGACTAGGGCATGGGTGGTAGGTGGGATAACACAATGTTCCCACAAAAGCTCAACCTTAGGCCACACCCTTGATCCCACTATATATATTTTTCACAACTGAGCAGTCATTTATCCCCTTGGTTGCCAGTAACACATGTACAGTACGTAGTAGTGATTTGACCCCCTTGACTGCAAAGAGCACACACAGCAATTTAACAACCTCATAGCAGCCTGTACAACATATAATAGAAAATGCAGTGTTACATCTTTTTGGGCCATATTGGTAATGCACAGAGGTATTGTAGGCAATATACATTTAGATGATACTTAGGGACTTTAAAAATACTGGACAGTTAGGTGCCCAGTATTGTTGTATAGATTTTACTGGACAGACTGCTAGAATACTGGACTGCCTGGTTGAATACTGGACACCTGGTAACCCTACTGACTGCTCCTTGTTTTAGTCAACACAGAGGAATATTATGACATGGTACTATTGTTGACACTATTTACCTGCGATTTGCAGCTCACCTTTTTTAGGGGGCATGGAATGTATATAGCCACTTAAAGGGACAGTCTACACCAGAAATACTATTGTTTTAAAAATAATAATAATAATCCCTTTATTACCCAGTCATTAAATAAAAAAGCATGTGATAAGAGGCTGTCTAAGAAACAGACAGAAATGTAGAGGTTCAAATGTTATACAGTATAATAATATAACTATGTTCGTTGTGCAAAGCTGGGAAATGGGTAGTAGAGGCATTGTCTATCTTTTTAAACAATAACAATTTTAGTGTTGAATGTCCCTTTAAGTAACCTACTCACTGCACACTCAGCACACAACAAAAGAGCACACTGTGCATGTACAACAGTGCTATAAACTCACAGGGAAATCTCACCTGTTGTCAGGCCTTCTGTGTGATGGACGCATAATAATATTTTCAAGTAGTGGAGCTTTCCATTTAGTTCTGTTATATTATTTAAATGTAACGTAAAGGGACATAATACCAATATGCAAAATCACTTAAAAGTGATGCAACATAACAGTAAAAAGCTGACAAGAAAGTATCAGTTTGTTCAGCTCACTACTGTAGGTGCTCTGTGAATAGTTATCCTTCAGCTAAAGTCAGTGCAGAGTTCACACTTTTCTTTACTGTGATCTCATGAGATTTCACTGAACTCTCGCAAGATTTCACACAATTTTCTTTTTTTTAAAGGGACATTAAACTGCTGAGTACAACTACAGTAGTAGGGTTACTTCTCACAAATATTTTCCTCATGACCTGGCAGCTGTCTTTAACCCCTTACAAATATTAGTGAAGCTCTGCATCTTCACACTGGGTGCCGCATTATTGGAGCTTATATTTGTTATTTAACTTTTAAACTGTGCAACAAATTGTAAAAATGTAACTCTTTCACTCCCTATTATGAAAGCTAAACTGAAGAGAAAGGTACAGCTGTCGAAAAGCTGGCGACATCACAATCAGTTAATGTGCACTGCTTCTATCACAGGATACAACAATACGCGAGCTTCAAGATGGCGACGCCCAGTATAAATTTGCAGAGCTTTAACAACTGGATTCTGTAATGAGTTAAAATAAGAGAGCTGCAGATACAGGAGGGGAAATAATAGCATGGTGAGTAATAACCGGGCTACTGTAGTTGTATACAGCAGTTTAAAGGGATATGAAACCCCCCCAAAAAATTGTGATTCAGACAGAGCATATAATTAACAAAAAAAGTTTCCAATTTACCTACTGTTATCTAATTTGCTTTCCCATGATATTCTGTGTTAAAGAGATACCTAGGTAGGCATCTGGAGCACTATGTGGCAGTAAATAGTGCTGCCCTCTAGTGCTCTTGAAAATGGATAAAACTCTTGAACAACTACTGCCATAGAGAGCTCCAGAAATGGGCCGGCTCCTAAGAATATGTCCCTGCTTTTCAACAAAACATACCAAGGGAACAAGGAAAAAATGATAATAGAGGTAAATTAGAAAGCTGTTTAAAATCACATGCTCTATATAAATCATGAAAGAAAGAAATGGGTTTCATATCCCTTTAATGAGAAATAACATGACTGTGTCGACACATGCCAGATGCACACTCCTTTGCAAGTCCTTTCACCATAGTATATGGCTATTGGGAAACTTTTGAGGTAAAATATCTTCCTTTTTTACATAGAGATGTTTATGTGATATTTTCTAGTCAGCATGACTTTCAAGTCCACCAACAATTGGGTATTATGTCCCTTTAAGCATAAAAAACAATTACATATATATATATATATATATATATATTTTTTTTTTTTTTTTTTTCCTTTTTTCTTTAAAGGGACAATGAACCCAAATTTTCTTCTTCCAAGATTCAGATAGAGCATGCAATTTTAAGCCACTTTCTAATTTATTCCTATTATAATTTTTTCTTCGTTCTCTTGCTATCTTTATTTTAAAAAGAAGGCATCTAAGCTTTTTTTTTTGTATTCAGAACTCTAGACAGCACTTTTTTATTGGTGGATGAATTTATCCACCGATCAGCAAGAACTACCCAGGTTGTTCACCAAAAATGGGCCGGCATCTAAACTTACTTTCTTGCATTTGAAATAAAGTTACCAAGAGAATGAAGAAAATTTGATAATAAGAGTAAATTAGAAAGTTGCTTAAAATGTCATGCTCTATCTGAATCACAAAAGAAAACAATTGGGTTCAGTGTCCCTTTAAGTGTTTCATGTCCCTTTAAAGTACAGCACATACTGGTAAAATAAATAAAAAAATGAAATTACCAAGTTTTCTTTTTATGGTGCATAATTAAGGATTTTATGAGGAATTACATCGCAAATACTTTCTGAGAAAAAAATAGTTATATGAGGATGCAAATCTGTTATTCCTAAAACTAGTATTTTAAAAATGTATAACTAAAGCTGCAAAATGACAAACAACTGTGCACTTTACCTGTACAGGCTCTTTTGGAAGATTTTCGTTGTTATCAGGTGTCAGGCCTCTATTTTTATCTTCCTGGCTGAAAAAAAAACACACACACATTATTAACGAATGAGATAAGAAAAATATTTGCACATACGCTACAGATATATAATTTTCAGCTGACATATTTTCGAGGGGCCTTTGCTGCAGATATTTCTTTATGGCACAACACACTTGACTAATGTTCTCATTTACATCCCTGAACAGCTGTTACTGCCACAGTTACAAAGTCACTGGCTCGCTCAGAATTATTTCCAAGAAAAGCATTGGTTCGTATTAGCGGGAGATTTATTCAAGAGCATTTTCTCTCCACATGGTTTTGTAAGTTTTTCCAGTAGTAAATATGAGCTGTCATGCAATGTAAGTGAGCCATTCCCGGCTTACAAATAAATCAATCTGCTGGTAAAGATACTGATGAGGTAATATTCTTAAAGAGAAAGTACTGTCTAAACAAAATAGTTTTTATTTGTTAGAGTTCACCAAAAGATGGGCAGAAACTTACAAAACTTGCTGCCTGTCTTTAATTACTGAAACAATTCAGCACTTTAATGGAGGCAGTGCCATTAAAATATCCCAATGAATTGTGTTAAAATTAGAAATAATACGGTAGCGTTATGACGAGCAATGATGTATTCAACAGAAATATACTGTAAGTCCCTAAATGCACTTTTATTGAAAATAGTTTTTAGGTTGGCAGAAAAATCCTCTCTGTGAACTTTACTTTGCACAGGAATCTTAAAGTGGCACAGAAGCCAATTGTGACCAACACCACAGCAATTCCTACACTTATTACTACTGCACACACTTGTTGGATATCTCATATCCTAAGATAGACACACTCTCAGTCTTCAGTCTTCTTTATTAAACAAGTTCTATTGCTATACAGCTTATAAGCCATAGAGTGGGTCTAGCTACTGTGTCTAATGGTCCCTAGGTTGCTTGTAAAACACTGTTAATGTGCTCTTAACATGTACATAAGCATACCTTAGTATGCTCTCATACAAAGAAGCTAGGTTTCTACAAAGATTAACACTTCCACATGCGAACTTGACATATTCTGACAGACACTGAGCACCACCAGCTATTATAAAGTTAATTCTGTTGACTTAAAGGGACACTGAACCCAAATTTTTTCTATTGTGATTCAGATAGAGCATGACATTGTAAGCAACTTTCTAATTTACTCCTATTATCAAATTTTCTTCATTCTCTTGGTATCTTTATTTGAAATGCAAGAATGTAAGTTTAGATGCCGGCCCATTTTTAGTGAACAACCTGGGTTGTTCTTGCTGATTGGTGGATAAATTCATCCACCAATAAAAAAGTGCTGTCCAGAGTCTGAACCAAAAAAAGCTTAGATGCCTTCTTTTTCAAATAAAAATAGCAAGAGAACGAAGAAAAATTGATAATAGGAGTAAATAAGAAAGTTGCTTAAAATTGCATGCTCTATCTAAATCACTAAAGAAAAAAATTGGGTTCAGTGTCCCTTTAAATTTCAAATTATTTATTATAAAGATAAAAATATACAAAATTATTCACAAAAGTCTGACTGGCTCAGAAGTAGCGTGTCATTTTGTCAAACCTTTTATTAGGTTTGTATTTGGGAATCTCAATTTGAATAACCTGAGATGCCTCTTCTGACATAAAAGATAAAAATAGACTGATCTTATTGTGAGGTGAAGTCCTACAAACCACTAACACATACAGAGGTCAGGCAAAGAAAACAACAAAAAGGGACTGATGGTAAACTTTGTATCCCCTTCCATTACCTTCCAATGCTTCTAATTTATATAAAAAAAAAATATTTATAAATGTACTGATAAATTTCCTTTCAATTGTTCCATGCTCAAATAAAAAAAGTTTTAAAGAATAACTCGTCTACTCATATTAAAGGGACAGTTCACTGTAAAATAGTTTTTTCTTTAATGTGTTCCTCATGACTTGTTATACCAGCTGCAGTGTATAAAATGTAGGAGAAATTGCTTATTTATGCTTATTTTTGCAAAATAAATAGATGGTTTTGCACTTTGAAACCACAGCCCATCAAAATAGGTTTGGCTTTCTGACAGGTCAGATTTCATTATCTTATCACTCAAATGTTCCCCTTTCTTATTATCTCTGTCTCTGTAAAATACTTAGAGAGAACAATTGAAATGTGAGTGTAATTTATTCTGTGGGTGTGGGCTGTGTTGTTTACATCGTTTCTCAATAGCCTATACCTAGGTATAGAAAATTTCAGCATAGTTAAGGATACTTAAAGGCTAAATCAGCTATTTCAAATGACAACATAAAGGCTTTTTGAACTATTTGTAAACAATTTAATACACTCCAGAAGGTAAAATTGAATATTGGGAACAAATTAAAGGAAAGAAAGCTTATGGGTAAACTGACCCTTAAAACTATATACTACCAAAACATCATTGACAGTAATTGCACCAGAACATATGTTACATTAAAATGACAGTGCAAAATTATTGTCAGTAGTAATGTAAACATATTAAGAATTTGATCAACATTAATGATCATGTTTAAATGGACATTACACAGCAAATAAATGCTAGATATAAAGCAAAGATTAGCCTGAGAATAAAACATGTAATTATTGTTTTACTTATATTTGTTGTAAGTAGGGGAAGGTCTTGCTGGTGTCTGCCTTTCTAAAAGAAACAGTCTATTTCAGAATTGTTATGGCTTAAAAAGTTAGATAATCCCTTTATTACCAATTCCCCAGTTTTGCATAACCAACACAGTTATAATAATATACTTTTTACTTCTGTGATTACTTTGTATCTAAGCCTCTGCAGACCTTATTTCAGTTATTTTGACAGACTTGCATTTTAGCCAATCAGTCCTGAGTCCTAGGTAACTCCACCGGAGTGAGCACAATGTTATCTATATGCCACATAAAAAACTAGCTGTAAAAAAAACTGTCAAAAGGCCCTGACAAAAGAGACCTTCACTTGCTTAGAAATTAGCATATGAGCCTAACTTTTTTAAAATGTTATGCTCTGTCTGAATCACAAAAGACTATTTTTGGGTTTCATATAACTTTAAAATGTAGCATGTTAGACATAGATCCTCTTAGCGTATTTCCACTCCAGTTTCCTCTCTCAGCCCTCTCCTAAATAAATCTTTCCCTTCATTTACTACCATTAAAACATTACCAACCATAGCTGGAGACAGCCAAACGTGCTGGTTTACTCACTCCTGAATAAGGGAATTACCAAACACAGAATGAGATTAAAGAGGAGAAAGTGGCCCCTTTTAACTACTGGAAGATGTATTTTCAAGTTCTTCCTTTTGTAACGCACAACCCTCACCATGTAGATTTTATCCGACTTCGGAAAAAACGGCTCTGTTCTGTGCCAGTGATAACTAAAATAATAATATCTAGACATGTGCAACGCTAAAAAATTTGTTTCGTTTTCATTAGTTAAATAAATCATTTTGTTTCGGCAAATTAGTTAAATTTAAAAAAAAATTGTTTCAGCAAATTAGTTATGTTAGGTTAAATTGTTTTTTCGGATCTGTTCTTTTTTTGTATCCATTCTTTATTCATATGCATTATTCTATTCAAATCAGCCAATAGGAATGATAGCTGCTTAAATCCTATTGGCTGTTTAAATCAACCAATAGAATTTAAGCAGCTCTCATTCCTATTGGCTGATTTAAATTTGTCAGCCAATAGGAATGCAACGGTACCCCAATATAAAAGGGGTACCTTGCATTGAATCCTCAGTGTGCGGTGTACGATCACATGAAGAGGACCTTAACGTCGGACCGATGGACTTCCGCCTTGGCCTCTGCGCATCAACCGCTCTGCCTCCACAGGGATGAACATGGAGCCACCTGGCTGAAGATGCTTCGCCGCTGGGATGAAGATCACCGGACTTCAGCAACGGTGAGTAGCGATTTTGGGGTTAGTGATAGGTTTTGTTTTTTTTTGTTTTTTTGGGGGGTAGTTTTTTTTTTTTTAGATTAGGGCTTTTTTTTATTTAATGGGCCGAAAATGAGCTGAATGCCCTTTTAAGGGCAGTAAAAGAGCTGAATGCCCTTTTAAGGGAAATGCCCATACAAATGCCCTTTTCAGGTCAATGGGTAGATACTTTTTTTTAGTTAGGTTATTTTTATTTTGTGGGTTTGGGGGGGGGTGGGGGTTTGTAATGTAAGTGGGTGTTTGTTTTAATTTTTTGTAAAAGAGCTGTTAACTTCAAGAGCTGTTAACTTCAGGGCAATGCCCTACAAAAGGCCCTTTTAAGGGCTATTGGTAGTTTATTATAGATTAGGGTTTTTTTTATTTTGGGGTGTTTTTTTTGTTTTGTTTTTAAACGGGGTATTAGAATAGGAATAATTTTAATTTTTTGGGATAATTTTGTTTCTTATTTTTTGTAATGGTAGTTTTTTTTATTTTTTGTAATTTTAGTGTTTATTATTTTTTGTAATTGTAGTTTTAATTTTTTAGTAATCTTAGGTTTTTTATTTTTAGTAATGTTAGGTTTTTTATTTTTAGTAATGTTAGGTTTTTTATTTTTAGTAATGTTAGGTTTTATTAGTGTAAGCTTAGGTTTTATTTTTATTTCACAGGTAAGCTTGTATTTATTTTAACTAGGTAGTTAGTAAATAGTTATATTTTAGCTAGCTTAGATTTTATTTCTATTTCACAGGTAACTTTGTATTTATTTGAACTATGTAGTTAGTAAATAGTTATATTGTAGCTAGCTTAGGTTTTGTTTTTATTTCACAGGTAAGTTTGTATTTATTTTTAAATAGGTAGTTAGTTAAAGGGACAGTCTAGTATAAATTAAACTTTCATTATTCAGATAGGACTTTTAATTTTAATCAACTTTCCGATTTACTTTTATCATCAAATTTGCTTTTTTCTCTTGGTATTCTTAGTTTAAACTAAACATAGGTAGGCTCATATGCTAATTTCTAAGCCTTTGAGGGCTGCCTCTTATCACATGCTTTTTAAATCTCTTTTCAACACAAAGAGACAGAAAGTACACGTGGGCCATATAGATAACACTGTGTTCAGGCACAGGGGGTTATATAACCCCTTAATGACCACAGCACTTTTCCATTTTCTGTCCGTTTGGGACCAAGGCTATTTTTACATTTCTGCTGTGTTTGTGTTTAGCTGTAATTTTCCTCTTACTCATTTACTGTACCCACACATATTATATACCGTTTTTTTTTCGCCATTAAATAGACTTTCTAAAGATACCATTATTTTTGTCATATCTTATAATTTACTATAAAAAAATTATAAAATATGAGGAACAAATGGAAAACACACTTTTTCTAACTTTGACCCCCAAAATCTGTTACACATCTACAACCACCAAAAAACACTCTTGCTAAATAGTTTCTAAATTTTGTCCTGAGTTTAGAAATACCCAATGTTTACATGTTCTTTGCTTTTTTGTAAGTTATAGGGCAATAAATACAAGTATCACTTTGCTATTTCCAAACCATTATTTTTCAAAATTAGCGCTTGTTACATTAGAACACTGATATCTTTCAGGAATCTCTGAATATCCATTGACATGTATATATTTTTTTTAGTAGATATCCCAAAGTATTGATCTAGGCCCATTTTGGTATATTTCATACCATCATTTTGCCGCCAAATGCGTTTAAATACAAAAAATCGTTCACTTTTTCACAATTTTTTTCACAAACTTTTGGTTTCTCACTGAAATTATTTACAAACAGCTTGTGCAATTATGGCTTAAATGGTTGTAAATTCTTCTCTGGGATCCCCTTTGTTCAGAAATAGCAGACATATATGGCTTTGGTGTTGCTTTTTAGCAATTAGAAGGCTGCTAAATGCCACTGCGCAATACACGTGTATTATGCCCAGCAGTGAAGGGGTTAATTAGGGAGCATGTAGGGAGCTTTTAGAGGTAATTTTAGCTTTAGTGTAGTGTAGTAGACAACCCCAAGTATTGATCTAGGCCAATTTTGGTATATTTCATGCCGCCATTTCACCGCCAAATGTGATCAAATTAAAAAAAAACGTTAAATTTTTCAAAATTTTAGGTTTCTCACTGAAATCATTTACAAACAGCTTGTGCAATTATGGCACAAATGGTTGTAAATGCTTCTCTGGGATCCCCTTTGTTCAGAAATAGCAGACATATATGGCTTTGGCATTGCTTTTTGGTAATTAGAAGGCCGCTAAATGCTACTGCGCACCACACGAGTATTATGCCCAGCAGTGAAGGTGTTAATTATGTAGCTTGTAGGGAGCTTGTAGGGTTAATTTTAGCTTTAGTGTAGTGTAGTAGACAACCCAAAGTATTGATCTAGGCCCATTTTGGTATATTTCATGCCACCATTTCACCGCCAAATGCGATCAAATTAAAAAAACGTTCCCTATTTCACAAACTTTTTCACAAACTTTAGGTTTCTCACTGAAATTATTTACAAACAGCTTGTTCAATTATGGCACAAATGGTTGTAAATGCTTCTCTGGGATCCCTTTTGTTCAGAAATAGCAGATATATATGGCTTTGGCGTTGCTTTTTGGTAATTAGAAGGCCGCCAAATGCCGCTGCGCATCACACGTGTATTATGGCTAGCAGTGATGGGGTTAATTATGTAGCTTGTAGGGAGCTTGCAGGGTTAATTTTAGCTTTAGTGTAGAGCTCAGCCTCCCACCTGAAACGTCAGACCCCCTGATCCCTCCCAAACAGCTCTCTTCCCTCCCCCACCCCACAATTGTCCCCGCCATCTTAAGTACTGGCATAAACTCTGCCAGTACTAAAATATAAGCTATTTTTGGGCTTTTTTTGTTTTTTTATAGCATATTTACATATGCTGCTGTGTAGGATCCCCCCTTAGCCCCCAACCTCACTGATCCCCCACCAAACAGCTCTCTAACCCTCCCCCTCTGCCTTAATGGGCGCCATCTTGGGTACTGGCAGCTGTCTGCCAGTACCCAGTTTAGTAAAAAAAGTATGTTTTTTTTTTTTAATTGCCCTTTTCTGTAGTGTAGCTTCCCCCCCACCAAGACCAACCCCCCACCCCTTCCAGATCCCTTAGATGATTATTTAAGTTTTTTTAAAAATGTTTTTTTTTTAACTTTTATTAATTTTGTTTTTCTGCAGTGTAGCGGATCCCTCCCGCTCCCGCCCTGTGCACGCGCCCGCCCGCCGCCTCCCGTGCATGCTCCCGTCTGTCCCGCCCCCGATCCAGCCCCCCTCCACTCCACTCGGCACATCGATGGCCGCCCACCCGAATCCGAGACTTGCTCCCACCCACCAATGATACCGGCCACCGATGTCCGGTGCAGAGAGGGCCACAGAGTGGCTCTCTCTGCATCCGATGGCCAAGGGGGGTTATTGCAGGATGCCTCAATATCGAGGCATCACTGCAATAACCGGAAAGCAGCTGGAAGCGAGCAGGATCGCTTCCAGCTGCTTTCCAGACCAAGGACGTACGCCACACGTCCTCGGTCATTAACTGTATTTTTTTTGAGGACGTATGGCGTACGTCCTTGGTCGTTAAGGGGTTAAGATTTAGCACAAAACTATGCAAAATTTAAGACAATAGATAATAAACAGTCACAGTCATGTGATCAGGGGGGCTGGAAGACGGTTCCTAGATACAAGGTAATCACAGAGGTAAAAAGTATATTAATATAACTGTGTTGGCTATGCAAAATTGGGGAATGGGTAATAAAGGGATTATCTATCTTTTAAAACAATAATAATTCTATGGTAGACTGTCCCTTTAATAATTGTAACTTTAATTTAGGTCTATTTTAATTATGTTAAAATTAGGAGGTGTTAGGTTTTGGGGTTAATAGTTTAATTTAGGTTGTTGCGATGTGGGGGACGGCGGTTTAGGGGTTAATAGATTTAGTTAGTGTTGGCGACGTTTGGGAATGGGGGTTTAGGGGTTAATAGGTTTAGTTAGTGTTGGGGAACTGCGATTTAGGGGTTAATAGGTTTAGTTAGTCTCGTTGATGTCGGGGAATGGCGGTTTAGGGGTTAATAGCTTTATTTAGTGATTTAGTTAGTGTTGTCGATGTTGGGAAACTGCGGTTTAGATTAGAACAAAAATTCCAAATATGAATAATGGATCCGAAAATTCGGAAACTGATTTATACATTTTCAGAATTTTTCGGGATTTTAGTTATGGTGCCGATTAGGTAATTTGGATGCATTTGAATCTCAGAATCGGCTAAAATTCATCCGAAAACAAAATTCGCTCAAAACGAAACACACATGTCTAATAATATCCCTTGTGTAGCTGCAGATAACCTTACTGCTAAGCATTCTATGTAGATTAGTGAGTTGGAGGAGGACCTTAGGTGATGCTTGTTGGCGAATGATTTTTAAGAATACAAAAATTCCTCCATTACTCTTACGATGGTTGAAACCAGGTATAAAATGTAGGCTAAGTGGCACCTGACCTCTACAAGACTCCACCGTGTAAATACAACAGCTTCTAACAAATGCTAGAGGCAGTGTGGGCAGTTGGTAACTCATAGTCATATTTGGTGGAAGTGCTTGATTCTTCAACCATTCTAGAAGCAAATTGAAAACTTTATGGTTACAGTTTTAGGGGTGCAAATAGATTTGTTGGCAGCCTCTGCTCTCCTGAATAAAACTATCCCTAATTATTGAGCGTATAGAGAAAAAACTTTATCAAATATTGTTAAATTGTGCTAAGAGAATTATATCACGGTTATGGAAATAAACAGAATAAAAAAAAGCTTAATTTTGTTGCACAGACATATTTAAAGGGGCATTGCACACTAACATAATATATTAAGTTTAATTATGGGTAGTAAAACAAAAATTACACTGTATTTTCTTTATTTATTTTGTTCTATTTTACTGCACTTTAACTCTAAAAATTGTGGGCTTTACAATTCTCCTCAGATTCCAGAAACCAATAGGCACCTTTATGTTAAAAACCTATGGCCTAGATTTGGAGTTTGGCGGTAGCCGTGAAAACCAGCGTTAGAGGCTCCTAACGCTGGTTTTAGGCTACCTCCGTTATTTGGAGTCAGTCAAAAAAGGGTCTAACGCTCACTTTTCAGCCACGACTTTTCCATACCGCAGATCCCCTTACGTCAATTGCGTATCCTATCTTTTCAATGGGATTTTTCTAACTCCGGTATTTAGAGTCATGTCTGAAGTGAGCGTTAGAATTCTAACGACCAAACTCCAGCCGCAGAAAAAAGTCAGTAGTTAAGAGCTTTCTGGGCTAACGCCATTTCATAAAGCTCTTAACTACTGTACTCTAAAGTACACTAACACCCATAAACTACCTATGTACCCCTAAACCGAGATCCCCCCACATCGCCGCCACTCTATTAAATATTTTTAACCCCTAATCTGCCGACCGCCACCTACGTTATACTTATGTACCCCTAATCTGCTGCCCCTAACACCGCCGACCCCTGTATTATATTTATTAACCCCTTACCTGCCCCCCACAATGTCGCCGCCAGCTACCTACAATAATTAACCCCTAATCTGCCGACCGCAAAGCGCCGCCACCTACATTATAGCTATGTACCCCTAATCTGCTGCCCCTAACACCGCCAACCCCTATATTATATTTATTAACCCCTAATCTGCCGCCCTCAACGTCGCCTCCACCTGCCTACACTTATTAACCCCTAATCTGCCGAGCGGACCGCACCGCTATTATTATAAAGTTATTAACCCCTAATCCGCCTCACTAACCCTATAATAAATAGTATTAACCCATAATCTGCCCTCCCTAACATTGCCGACACCTAACTTCAATTATTAACCCCTAATCTGCCAACCGGAGCTCACCGCTATTCTAATAAATGTATTAACCCCTAAAGCTAAGTCTAACCCTAACACTAACACCCCCCTAAATTAAATATAATTTAAATCTAACGAAATTAATTAACTCTTCTTAAATAAATTATTCCTATATAAAGCTAAATACTTACCTGTAAAATAAATCCTAATATAGCTACAATATAAATTAATATTATATTATAGCTATTTTAGGATTAATATTTATTTTACAGGTAACTTTGTATTTATTTTAACCAGGTACAATAGCTATTAAATAGTTAAGAACTATTTAATAGCTAAAATAGTTAAAATAAGTACAAATTTACCTGTAAAATAAATCCTAACCTAAGTTACAATTAAACCTAACACTACACTATCAATAAATAAATTATATACAATTCCTACAAATAACTACAATGAAATAAACTAACTAAAGTACAAAAAATAAAAAAGAACTAAGTTACAAAAAATAAAAAAATATTTACAAACATAACAAAAATATTACAACAATTTTAAACTAATTACACCTACTCTAAGCCCCCTAATAAAATAACAAAGCCCCCCAAAATAAAAAAATGCCCTACCCTATTCTAAATTACTAAAGTTCAAAGCTCTTTTACCTTACCAGCCCTGAACAGGGCCCTTTGCGGGGCATGCCCCAAGAAGTTCAGCTCTTTTGCCTGTAAAAAAAAAAAACATACAATACCCCCCCCAACATTACAACCCACCACCCACATAGCCCTAATCTAACCCAAACCCCCCTTAAATAAACCTAACACTAAGCCCCTGAAGATCTTCCTACCTTATCTTCACCATACCAGGTTCACCGATCCGTCCTGAAGAGCTCCTCCGATGTCCTGATCCAAGCGGGGGGCTGAAGAGGTCCATGATCCGGCTGAAGTCTTTATCCAAGCGGGAGCTGAAGAGGTCCATGATCCGGATGAAGTCTTCATCCAAGCGGGAGCTGAAGAGGTCCATGATCCGGATGAAGTCTTCTATCAACGGCATCTTCAATCTTCTTTCTTCGGGAGCCATCATCTTCCATCCGACGCGGAACATCCTCTTCTCCCGACGCCTACTAGCCGAATGACGGTTCCTTTAATGACGTCATCCAAGATGGCGTCCCTCGAATTCCGATTGGCTGATAGGATTCTATTAGCCAATCGGAATTAAGGTAGGAATATTCGGATTGGCTGATGGAATCAGCCAATCAGAATCAAGTTCAATCCGATTGGCTGATTCGATCAGCCAATCAGATTGAGCTCGCATTCTATTGGCTGTTCCGATCAGCCAATAGAATGCGAGCTCAATCTGAATATTCTGATTGGCTGTTCCGATCAGCCAATAGAATGCGAGCTCAATCTGATTGGCTGATAGAATCAGAATATTCCTACCTTAATTCCGATTGGCTGATAGAATCCTATCAGCCAATCGGAATTCGAGGGACGCCATCTTGGATGACGTCATTTAAAGGAACCGTCATTCGGCTAGTAGGCGTCGGGAGAAGAGGATGTTCCGCGTCGGATGGAAGATGATGGCTCCCGAAGAAAGAAGATTGAAGATGCCGTTGATAGAAGACTTCATCCGGATCATGGACCTCTTCAGCTCCCGCTTGGATAAATTAGGATTTATTTTACAGGTATTTAGCTTTAAATAGGAATAATTTATTTAAGAAGAGTTAATTAATTTCGTTAGATTTAAATTATATTTAACTTAGGGGTGTGTTAGTGTTAGGGTTAGACTTAGCTTTAGGGGTTAATAAATTTATTAGAATAGCGGTGAGCTCCGGTCGGCAGATTAGGGGTTAATAATTGAAGTTAGGTGTCGGCGATGTTAGGGAGGGCAGATTAGGGGTTAATACTATTTATTATAGGGTTAGTGAGGCGGATTAGGGGTTAATAACTTTATTATAGTAGCGCTCAGGTCCGCTCGGCAGATTAGGGGTTAATAAGTGTAGGCAGGTGAAGGCGACGTTGAGGGGGGCAGATTAGGGGTTAATAAATAAAATATAGGGATCGGCGGTGTTAGGGGCAGCAGATTAGGGGTGCATAGGGATAATGTAAGTAGCGGCGGTTTACGCAGCGGCAGATTAGGGGTTAAAAATAATATACAGGGGTCAGCGATAGCGGGGGCGGCAGAATAGGGGTTAATAAGTGTAAGGTTAGGGGTGTTTAGACTCGGGGTACATGTTAGAGTGTTAGGTGCAGACGTAGGAAGTGTTTCCCCATAGCAAACAATGGGGCTGCGTTAGGAGCTGAACGCGGCTTTTTTGCAGGTGTTAGGTTTTTTTTCAGCTCAAACAGCCCCATTGTTTCCTATGGGGGATTCGTGCACGAGCACGTTTTTGAGGCTGGCCGCGTCCGTAAGCAACTCTGGTATCGAGAGTTGCAGTTGCGTTAAATATGCTCTACGCTCCTTTTTTGGAGCCTAACGCTGACATTATATGGACTCTCAATACCAGAGTTATTTTAAAGGTGCGGCCAGAAAAAAGCCAGCGTTAGCTACGCGGGTCCTTACCGACAAAACTCTAAATCTAGCCGTGAGTTTCCCTTATCTAATCTCTGCTGAGGACAACTAGGGACTACAATGTTAAAGTAAGTATATAACATTCTTTAAATGATATAGGGATATTCCACACTGTCCCATGGTCTTCAGCAGAGATAAGTGAAACCTAGGTTTCAACATGGTGGTGCCCATTTCTTTATGAAAACTCAGGAGAATAGGAAAGCCCACAATTTTCAGAGTTAAAGTATGGGAAATGAAACAGATAAATAATTAAAATATATTGGGGTTTTTTTATACTACACATAATTAACCATTTTATATTGCAAGGGTTCAAGATCCCTTGAATTAAATGTCTGTGTGACAAATTGAAGCATAAAGTATGGAAAATCATTTGCATTGTTTTATTACACAAAAACATATATAACACTCATGCTGTTTGTATGATATTTATTATTCAAATTGTGTACCTCTTTCCCATGTTTTACTTTAACAGACAATAATAATGCCTTGTATGACAGTCAAAGAATTAACCCTGATCCTAGCCTAGCCTAGCCTAAACTAATATTGACATTGTTGCAGGTACACAATAAGTGTCTAGGATTTGATGACAATATGCAGGCAATATCCTGAGGCATTTTTTAGGTTTAAAATACAGGGATCAAGTCAATCAAAGATGCAAATACAAATCTCCCTAATCCACAATAGACACAAAACAAAGAAGTCTGTTCATAGCAGTTAAAGAATGACTATAAACCTATACTATAGACTAAACACTTATACTATAGACTATACACCTATACTATAGATTATACACCTATACTATAGACTATAAAACTTTACTACAGACTATAAACCTATACTATAGACTATAAACCTATACTATAGACTATAAACCTATACTATAGACTATAAACCTATACTATAGACTATAAACCTATACTATAGACTATAAACCTTTACTACAGACTATAAACCTATACTATAGATTATAAATCTTTACTATAGACTATACACCTATACTATAGATTATACACCTATACTATAGACTATAAAACTTTACTACAGACTATAAACCTATACTATAGACTAAACACTTATACTATAGACTATACACCTATACTATGGATTATACACCTATACTATAGACTATAAAACTTTACTACAGACTATAAACCTATACTATAGACTATAAACCTATACTATAGACTATAAAACTTTACTACAGACTATAAACCTATACTATAGATTATAAATCTTTACTATAGATTATACACCTATACTATAGACTATAAAACTTTACTACAGACTATAAACCTATACTATAGACTATAAACCTATACTATAGACTATAAACCTATACTATAGACTATAAACCTTTACTACAGACTATAAACCTATACTATAGACTATAAACCTTTACTACAGACTATAAACCTATACTATAGACTATACACCTATACTATAGATTATAAACCTTTACTACAGACTATAAACCTATACTATAGACTATACACCTATACTATAGACTATAAAACTTTACTACAGACTATAAACCTATACTATAGACTATAAACCTATACTATAGACTATAAAACTTTACTACAGACTATAAACCTATACTATAGATTATAAATCTTTACTATAGACTATACACCTATACTATAGATTATAAACCTTTACTAGAGACTATAAACCTATACTATAGACTATAAAACTTTACTATAGACTATAAACCTATACTATAGACTATAAACCTATTCTATAGACCTTTCTCACTTTCAAAAGAATAGCACAATTTAAAATTATAAAATTGCTCAATATACATGTTTTCTAAGTTAATTTATCTAAAAAAATATGTTTAATCTGACATTGTTTTGGTCTAGAAACAAGAAAAACAGCACACAATATTATTACTCACAAAAATTGCCTTCTTTACAATCATGATAATGGGCTTTAAACATTTCTGACACGGAAAAACGTGTTTTGTAAAAAGACGTAATTTCTACCATTGAAACTGATGAGCCACCTTTGTCTTGCAAAACTATAATATCTCACTGTACTGACCCCATTCCTGCAATTACGGATGATTACAGTTTAGCAAGAAAAAAGTGTCTCCTTGTTTAAATGGCAAAACAATTATGCCTATTTTCAAACATATTTGTGTGAGAAAAGTTTAAAAGCGCACTATTGTGACATGGAGAAACTGCAGCCATTTTGTTTATGCAAGGTATTAATATCCCATACTTGTAGTCTTGTTTCTAGACCAAATCACACCAAATTAAAAACACATTCTTTACAATAAATAAACTTAGAAAAAATGTATAATGAACAATTTTATAGTATTATACATATATATTACACATCATACACACATGTTCTGTATAATCATCAAATAGATGAAACAATAATGCTGTCATTGTTATTGCCTTTAAAAACCAAATACCAATGTTTTCACAACCTCTAAATATATGTTACTGTCACAACACGAAATACTGTACTTTCAAAAATAGCCTTAATAAATCTACATGATTGTATATTAAAGGGACAGTGTATATTAAAGGAACAGTGTACTGTGATGTTTTCTCTGCTTTAATGTTTTCCCATTGATCCAGTTTACCTGTTGGAGTGTATTCATTTTTTTAAAAATGTACTTTGTCATTTGAAATAGCTGCTTTTGCCCTTTGTATCCCCACTTATACTGTAAATGTCAATACGTACTGGTACAGAAAAGATGTTTAAACAAGAAAGTTTAGAAGAAATCAAGCTCCCAATGGGGGGGTGGGACAGAGAGATAATAAAATGTTAATTTTTCATTGTTCTTTCAAAATACTGTGTATACAGTAAGAGAAAAGAATTTAGTGTAAATATAGATTAACTAAAGGAATCTACTTAAGCTCAGATAATTGGATAAGGCTGCAGAGACAGTTATTATATATATATATATATATATATATATATATATATATATATATATATATATATAAAATACCTTAAAGAGCTATTTCACATAGATTTAAAGTCATCGTAAACACATCAAGGGGAAAACAATTTTAAAGGGACAGTTTACTCAAAATTTTTCTCCCCTTTAATTTATTCCCAATGATCTACTTTACCTGCTAGAGTGTATTAAATTGTTTACAAGTATTTCCATTAACCTTATATTGGCATTTGAAATAGTTTATTTAGCCTGTGGTATCCCCACCCATCCTGAAAGTTTTTGGCCTCGAGGCCAAGCTGCGTTAATACAGCCAGTAAAAGAAATTACACTCCCAGTGGGTTATAGAAGAGATAAGGTAATAAAATGTTAATTTTCCATTGTTCTCTCCAAGTATTGGGGATTGGTTTATGGACATATATAAGATAAAGAAGCAGGTATATGTACACACTGTGATAAAGTAATGAGATCTGATTATATCTATAAGCTCAATTCATTGTATTAGGTTGTGGCTTCAAAACACAAAATCAGCTAATTCATATACACAAATAAGCCTTAAAAAGGCAAATATCATGCATTTTATACTCTGCATCTGATAAAAAAAAAAGTTATTTGAAACACATTAAGGGAAAAACTATTTTATAGTATACTGTCCCTTTAAGGTACAATGTCCTTTTAAGTACATCTTAAAACGGCATCAGTGTATTTTGTCTATGCACAAAAGCAATGGTCTTTGTACAAGGTCTATGAAGTCCTGTATGAGCAGTCACAGTGACTTTATTATAGCTTTTTACTTTAGTTAACCCCAACTCAACTATTCTATAAATGCAAGTGAGTTGTAAAGTCACCCTGTCTTGCATATCCAAGGTCTGCACAGTGAGATAAATAAATAAAAAGCAGAATTGTAAATAGTAGTAAAGAATGTGTGATATTCATAAATAACCAGCAAATCCAGCAAACTTTAAAGGGACAGTAAAGTCATAATTAGACATTTGCGATATACACAGAGCATACGATTTTAAACAACTTTCCAATTTACTTCTATTATTTAATTGGCTTCATTCTCTTGTTATCCATTGCTGAAAGGTTTGTCTAGGAAAACTCAGGAGCAGCAAAGAACTTAGCTTCTAGCTGCGGATTGGTGGCTGCATATTTATACTGACTGTCATTGGCTCACCCATGCGTTCAGTTAGAAACCAGTAGCGCATTGTTGCTCCATCAACAAATGATACCAAGAGAATGAAACAAATTTGATAATAGAAGTAAACTGGAAAGTTGTTTAGAATTGTATGTTCTACCTAAATCATGAAAGAAAATGTTTGGGGTTTCAAGTCTCTTTAAAGGTACAGTCAGGGATTTTAACTCACACTGCACCTTTTGAGTCAGTGCTAACTAATTATACTAATTCATTTATAGCAAGTCTCTGGTATAAAATTATACAAATATATGTTTGTAACAATTCTACACTTGAAACTTGCTATAATTAGCTTTTAACCTAGCAAGTCAAGGATTTATTTGCTACTCCCAGACAAATTAAATAAAAAACAAACAAACTGCTATTTAAAGGGAAATGTAACCCCCAAAAACTAATTTTATGATTCAGATAGAGCATACACTTTTAAATAGCTTTCCAATGTACCATTATTAACAAAATTGCTTCATTCACTTGGTATCCTTTTTTGAACTAAAACCAAAAGCTATTAACACCAAGCACTGCTACCTGCTATTGTCTCTAAAGAAAGTTATAAAGTAAATATTCTCATGTAAAAGAAATAATATTTAAAATATTAAAATATAAACATACAAACACTTTTACAAAGTTGATTAAACAATGTATATAAAAAGTATAAAATAGCTCAGCTGCATATGTAATATATAATAAGCTCCTTCTTAAAAGGATGCACATGTGACTTAAAGGGACACTGAACCCAAAATGTTTCTTTCTTGATTCAGATAGAGCATGCAATTTTAAGCAACTTTCTAATTTACTCCTATTATCAATTTTTCTTCCTTCTCTTGCTATCTTTATTTGAAAAAGAAGGCATCTAAGCTTTTTTTAGGTTGAGACTCTGGACAGCACTTTTTTTTATTGGTGGATGAATTAATCCACCAATCAGCAAGGACAACCCAGGTTGTTCACCAAAAATGGGCCGGCATCTACATTCTTGCATTTCAAATAAAGATACCAAGAGAATGAAGAAAATGTGATAATATGAGTAAATTAGAAATATGCTTAAAATGTAATGCTATATCTGAATCACAAAAGAAAAAATTTGTCCCTTTAAACACTGAACTTTGTACACAGTACCTTTGTACTTCTTAAAGTCTAAAATATTCAAAGAAGGGGGTCAATGTCTCAGTGAAATGTTTTTCAGTTTGTACTTGGTCAATTCCCTTATATAGTTATAGCCTCCGATAGTGGGGCTCAACACCTTCAATTTAAACGCGTAGTTGCCGCTCCTCTGGAAAATATCCATATATACATAAGGAAAACTGTAAAACAAAAGGAGAGAGGAGCACAACACTGAATCAAGTGTAATATTGTAGCCCCTAATCTAGACAGCCACTTACAAGATAAAGAGCAAATTAAAACATGTCAGTGTGACAAATATCACCGTCAGAGCTCGGTATCTGGCTGCCTAGATTAGGGGCTGCAATAAAGTTTTTATATTACACTGGATTCAGTGTTTCGCTCCTCTTTCCTTTTGTTTTATGCTATAACTTTCTGAAAAAGCAGCAATGCACTTCTGGAAACGAGCTAAACGCACCAGGTCAGCCAATGAGAAGAGGAACCAATCAGCAGCTAATCATTGCCGCTCTTGAGCCTACCTTGGTATGTTTTTCAACAAAGGCTACCAAGAGAATAAAGAAAATAAGATAATAAAAGTTAATTGGGAAGTTGTTTAAAATTACATGCTGTAGTTGAACCATGAAAAACATTTACTTTACTGACCCTTTAACAGAGGTGAAGGTGCCCTTAAACTGACCCTTTGGCCACTAGCACTGATTATACATTCTCTTTCTTTTTACAACTGACTGCAGGTGATTAGTCAGTTTATAAAACATAAAGCAACCCATCAGAATGGAGCTTGAATGATTCCTTTGTAAAGTCTGTCAAACTCAGTTCTTTTTAAAATTGGTGAAATTCTTGCTCAATATTGAACAGTTGATTTTTTGTTTTTCAGAACAAAAATAATAAAGCAAAGTTAGAGCAGCCAATATGTCAATTCACACAGAGCATACAATTGTAAGAACGTTTCCAATTTATTTCTATTATTAAATTTGCTTAGTTCCCATGATATTCTTTGTTGAAGAGATACCTAGGTATGCATCTAGAGCTCTACATGGCAGTAAATAGTTCTGCTATATAGTGCTCTTGCAAACATTAAATTCTTGCAAAATATAGTGATCCAAACTTGGGCTGTCTCCTAAGCTTAAGTCCCTGCTTTTTAACAAAAGATACCAAGAGAACAAAGAAACATTGATAATAGAAGTAAATTAGAAAGTTATTTAAAATCGCATGCTCTATCTGAATCATGAAGGAAAAATGTTGGGTTTCATATCCCTTTACATTGATTTATTTTGGCAGAGAAGATTACCGGCACATAGAAAAGGCAGCCTCTTTATACATTTGGTGTGGGGAATTTGTGTTTAGTAAGAAAACAACTCATCTGGAGCCTCTGAGATGGATGCATAAACTATTGTTTAACCCCTTAATGACCAGACCATTTTTCAATTTTCTTACCCTTAATGACAAAGGCTATTTTTACATTTCTGCTGTGTTTGTGTTTAGCTGTAATTTTCCTCTTACACATTTACTGTACCCACACATATTATATACCGTTTTTCTCGCCATTAAATGGACTTTCTAAAGATACCATTATTTTCATCATATCTTATAATTTCCTATAAAAAAAATATAAAATATGAGGAAAAAATTGAAAAAAAACCACACTTTTTCTAACTTTGACCCCCAAAATCTGTTACACATCTACAATCACCAAAAAACACCTATGCTAAATAGTTTCTAAATTTTATCCTGAGTTTAGAAATACCCAATGTTTACATGTTCTTTACTTTTTTTGCAAGTTATAGGGCCATAAATACAAGTAGCACTTTGCTATTTCCAAACCCCTTTTTTTCAAAATTAGCGCTAGTTACATTGGAACCCTGATATCTGTCAGGAAAACCTGAATATCCCTTGACATGGATATATTTTTTTTTAGAAGACAACCCAAAGTATTGATCTAGGTCCATTTTGGTATATTTCATGCCACCATTTCACCGCTAAATGTCATCAAATAAAAAAAAAAGTTCACTTTTTCACAAATTTTGTCACAAACTTTAGGTTTCCCACTGAAATTATTTACAAACAGCTTCTGCAATTAAGGCACAAATGGTTGTAAATGCTTCTTTGGGATCCCCTTTGTTCAGAAATAGCAGACTTATATGGCTTTGGGGTTGCTTTTTGGTAATTAGAAGGCCGCTAAATGCTGCTGCGCACCACACATAAATTATGCCCAGCAGTGAAGGGGTTAATTAGGTAGGTTGTAGGGAGCGTGCATGGTTAATTTTAGCTTTAGGGTAGAGATCAGCCTCCCACCTGACACATCCCACCCCCTGATCCCTCCCAAACAGCTCTCTTCCCTCCCCCACCCCACAATTGTCCCGCCATCTTAAGTACTGGCAGAAAGTCTGCCAGTACTAAATAAAAGGAATTTTTCTTTTTTTTAATAAAAAAAAATAAAATGTTTTAGCTGTGATGGACCCCTGCCTTAGCCCCAACCTCCATGACCCCCCCCCCCCCAGCTCTCTAACCCTCTCCCCTACCTAATTGCCGCCATCTTGGGTACTGGCAGCTGTCTGCCAGTACCCAATTTGCCCCAAAAACAAAAGTATTTGTTTCTCTTTTTGCCATTATTAATGTTTTCTGTAGTGTAGCAGCCCCCCACAATACCCCAACCCCCTCCCCCTCCCAGATCCTTATATATTTATTTTTTTTAAATCTTTTTTCCCCCCTCTTCCCTCCTCATTGGTGTCAGTGGCCAGCTAATCGCACGCGCGCCCCCGCACGCTCCCGGCACCCGGCGTGCACATTGCACTTACAGGAACCGGATGCCGGGTAGCGATGGGCCGCCCACCCGCCTCCCTGTTATGCTCCCACCCACCAACGAACGGCACCATCGCTACCGGTGCAGAGAGGGCCACAGAGTGGCTCTCTTTGCATTGGAGTCTTCTAAAAAGGTATTGCAGGATGCCTCCATATGGAGGCATCACTGCAATACCCTGACAGCTGCTGGAAGCGATTGCGATCGCTTCCAGCACTCTGTTAGACAACTGACGTACCAGATACGTCTATTGTCATTAACTGGTTGTTAATGCATGACGTACCTGGTACGTCAGTTGTCATTAAGGGGTTAAAGCCAAGGTATTGATTTCCTTTAAAATATACAATTCTGCTCAGCACATTAACTGTATATTTTCCATATCATAATGAATGCAGCAGAACATGTCATTTCTATTATTACTTAAGGGAGGCAGCCTAACGAACACTTTTTTTTCATAGGTGTTTTAAAACAAGCACTAAAAAAATGATTGCAAATTACAGTGTTGTTTAATTTTCTTTAAATAAACATTTTACTGGTGATGGGTTTAATGTCCCTTTAAGAAAATGTGAGTTTGCACATTTTGCAGACTGAATAATCTACAAGTGTTGAATTTCAGCCTTCTAAAGCAAAATACCATTTTTTTTTACCTTTTAGATCTCAGTTGTGGTGCAAAATATTTATTTTAACTTGAGGCCATGATATTAGTGTTGGACAATAACAACTGTGTGATCTACTGGATAGGATGTATACTTAATGGGATATGAAACCATTTTTTTTTTCTTCCAAGATTCAGATAGAGCATGCAATTTTAAGCAACTTTCTAATTTACTCCTATTATAAATTTTTCTTTGTTCTCTTGGTATCTTTATTTAAAAAGGCAAGAATGTAAGCTTTGGAGCCAGACCATTTTTAGTTCAGCACCTGTGTAGCGCTTACTGATTGGGGGCTACATTTAGAATATAAGGATTGACTTATTATACATTATATATTTAGGTCTAGAATACAAGTGGTGCTGTATTTTTTTCCGCAGTCGCAAAAACTCCACTAGAATTAAGCTTTTTGCGCTAGTCGGGTTGCGTTCGTATTACAAGTTAAAAACAAATGTTGAGCTAGCGGTAACCCGAATAGCGCAAAAATCCTAACTTACATTTTTTGCGTGCGTGTGCATGTATTGCCCTATAGAAATCAATGGAGAAAAAAAGTAGAAAAAAAACCTTAACTGCCAAGATCGCACAAACACCATCGCATTTTCGCATTCCCCATAGAAGTCAATGGAGAAAAAAAAAATGATGGGAAAAAATGTATATCTATGTTAAAGCCTTTTGGCAGCTTTTTTTTTCTCTAACACCTGAGATCTCATATCTTTGATCCCTTATAGCTTTTGTGTGCAATATTTTGTATAAATGTTTTTTTTTATTAGACAGTGTTATTGTGAGTGTATCTGTACTTTGTAATGTATTTTTGTGTTTTATGCAACTTTTTTGTTTTGGAAACCAGTTAACCACAGCTCTGAGATCTCGGTAAGGATTGAAGCTTAAATGGAGATATGGAAATATACATTTCAGAAACATATGTTGATTTACACAGATAATAAAAACAGATCTTATATAGACTATTTAGGAGAGATTTATTTATTTTTGAATAAAGTATATTACACTTGATTATGGGGGTATTTGGTGGACATTTATAAAATGAACCAGAGATTTCATCTCTGATTAATTTATAGGGGCGGATTTATCAACTGTCTGTCCGGCATGATTTACTCAGCGGATCATGTCCGACAGCATACGTTGTCGGCATTTAACATGGCACAACAAGTTCTGGTGAACTGCTTGTGCAATTCCGCCCCCCTGCATATTTGCAGTCGGCTGCTAGCAGGGGGTGTCAATCAACCCGATTGTATAGGATCGGGCAGATTGATGTCCGCAGCCTCAGAGCAGGCGGACAAGTTA